>NW_006284328.1:686038-698693 GCF_000327345.1 Myotis davidii | reverse complement strand
CTGAGTTAGACTTACAGAGGAAAGGGGCAGCATGAGAGATTATTTTGGTGAATGATGCAAGTGTTCTGTGTCTTAATTATGGTGGTGGTTGTAGACTCTGTATTTATCAATACATATAAAATATACTTAAAAGAATGGCTTTCACTGTGATGAGACAGAATCACTGATTGGCTGCCTCCTGCATGCGCCCTACTGGGGATCAAGTCTGCAACCCTGGCATGTGCCCTTGACTAGAATCGAACCCGGGACCCTTCAGTCCCCAGGTCAATGTTCTGTCCATTGAGGCAAACCAGCTAGGGCTGAACTTTTGTTTTAAATCCTCACTTGAGGGTATGTTATTATTGATTGACTGAGTGGGGTGGGGGGGTGGGCAAGATAGGGAGACATCGATGTAAGAGAGAAACTGCAACCTAGGTATGTGCCCTGACCAGGAATTGAACCCTCAACCTTTTGGTGTGCCGGGACAATGCTCCAACCAACTGAGCTACCCGGCCAGGGCTCACTGAACTTTTTAAAATGGAAGGAAAAAAAAGAAGGTAAAAAGTGAGAGGGAAAGGGACTGTGGAGACAGGTATAACAAGTAGCATATAGCCAGCGGATGGATTTAAGCTTCACTTTATCAGTAATGACAAGTGTAAATTGAGTCATATGAAATTAAAAAAGATTGTCCGACAGCTTTTAAATAGACAAAAGTGAAGTATACGTTGCTTGTAAGAGGAGACACACCTTAAATATAAGGATATATAAAAGTATAGAGCAAAATGATGGAAAAAGAGAGCTCTGATAAATTCAGACCAAGTAGATTTTAATGCCACAAGTATTATTACATAATAACATTTCATAATAATTAAAGATTCAAGTTATCAGAAAGGAGTATATACTTAATAATAAAATTCTAAAGTATATAAATAAAAAATGGGCAGAATTAAAAGGAGAAATAAACAATCATCAACCCCACTGGGAGATTTAATACACCTGTTTTAGTGGATGATTAAACAAGTGGACAAAAAAAGAAAATCCGTTTGCCTAAGTAACATATATGGGCACTGGGCCTAACGACTGCAGCCAAATGCGCATTTTTTTCAAGTGCACCTGAAACATTTATAAAGCCTGAACTGAAGAGGAAAATTGAAGCTCTTGGGTGAGAAATCAGAGCTGGAGATTGGAAATCGCCAGCTACAAACTCTGAACATTTTCCTTCTCACACTTCAATGATTTTTCATTGGGGATGAAGTACTAGCAAGAGGGGAGGTGCCCTCCGCCAGGATAGAGATGTTAACTGTATGTGGACTATGACTGATAGGAATGACTGTGATGAGGACACAGTGTGGGCAAGGACACAAGGCGGCAGACCGCCACTGTAGCCGAAGAAAGCTCTCCCAACCCAGATCTGCACCCCAGCCCCAAAGAAATGCATCCTAATTCTCTGCCAGGAAAGCACTCTACTCGGTCTCTCAGAATTGGCTTCATGCTCCTTTTGGGTCCAACTCTGGCCCCTGGAGTGTCAAGAACATACTCTCTCCATCACTGAACCTTCTGGAACCTCTTTGTCACCCTTGACAAGGGGATTCTAAGGCAACTCCAAACGTACTAAAACTACACAGATCCCTCAATGAACTGCTGCTGGGTTCCTCTTTCTTAAAGTATTTAATCAGCACTTTTCCCAGTGCCCTTGGCATTTCCGGCACTAGTGCTGCTGACTGGTTAACTTTCTCCCAGGCCACCCTCCTCTCCGTGTTCATGCTGCCAGCTTTCAGATGAGCTCTTTTAACTCCTGTTCTTCCATTCTCCTGCCAGCCATCTGGGAGCCGCACGGGCATTCTGCTCATCCCCCGCTCCTGGAATTTCTTCTTGTAGGAAGGCATATGCTGGCAAGAACCTTATCTGACTTTTTTTTTTCCCTTCTTGCCCAGTTTCAAGCCATTGATTGTTTTTCCTCCAGAGTTCATTTTACAATTGCTGGGAGATTTGTGTTCTCATGTTGCCTGTTTGCTTTTGTCCCCTGTGTCCCAGTCTACCCGAGGGTTCCACAGTCACCTGGACATCATTTCTGTGTCTTTAGTGTCCCCCCTGGGAGGTGGGGTGATTACTCATCTTCATATAACCTCAGGAAATGTTTTAGCCCCGGAGATCAGGACCTGAAGACTTTCTTACACCCCCATTGAAATCATTACACCAAAAGAGTTAAAGATGGAAATTTGCCAAGAAAAGGATCGCAGTGGTGATTTAAGAAACGAAGCCTCAGACTTGATTGTCGCTTTCCTTTTAAGGGTGTTGTTTTCAGCTTATTTTCTTAGTATTAGAAATGGCCATTCCAAGAGATCGAAACAACCATGGAGGAACATTCAGATTGTTATAGGATTGTGCTCCAGACTGTGCCATCTGAGGGTTGGGGAGAGCAGAGGGCCTTCAGCCCCTTCCTGTCCCCACCCCTGCTCCAGCCCAGTGGGTCTCAGTCTTGTTCGAATTATGTGTTTCCCTGACAAGAGGCTCTGGTCAGTTCTAACAGAGCATAGTGAGAATCCATGGAAGTTAGGAGGTAAATCCATGGGACTCGCTGTCATGCCAAAGAATGGGTTTTCTCCCAGGGCCACTAGCATTATTCCATCAGGTCTGACTACTCATACATTCCAGAACTTCTGGAAAGACTTGAAGGAAATGGCTTTCAGAAACAAGTGTCTTAGAGGAGAAAGCGCATGGTTTCATTAAACCAGAACTTGGTAATGGGCAGTCCTTGTCCTCACGGACCTGGGCTATAGGGAGCTCTTACCTGTGGACATTTAAAATACCAGCTCAGTTGAACCAGGTTCCAGTGGTGCAGCTGAGAAGGATCTTGCCTGTTAATCCACTTGGAGGGATAGAAAGTAATTCTAGCCTCCTTATTTTTCTTTTGCACCTCCTCCCACCTAGCCAGTTTCCTCCTTTCTGCTAAACACCTACTGGCTTTGTTTGTGTGTTTTATTTTCCCCCAGGAAAACGGCATCTTTCTTACAGAGTGATTGTTACTTTGGTTCTTACTAAAGAGATGGAGCAGAGAATAGATTGTGCAGCACCAGGCAGAAGGAAAAACAGATTCTTATTCTCTGAAGGTTGTAGAGTCCCTCTGTTGGAGGGATTTAGCTGCAGTCCTGCCTGGCAATTAGTTTCTGGTGACCTTCCCAATTGCACATCATGATCATGAACAGGTTTTGAGGGAACAGAGGGAGGCAGCACAGGGTAAGTGGAAAGAGCATTCAAGTGGGTATTAAAAGGGCTGGATTCTAACAATAATAGCTAATATTTATTGAGCATACTGGGTGCTAGATTCTCTTTTAAGCACTTGATATGGATTATCTCATTGTTATCTTATTTTACAGATGTGGAAGCTGGGGCATGGAATGGTTAAATAACTTACCCAAAGTCATATGATTCCAGAGCCTTCATGCTTCACCCTCTTCTAATAGTGTACGTGGTCCTAGACAGGGTCCTGAATAGCTATGTGACCCTGGAAAAGACTTAATAATGTATATAAAGAAACACAGCTATATTGTTCTATTCTTGTTGTTATGTGAAAGCTTAGTGTTTAAGTCTAAACTCAAATGTGATCTAATTGATTCAACAACTGGCTATTTTACGATTACTGTGTACACAGCAGTGGACTGGGCACTGTAGAAGACAGAAAGATGCTTTAACAGTTAGAATCTCTTTTTCATTGGTTTTACATGGTTTCATATTACTTAGCTTTGGATCCCTTCCTTCCTTCCTTCCTTCCTTCCTTCCTTCCTTCCTTCCTTCCTTCCTTCCTTCCTTCCTTCCTTCCTTCTTTCCTTCCTTCCTACAGGCTCTTCAGACAATTAAATAGAATTCTAATTGTGAAACCAGTTGTGTTTCAGAAGGCGAATTCTGAGACAGATACTGGGTTTCAGACTGCGTCAGGTTTCTCACATTTTCTTTTAAAATATGACTTGTCACGGGGAGAGTTTAACTACACCCATTCACTTCTGAGTAAAGGAGCTACAGGTGAGATTAGCCTTTATGGTGCTGACAAGCTCTAGGCATTCTTTAAAAATGGAATGTGACTGTTTTTATACTGAAACAGTATCATTATAACATGAAATATCTATTAGTAACTTGAAAAGGCAAATTCAAAAAGATTTGCCATGTAATAGATATTTTTAAATCACATTTTGTTTCTGGCAAGCTAGATTCAACATCTGGAGTCAGGTTAAAGTGTGGAAACCTCTTGGCTGAGATAGAAAAAAATTGATTTTTGAATTGGAAAACTAACTTAAGAAATTCCATTTCTAGTAATGACTGAGATTGGAAGAGTTGTGTTCTGATAGGCTCAGACATCAGATTAAAGCCCACTTTTCTCAGTAGATTGTGGACTTTTAAACTGACTGTTTTGTATCCAGCTACATTCTCAAACCACAAGTGCTTGACACATAATAGATGTCCTGTAAATATTTGCCAACAAACTGTTCATTACTCTCCTTAAAATCCAGCATTTTCCCCTTGCCACGATCTAGGAATTGAACCTGCTTCAAAACATTTGATCAGCCGCCTTGAGAGGGCATGTGATTTAGCACCTGTCTGTTTTGGTGGGCTCCAGACCTTAACCCATTTTTAAAAAATTAATTCCACAAGTATAGTATACCCAGTCCTTTTACACATGTGCATAATGACTCACTAATGAATTGTGAAGTGAACTTGTTGAGTTACGACTAACAAAAAAGTAGAAAAGAATAAGAAATATCAGAATGCAGTGCCCATAATAAGTACTGTTGTAAATACTTTTACTGGATAACAGTTTTAAAAATGAATTTTTTGAAATCCTTCTCTGCTTTATTATCAGAGAGTAAAAACACTTCAGGCATCTCTTTTGTGGCAACTCCCTGCTTACCTCTCTATAAAAAAATTGCCATTGAGTAGATTTGTATTTGATGCTACTTTGGGCAGCCCAGAGTATAAGGTCATGACTGGAGCATGGTTCCCGAGAGCCATCATGTGGCAGCTTAATCAGTGAGTGATGGCTGCATAGAGGCCTCTGCATATGCACGGGGGTGTGGCCCAGGGGAGATCTGGAATCCTTCCTGGGTTCTGACTTATCCTCACAGCCTCACCCTGCACCACCTCTTTTGATAAGCTGGGGAGAGGCCAGACACCGTGCCCACCGTCACCTAGCACTGGCCCTGGTGCCAAGCAGCCTCTCCTTTCAGGTGGGGAGCCTCTGTCCTCCCCACCATAAGCATTTCCGGCAACCCTCCAGCTCAGGAAACGTGGCCTCTTTGAAGAGGTGAGTGCCTCTGAAGTAGTCACTGTGCATCTGGAGGTGCTTCTGCTGCCAGGGGTCCGTGTCGGGCTCCTCTCCCTTTCCTCTGAAACCCATACACACAAATTCAATTTCCAACTTGTTTTTTTAAATGGTCTCAGAAGTAACTTTGGGTTGGGGAGGGGGTGCTAGCACTGATGGAAGGAGATCTGTGCTCTTGAAAACTCTTTTTTGGAAAACTGCTGGCACAGGCTAATCGACAGAGAAGTAAATGACCCTACTGTTTCTACCTGCTGACAGACTCAGCCTTGGGGTGGCTGCAAGTAGCTCTCACCACAGGGCCGAGACATGCCTTCCTCTTTTCTGCCTTTCATACAAATAGGGAGTAATGTTGTGCCTGCCCAGTGACACAGCTCTGTAGTATCTGCCTGCTAAGGACTGGTTTTAAAACCTTTTCATAATCAGTGTTCTTTGGGAAATGCTAATAGACAAACCCAGCCAAGCTCAGGAAATGTATTGACCCAAAGATGAGTAACCAGCCTCATGCCTCCTTCCATTTCTGCTCCTTTTGGTGAGTGAGAGGCTTTGGCACGTTGGCCTTGCGGAAATGAGGCTGTGTGTTTCGGTTCTGTTGTCCAATGCTGTTATCTGCTGGAAAAGGAGGATTCCCTACCCATTTTGTAAGCACGCAGCTGGCAGGAGCTGTCGCAACCTCACCGCCTTCCGATCAGCCCCACCCAGAAGCAGGCAGAGTGGGGGGCCTGAAGCTTGCTCTGGCCCAAAGGTTTGTGGTGACTTTCAAAATAAAAGATCTCCGCCGGAGCACACCATTGTACTTCCTGTCCCATAGGGCCGGCTCTGTCCATTGTGTCACGTCTCTTTTCTAAATTTAGGCATCTTTTTTTTTTTTTTGAAGCAAAGATTACTATGCAAACATTTAAGAGAAAAACTTCGCCCAAAGTAATTTTTTCCCTTGACTTCTAGTTGGTTTCCTGCAATGTTTAGATGACTCATTCTCTTCCAAGAAACTTTAAAGAAGAGATGCGGGCTGTGTGATAGCACACAAAGACGGCTCTGTAAATTCTCTTTCTTTCCTGCCTACAAACCCCTTGATTTTTGAATAGAGAACGGAAAGGCTCTACAGTCTTCATTGTCATGCACTTGGCCTCATCAGGTTTTGTTGTTCCCAGGAATAGATGTCCCCCTTGTTTTTGGGTGGGGTCCCCAACTCTGACAACCCCTCCAGAGCAGCCAGCACAGAAGCCCTCTCAGGGACGCTGGGGCCATGCTTGCCACCAAAGGCACACAGTTAAGGTTTCTGACATAGAGGACTGGTGGCCTTTTTCATCTGTGAAAGGAGAGGCTCTGGCTATTTCCTGCCTTCTCTACGGGTCAGCATAGCTCCCGATTGCTAGGGGCTTGCTGGCGGTTTTATCTGACACTTGAACTGGGCTAGCGACACATATGTCCCCCCAGCCCTCAGCCAGAGGGAAGCCTGAAGTCCGCATCGCTTCAGCAGACTGTTCAAATAAACAGGGATAATAGTTGAGTCGGTCCTTTTCCAACTAATGGGTAGCACATGAAAGGAAACATCTGCCTGGGCTTAATTGCTGTTTTATTGGTTATGTATTTTTCTCCCCACCCCGCCCTCCTTCTCTGCGCGCTAAGTTATTTAAGTGATGGGTGAGAAAGAAGGTAGAGGACTGGGAGCTTTCTCCTGTAATCTCTGCCATTTAAATATAAGGAGATGGTAAGGGAGGTTGGGAGGCTGGCTGGGGGAGTTGGTCCGGAGGTGGGAGGGCAGGGCACTTGGAAGTGATAATCATGGTCACTTCCTGGCCTTGTTGCTGACTCTGGGCTGGTTGGTGAGTCACTTCTCCTCACTTCACCTCCTGGGACCTCTGCTCTTCAGTGGAGCTCAGCCGGCCTCACATGGGAAGGAGAGGCTGGTATATGAGCTTCTAGATGAAAGGCATTCTCTCTTGTGGCGTCTTCCAGTGGTTGAGGGCATGGATGAGAGGCACTGGGAATGTAAATTTAAGGCTGGCGAGATAACCTTTGAAGCCATCCATTTTATTGAGCATCTTGATCCCTGAGAACTCTCTGATTATCTTCCACTCTATGGAGTGAAGCCAACCAGCCATACCCTGAAGTGGTGGTGTTTGACTCTAACACAGACTCAAGAAGCCAGACAAAAGATCATAAAGAACCATAGAATGGCAGAGGTTGGAAAAGACCTTAAGAATTTTTAAGCCAAAGACTTTCATTTTATGGAAATGAAAACATGGGCCTAGAGCAGTAATGGCGAACCTTTTGAGCTCGGCGTGTCAGCATTTTGAAAAACCCTAACTTAACTCTGGTGCCGTGTCACACATAGAAATTTTTTTATGTTTGCAACCATAGTAAAACAAAGATTTATAGTTTTGATATTTATTTTATATATTTAAATGCCATTTAACAAAGAAAAATCAACCAAAAAAAATGAGTTCGCCATCACTGGCCTAGAGAGATTAACTGAGTCATCCAGTTCTCTCCTTGATGGGGGAGGATCTGGGAATGTGAGACTCTTGTGATTGCTAAGCCAGGGCTCCTTCCACCCTTTTCCACACTCCCAGGTATAAAATTTCATGTCAACCCACGACTAAGGTCACTCGTGTTATATTCCATAATTAACTCCATAATAGAAAAATAGCAAAGTATAAAAAAATGAAAATGACTGATAAACTTTTTTTTTTAATTCAGGTTCCCTAGAATCAAAGGACTACAAATTACAGCAGGATACCATATCAAATTGTCAAGACAAAAAAGGGAAATAGCATTCTTATGTTTCTAGTGGTATTTTAAATTGGTACAGTTTTTTTTCAAGGGCAATTTAATGGTATAAATAAGTAAATAATCTTTGACTCAGCAGTGCTACTTCTAGGAGAAAATAATGAAAGGTGTGTGCATAAATTATGTACAAAGTAATTTAATGCAGCATGTTTTATCATAAAAATTTATAAACAATGTAAATGCCCAACATGGGGAGCTACATCAATATGGTCTATTGTAATGTTATAGGATAACAATAATATGTAAGGAAATGTTCACAACATGTTTAAGTGTATAAATTACAGTGTGTATAATGTAATCCTGTTCTCACAAAAATTATAGAAGATCAGAAAAATATGTAACAAAGTCTAAAGTGATGATTTCTTAGTAGTGGAAATTAAGAGTTACTTTTTCTTTTTTGAGGTTTTCTACTGTTTTATGTATTTCAGTAAACATATATTCCTTTTGTAGTCAAAAAATATTCTAAAAGTCTTGAAAAAAGACAAAATCTTAAGTGATTATGTGTCTGACATGCAAAACCTCTTTATTTGCCTGGTAGCTGAGCTGTGCCCAGGTGTGTTATTCCTTCTGGTAGAAGGGCATTGTTGGTATCTGATTTTTAATAGAAAAGAACTAGAAGGAGCTGGTAGAAGATAAAACAATTGCTCCCCTTCTCAGTGACCCAGTGATGCCAATCAGTTTTATCCCCTGCTCTCTTGGGCTTGGCATAAAACACTCAGTATAGAAGGTGTGGCTCTTCCTTTCTGCTTCCTCATTCTTCTCTATTTCTACTATTCTCTCTGTGTAGTTAGATGCCAGTTCTGGGTGGCAGCAGCAAAAAACCTGAGAGCCACCACTACTTGGCATTAACCAGTTGGCAACCCCTTAACATATATTATCAGAATCGAGTAACAGTTCACAAATCAGTCTTTATTGAGGTACCACTGCCCTGGAAGTTTAAGATAGAGGTAGAGCAAGTCAGAGGTCCAACTCCAAAATAAAATAAAGAGATCTAACTCCTTCCTCTTTGAAAGATTCTGTTTAGTTGGGTACTTTGAAGTCCTTGGATGTTTATATACTTCTTCCCATCTCATCCTGTTTTACATCTTACTTTCCTCCAATTACAATTCTCAGGAATGCTTGGCTACATGTCTCTGAGAAAATTTGTTCCACTTAACAACAGTTGCTAGGTAGAATGTGGCTTTCAGACCCGTTCTTTGGGGACCAATTGAAAAACCAAAGGCTACAACCCATTTTCCCTTCACTCGATTGCCTTTGCTAAGCTATAGAAGGGGCACGTTTCATTTTATTAAAACTCTTGGAGTAATCTGACCATAATTGGGTCTGATCGGAGTGGTTATCTGATTTACTGGATTAAATAATGGGCCTTAATTGAGTCTGCGTTATTTGTAGAGCCTTTGCTCTCTTGCCTTTGTTGCCCCCTCCTTCTTCCTTCTGTTTCCCAACTGACCTTCATTCCTCTTTTCTTGCAGAGTAAAGAAGTCGGCCAGCAGCTCCAAGATGATTTGATGAAGGTCCTGAATGAGCTCTACTCGGTAATCAGACGGGTTGCTTGGCTCTTTAACAAGCAGAGGGGAGCAGCATTTGGCAGCTGCGGCCATAGTTGCATCAGCAACAGAACTGAGCTGAAGTTGAAGACAGTGCACGGTCCCCGTTGGGGGTGCCTCCACCCATCTCTTTTTTCACACTCTTATTTTCAAACCTGAATGAGCCAGACACACTTTTTATCACCTGTGCCAGCTAACTCTGGCTTTATTTGGGGGATAATCACTAGAGAACAGCCAAGGCTTAGATCACCAGCACAACTGACCCCATTTGCAGCAAACCAGAGACCTCACACCTAAAGGCAACGCAACGCAGCCTGCTTGGCACCAGTTATATGTGCATGTTGGAAAGGATTTGTGGTTCAAGGGTTTGCCTCAGTTCTTGGATTGATCTACCTGAGACTGGAGTGAGAGCTCTAGAGGGAAGCAGAGTCCTAAATGCCCATAATATGAGAGACCAGTTCAGGCAGAGAGAGCCTTGCATCGACTCTCTGGGGTTCTATAAAGGCCAAACCTCGGTAAAGAGGCAGGCTTCGGGATTGGAGGCAAGAGCACATTCTGTCCTGAAGCGACTGGCGCTTCAGGCACGTGATGCCTGTGGCTGATGCGTGTTTCTTCATGCACTGGGAGGTGGTGGTGGTTGTTTTTCCCCAGCCATGTTTCATTAATTATAATGAAAACACACATGCACACCAAAGAAATTCCTGATGCCGTACAGGGAATATTTCAATTGTGTAGCTAAGGCCTTCCAGGGCCTCTCCTCCAGCTGAGCTGTGCCAGGCCTTTGTGTCATTCTCCAGGGTTACCCCATCCTGTTTTGGAGGTGAAATTGATTTCCCGTATTTACTTGCTTATTCACTATTTCTCTCTCTCTCTCTCTCTCTCTCTCTCTCTCTCTCTCTCTTCCTTCCTTCCTTTCTTTTCTAAGTTCACAGGAAGACAGTCATGGTGACGTGGATCACAGGCATTTGGGATCAGAGAATTCCATATTCTTGATCCCAAAGTCTAGGTGTGGCCATATTGTCATGGTAACGCTTAAGCAAGTAAACAGGGGAGTCATCAGACTTGCCTCCAGTGACGCTCAGTGTGTTTGGAATTTCTGCTCTGACTCTCTGGCTCTGAAGCCAAGTAGATAGAGAGCACCCTTTGGTTTAGCTCCAAGGTTTTCCTTTCTCTCAAGTGAAGTTAAGGCTTGTTAGAAACAGAAGTGTGTTGACTTGGACCATTTTCAGACTGGATGAGTTTCCTGAACCCCCTTGTCTTTATAATGCTTTACTTCTGCTCTTTATTTTTAGAGCATCTTCTAGGCACCAAGGAGAGCTATTATTACTCCTCTCTCCTGCGAAGAATTCACTAAGATAGAAAATGACACATTAATCATTATATGAATCCTTCTCTTGTCCTATAATCATCTCGGGCCTCTGCAATTCACTGTTTCTGGGGAGGAGTAGGTTGGATCACCAGCAAACCCTAGGCTAAGTCAAATCCAGCGTGCCACCTTTGAGGTGCAACAGAGAAAGAATAGTGTCTGGGGATCTGTTAGTGTTACTCAGGACCCTAGATCTAATATGCTAAGATTTTTAAAATATAATAAGTCACAGGGTATACTTTGTATTGGGGTGAGGAAGGAAACCCTGACCCTTGCTGTTCTCGTCTGAGCTGGCCAAGCTGGCAGCCCCAGAGAACTGCAGTCTCGGGCACTTCGCGCTGGCCAGGGCTGCACTGGCCACTGGATGGCCACAGACATCGTAGAGCACAACATCTCCCCACTGGTATGTAAACAGAACTGGCTAAGCGTGGTATCCTCTGCCATCAGGTGAATTGATATACAGTCATAATCTGTCAGGGGCCAAAATAAAATTTTGTATTTTTGTAGTAGGCAATAGGAAGAGAGGACACTGGAAAGTTCCAGAGAAGGCAGTGATTCTCAAGGAGGGTGACATTTGACAATACCGGCAGACACTTTTGGTTGTCACACTGGGATGGAGGGGTGCTAGAGATTAGATGTGACTAAAATCCTGTAAAGCACAGGACAGCCTCCCACAACAAAGAATTATCTGCCCTAAAATATCAGTAGTACCAAGATTGAAACACCCTGGTCTAGTGAATTAGGCAATCGAGATGCTACCCAGTCTACCACTAGCTATATGATCTTGGGGGGTGCTCTGTAACCCAGGTCTCCACATGCCATGTACTTGAATACTATAGTGAAGGATCAGGTGAGTTTGCAGATTCCATAGGCAATTAGAAAGTTCAGAGGATGGAAGCATGTTGTTTCTTGAGGGTGAGATAAGCATAGGACTGATGTGAATAAAGCACCATGGCATTAGGGTGGCAACTATCCCTATTTGCCTAGGACTGAAGGGCTTCCTGGGACATGAGACTGAACCCTGGGAATTCCAGGGTAAACCAGGCCCATTGGTCACCTACATGGACAGTGTTTCATCACATAGTAACCTGAGACCACTGTGTGTATGCTGGATTTGGGAAGCTACTTGTGGAGTATTCTCTCTCTCTCTCTCTCTCTCTCTCTCTCTCTCTCTCTCTCTCTCTCTCTCTTGTTAAGAAGGGAACAAGGGAGGGCTTCTTATAAAGAGCTTTCCCCTTATCTGCTCTTTGGGAAGGCATGGAAGGATCTCTTGTTTCAGTGAATCTGTAGGCAGCAGAAGTCACTAGTGGGCATGGGATAAAGGAAATCAGGGTTATAAGGAACCCATCTTATTTAGTGTTTTTCTTACCTTGCATCTTACTCTTACGGCCATAAGGACTTCTTTTTGGGAGACTGTTACCCAAAGGTTGATAATTTAAGTACTTTTGAACCTTGATGATGCAAGAGGAAGGGCCCAGGTGCTCCCAAATAAAGATGCCTTTGGTAGAGAGGCCGGGACTCCGTAAGTGGCCAGCTGCCCCTCTACACCTTCCTCTTTCCTGCCTGAAGGGCCTTGATTTCCCTGACTTGGCTTCTGTGCCAGGAACTGCTTCCCACAGCTGCTACTCAGAGAGCAATCCCAGTGAGCACCCCTGCATG
>NW_006284328.1:675700-685945 GCF_000327345.1 Myotis davidii | reverse complement strand
ATGCCTTTGAAGTCGGAGCACGCTGCTTCCCATCCCAAAGAACTCTGGAATTCTCTGCCTCAGTTTACTCAGGCTGTGCCTGGAAAGGCCAGGCAAGCTCCCCCCAGGAAGGAGTGTACGTGGGGGCACTAAAGCCAATGTAGGCTGAGTGGGAAGAGTCAAGGGAGCCCTAGAATCGAGAAAGAAAGAAGAGGTGTTGGGACATGGGGGTCATTGGTCCCCAGAGGTTGATGCTTCTGAGTCCTCCTCTGCGTATAGTCCCCTTGATTTGGTGCAGCAGCTGGCCTGCTAGGGAGCCAGGACTGGTATTTAGCACCTGCTCCCTTGAAACAGTGTCAACTGATAGCCCCCCAACTCTGCTTGCTTGTGTCTCCAACATTAGGCACTAGGGATATAAAGACATATAAGAGATGCCCCTGAACTCAAGGCACTTAGTTTTAATAGAAGAGACAGAAAAATAGAGTAGGAAGTGAAATACATGCCTGCACAGAGGAGGGACATGAAGTCAGGCTCCCTGGAGAGATTCTTAAATTGAATCTTAATTGCCAAGAGCTCTTTTATTGTTCCCTTTTTGTTGCATCTTGTTCTTGTTTCATGGTGCAATATTTTTTCATTTCTCATTGATCTCTCTAGGGATATTATTGATGATTTGTTTTTGAAGTTTTTCCCCCTGTATGCTTTGTTTCCTCTACATAGATTGTTTTGGTCTTTCATATTAGATATTTTCATTAAATGTCTGATCATCTTTAGTTGCCTGCTTATATTTTACTTTTTATTTATTGATTTTAGAGAGCGAGAAAGGGGGAGAGAGAAGAGAGAACAGTTTGTTGTTCCTCTTATGTATGCATTCATTGGTTGATTCTTGTATGCCCTCACTGGGGATCTAACCCACAACCTTAGCATATGGGACGACACTCTAACCAACTGAGCCAACCTGAGCCCTGAGGCCAGGGCTGCCTGCTTATATTTTAAAGTGAGGCAGGGAAAAGCTGGTTAAAGTTCTATGTCAACCTGGCCTTTACTGTAGGATGATCTGACTGGACTGTGTTTGGGGAAAGAGACTAGTCTTTCTAGGTCTTTGATCTTGGACGGTCAGATTCTCCAGACAGAGCTCTTCTATCTCCCAATTGTTTTGGGGCCAAGTTGTACAGAGGCCTGGGCCATCTCAGCAGTCCTTTTAGAATTTTCAGTTGCTACTCCAGTTTAAGTTCAGGTACTCCTATCTTCAGCGACCCTGGTGGCCGAGCCCATGGTGCTGGGGCTAACTCCTAAGAATATAAACCTCTCGTCTTCCACTATGGGGCGGGGGTTGACTTCTTGGCTCTCTACTTTTGGTTTAGGGTTCAATAGGTCAGTTACAATTGTCTCCTGCTTTTTGTCTTCCACTTTTATTCTTATAAATATGCCTTAATTTATAATAAAATAATAATAATAACTTTTTCCTATTATTTTAGTGTGGCTTGGAGAGGGAGAACTAAAGACAAACTCAATATTGTGTTTTTTAAAGTAAAGTTAATTCTCTTTGCAGAACTGAGGATTTAGACTTCTTGAATTTTTTCCCTAGTTTGTATTTGCCTCACTACATATCTATATCTATATCTATATCTATATCTATATCTATATCTATATCTATATATTTCTACAAGTCCTCTCTCTCCAATTCTTTTGATATCACTTATACTGAGGTAGCCTTTGGATACCTCAGTTTTCCCTTGAGTTGGAGGAAATGATACTTCTCTCCTCTTTCCATAGAAGAGAGATTCAGTGTCATTAAGTCATTTAGGCAACCACATTGATTATAAAACTACCACTGTCTACATATTTCCCAACTTTGGAGAAGAGAAGAAAACACAAAAGAAGTGGTGATTACCCTTAGGAATTTATAGTTTTTTAGATGAGATAGTGTTTCATTATTTTGGGAGAGTTCTTTACGTTCTTTAGGGGGAAGGAGCAATATAAGTTGTTAATTTTCATTCCTTCACATGTTGTCTTGATGTCACTATTCCTTTGAGCTCTTTATTGTCTCTCGTGTTTATTGATAGTATTTCCTAATTATTTATTATGCATCTTCACGAAATAGAATATCACTTTCTTAGAAATCATTCACTTTTGACTATTCACTCAAGCTTTTGAATCCCTTGGTCACATTCAGGTGAAAATAGAGAAAAAGGAGCCTCCTGTCTTCCCTTCTTCACCCCAAGACCAGATGCCTCTTTCTCACTTCGTAGTCAATCTGGAAACCTGGTGAACCATTTGAATTACTTAGAAAGGTTTTTAATGCTCTCAATATTAAATATCCTTTCTCCTGTGTAGAGAATATGCAGAGAAGGTCTTATACTTATGGGAAATGATGTCAGGTTCAAAATAAGGTGAAGCTGATTTAAAACATTCTGCATCCAAAATGAGACATTATTTATACTCTAATGCACTTTGATTTTGTAAGTGTCCCAATATTCTTTATTCCTTCCTCTATCACCAGCTGATCTTAAGATATTAGTTTACCCACAAAGTCCCTCTAACCGGGGATTTGTCAACCTCAGCACCATGGGCATTTGGACCAGTAGTTCTTTGTTGTGGGGGCTGTCCTGTAGGTAGGGTGTTTAGTAACATCCCTGGCTTCTACCTACTCGACGCCAGTAGCAAGCTCCAAGTTGTGACAATAAAAAATGTCTCCAGACAGTACCAAATGCCCCCTGGGGACCAAATTAGTCTTCGTGTGAGGCCACTGATCTTTCCCAAGTCTGTAAATGAAACCAGTTTCTCTTTTCAAGCCTCTCTTGATGAAACTTAACCTTTCCTTCCAATAAGGTCAGCTCTGGTCCCCTGCAGAGACGACACTGCTGCTTGGTGACTGAGGCTGTGGTCTTAATGACCTGACAACCTGGGTTTAAATCCTGATTCTGCAGTTTACTAGCTGTGTGACCTTGGATGTGAGAGTTCATCTCTTTACCTCTCAGTTTTCTCATCTTTAAAAGTAGAAATAATGACATGTCTTTCCCAGAGTTGTTGTGAGGATGAAATGAAGTGATGTTCATAAAGCGCCTGACATGCAGCATGTACTAAGTGGTAGAAATTAAACAAACACAAGTCCCAAGCTTCCTGGCCGCTCAGTTGAGAAAAGGCATTGGACTCCCAGACAGTTGCTCTGATGGAAAATGGGAAAATGGTATCCCTCTCCTTTGATACTACTTCCTTCCTTTGGCAACTCCAGTTTCACGTGATGTGGATTTTATTCCTTCTCAGGCTCTTACCTGGTTTATTGTGCAGGTTTACAGGTTTCATCCGATTGTTGTCTCGGTCACAGGATTGCTGCAGGGATGAAATGAGAAAATGTGTGTGTAGCACTTGGCACCAAGCCAGGAATATACTAAGTGCTCAGGAAATGATAGCTGCCACTGTTATTGCTGCTGCTTTTCTAATTCCTATGAGAGAGTGTTTGATGTGTATAAAGCAGACCAGCCCTGGGCGGTGCTCTCAGTGGTTAGAGCGTTGGCCCCCACGCCCAAGGGTTGCAGGTTCGATTCCAGTAAAGTGCATGTACCTGGGTTGCAGGTTCAATCCTGCCCTTAGTTGCGGGGCCTGGGGGGGAGGTAACAGCTCCATGTATCTCTCTCACATCAATGTCCGCCCCCCACCCCCCCCCGCTTTTACTCTCTAAAAATCAGTGGTAAAAATATCCTCAGATGAGAATTAACCAAAAAAAGCAGACAAGACAGATCCCCAGGATACCAGGCCAGGAGCCTTTTTTCCTTCCCCATTTTATATCTGAAATGTCCAAAAAGTAAAGGTTACTCCCTAGGCTGTGCTACCCTCTTCAGGGTTTCCACCCAGGGTTTGCTCTGGGGCCTGAGTGGTGGAGTTGTTTCCTATCTACTTGGCATTGTGAGATGACTAAGGGATAGAGATTACTTGGCCAATATAAAAGAGTAATGATGACAAATAATAAATACAAATAAATAATACATGGTGGAAGACAAGAAGTCATTTTAAAAATAAGGCATGTTGGCTCAGTTCAAATCCTGCTTTCCTGTGCTTTAGAGTGGTCTTTAATATATAATATTAAAATCCACTCCAAACAGAATTTTTCCCTTCGGCCCATGAAGACATTGCTTCATGAGGGAGAGGTCTGGCCAGGCCTGTTAGTCTGTAAGGCAGAGAACTGACCCTATTGGTTTGACCTCTGGGGTGGGGGCGGGGTGTCTTGCAGGTCATGAAGACATATCACATGTACAATGCCGACAGCATCAGTGCTCAGAGCAAGCTAAAGGAGGCCGAGAAGCAGGAGGAAAAGCAGATCGGCAAATCGGTAAAGCAGGAGGACCGGCAGACCCCACGCTCCCCTGACTCCTCGTCCAACATCCGCATTGAGGAGAAGCACGTCCGGAGGAGCTCAGTGAAGAAGATTGAGAAGATGAAAGAGAAGGTGCGTGTGCTCCGGCAGTGGTAGGGGCTAGGAGGTGCATTCTGGAAGTCAGGACTAATCTGAATCTCCCAGTAGGCACAGAGCAGAACAAGGGAGCTGTAGGTTCTTTTAGTGCCTGATCACCCAAAGTGAGTCCTTGATGCCTGCCCAGAAGGAGTCTGGCATCTGGAAGAACCTGGGCATGTGAGCACCTGGATTTCACCGTAACAGATAAACAAGACACGCAGTCACCTCCCCCAAGCCTGGAAGGGGACTGTAGACCTAGGTTTGGCTTCAGGTGTCAGCTGCTCAGGGGTGGATGTAGTGACACCTCCTTCAAGGTAGCCATGCAAGGAAGGAGAATGGTATTTGCAGATAGAGTCAAAGTGGGGCACGCATCTAAAGTAGGGAGCCTCATTAACCTTTCCCGGATTGATCTACATTGTGCCCTTGAATCTCATTAAACAGAATTAGAACCCAATTTAAGGAAGATGCGCATAGGGAGTAGCAGCACAATTGTGGTTCTTGAATGTGCTGTACTTTCATCTTTTAGAGAACAGTCTCCTCTTTTTAAAAAAAGTAAAATTGAGCTTTCGTTCCCTTTTCAGCGCCAAGCCAAGTACACGGAGAATAAGCTGAAGGCCATTAAAGCCCGGAATGAGTACTTACTGGCTTTGGAGGCAACCAATGCGTCTGTCTTCAAGTACTACATCCACGACCTGTCTGACCTTATTGATGTAAGTGCTGAAAGCTGGGGCTCCAGGGTGCCTCTTTCCTGGTTTTGGAGATCTGGTCAGGCGTCCCCGGTTCTATTGTTCAGGCAGCTCAGGGGTTTTGAGAACAATCATGAAGAAAGTAGCCATGATCCACCAGGGGCTTGCCATGCCCCAGGTACCAGGTGAAGCACTTTACATTACCTCCCCTTCAGTTCTTATCAGCATCCTTGGAGCAAGACATTATTCTCTCCATTGTTACAGATTAAATCCACGGTGTTCAGATGACTTACCCAGACTTGGCTAATAAGTGGCAGAGGCAAAATGTGTGCCCAGGTCTGATTACTAACCCATGCTCTTAACCACTATGCTCTTCTGTCTCCCTTAAATCAGCTACTTGCACGTAGAAGTGGCAAGAGCAAAAGCATTAGAATGCCATACCTTATGTTTATAACTTCATGTTTCTCAGTCTTAGCTCATTTGATTGTCATATCACCCTTTGGAATCAGTTTTACTATCTTCAGTTTGGCAGGCGAGAATTCTAGCACTGAACCGCCCATACACCAACCTATCTTCATTTTGTAGATAAGGAATGTAGGGGTTAAGAGGTTTATCTACCAAAGGTTCGCTGCGAATTAAGGTCCTGGATAGGAAGGCATTCAGATGCCCCTGACACCTGGCTCGTACTTCTTGGTATGTGGCACCAAGACATTGAGAGAAGCTGGATAGTGGGCACATGTGTTTTGCATGGGGCAGGCACCAGGGTCAAGCTTTTTTACTTTGGCCGTATGGGTCAGCCTTGCTCTCCTGCTGCTTTCCCTCAAACCTTGTAGTGGTTGAGCCTTGCAATTCCTTCCACCTGCCCAACCTGGCCCAATTCCTGAACCAGTCCTAACAGAAGCTGCTCAAGTGTACTGTACACCATTTCTCACCTCTCCCTCCAGTCATTAGAAGGCGGGGCCTGGCCCCAGCTGACTTAGCATCAGCAGCCCAGTCTCCAGGGCTTCAGGCAGATCCTGGTCACTCAGTCTCCTTTCTGAGGCCCGAGGTTTGCCTCTTGCTGGCAGCGGGCAGCCGCTGGGTTTGCAAGCCCCTGGCCAGACCTCTCATACTTGCCTGCCTGCCTCGGTTTCTCCACAAACAAACCTCCCACACTTCACAATATCATGTGGGGCTCTGGTCTAAGATTTGCCTAACTTGCTGGATTCTGTGGAGCTATTTTGGAACTATGCTTTCTCTCCCCCTCCACTCCCCGCCCCACTCTGGCCAACTGAAGAATTAGAGTAGGTCATTGGTACTTAAACCTGGTGTCACATCAGAGTTGCTTGGGGAACTTTTCTAAAACACAGATTCCTGTCTCTTGAACCAGGGGTTTTTGACTCAGTAAGTTTCAGCCCCTTAACGCCCTGGGTGCCTTTGTCTTCCTGGGTAAGCGGAGCCCTGGTCACTGTTAGGTGCCTCTTTGTTCTCCCTGCTTGTTGATGCCAATCTGAACACTGTCCTTCAGCGGAGGTCAGAGCCCCAAACAGGATCCTTTCTCCTCCTCAGGGGAACGGCTCCTCGCTGGGAGAGAAGCCTGTTCTCAGCGTGAGGAAGAGAATCACTTCTTTCTTACGCTCACTGTCTGCTGCTTATCGCACACTTGGCCAGTCAGACTGCCAGTCCCCCGCACCTCTGCTCCTGGCCTGTCCTTTTTCTTTTGTCCCCAGGGCAGCTTTGTCAGGCACAACCTTGGCGATCCATGGACCCTCCATGAGATGTTAGTAGGTGTTTTAACATCAGTCTAAGGAGTAAGCTATTTTGTGCCTTAGGCTCCTCATTAAATATAGCTATTAAGAGCCTGTCTTCTCAGAATGCCACCAGAAGCACCGCGGAAAGGAAGCCTGCCAGCCTCCTCAGTGCTCAGCCAGGGCATGGGTCTGGGTTACCCTGAGCTAGTCCAGGTTGCTAGCATTCCAGGCCACACAGGTGCTAAAGTTGCTTTTGTTTTATTTTGTTTGCTGTTGGTTTAGTTTTGTTTTTTCTTGAGGTGGGGACAGATTAATTAGTCTCTAAGAAAGGCTGATAACATTTTTGTGTTTTATAAATGTTTTGGTAAATTGTTACTTGAGATGGGGCTGTGTGCTCAGTAGCAGGCACACAAAAGGGAATAAAATAGTTTTGCCCTAGAGGTATTCATAGACATACAGACAGACAGTATCTACGCAGTGGGCTCACTGCCGCACTTAGAGGGAAGCACAGGGCCCCAGGATAGTATTTTTCAGACCTTAGGTCACCATCCATTAGGGTGTCAGACAATCACTTTCATGGGTTGACTTTTTTTTTTTTATGATTAAACCTGACTGGAATAGAATAAGAAAGAAAATATCAAGGTATGTCTCAGTAGTAAAGTTACGTTTTATTTGGTGAAATTGTTATGTTAGATAAGTATACATGCTTGCACACCCATGAATGTGTGTGTGTGTGTGTGTGTGAGAGAGAGAGAGAGAGAGAGAGATGATGTAAGATATATTTCTCACTGTGAGCCATAGATCAAAAAAAGTTTGAGAGTCACTGCGCTAAGAACAAAGGAAGATCTCTTAGTCTCCTCTCTAAGCCCGTGAGGACAGGAGACAGGTCTTCTCTTTACCTTAATACACACATAGTACATACATGCAGAGCTTAATACTTAGCTGAGTTCATAGTTTATTCATCGAATGAAGAAAGGAATAGAAGGAGGAAGAAGATGATGATTTCCCAAGACAAGATTTTTTCCTTTTTGTGCCTTTTAATGTTTTGAGATATAATGTACCTACAATAACTGAACTTAAGTGTTACATGTTCAAGATAAATTCGTACACTCTTGTAACCCACATCTCTTGTCAAGATATAGACTATTTCCATCACCTTAGAAAGTTCCTCTTTTCTTTTCCCAGTCAGTTCCCCTCCCCAAGGCCACCACTGTTCTGAGTTCTTCCACCATGAATTAGTTTGACCTATTTTAGAACTTCACAAAATGGGATTATAGAGCAGATGCTTTTTTATAGCTGGCTTCTTTTGCCCAGCATGATGTTTTTGAGCATCATCTACGTTATTGCATGTGTCAGTACTTCCTTTTTCTCGCTGCTCTTTGCAATAAAAATGGCCAAAAGGATTCTTTGGCAGTGACCCAACAGGAGTGAGTGGTGAGTCTGGGTACGATGGCATTCTGATCTTGACAATACCCAGAACTTGATTTAAGACATGGGATGAGTCTTATTCCAGTCCATGCCATCTGTGTGATGCCTTCTTCCTAGTGGGTTGAAACTCAGTGTGTGCTGCAGACAGTAAGGATGCAGAAAGTTCTTTTTGTTGAAGTCAGTACATTGGCACAAGGACTAGCCTTTGCCCGCTTTTTATAATATAGTATAAAATTTAAACTCAGACTGTAGCAATCCATGTGAGGCATCTGATACACACCAGGAAAACCCAACTTTAGGCCAAAAGGACATTTATTCTGAGCTAACTTGATGGAGTCTAAGAACTGTAGGCTCGTTGGGATGTGATGCTCCTCCCCCGCACTCCTGTGGCTCTGTCGCCCCAGGAACAGACGGATGAATGAAGAACAGGGCATTGTTCTCAGGCATAGCTGGGGTGTTGCGCATGCTGTGTCCATCAGTGGAGAATCTGTGACATCGTGTGCACCCAAGTCAAACATGAGGGAACCCAGCTTTCTGGACAGGAAAACTTATGAAGGGCAGTTATTTTTCTCTTCTGTGTGAGCTTGAAGTGGGTGTTATTATACCCACTTTTTTTCCTAGGCCTTCTCTACAGTCCCAGGTTTCAACTGGTAAAGGGTTAATGAGCTGTCAACTCATGTCATCACACATCTGGATGGGCTATCATTAAATTCTTATAAAAAATTGATTTCCCCTGGGAAAGTTTCATCAAACATTTATATAGCCCAGAAATGGCCAAGAGAGCCCATGTTGGCTACAGAACCCATCAGAAGCCATAGAAAGCATGTTTTGTCCCCATTGTGAACAAAATGATGTCTGCCTTGACTCACTGGATTCCCCTAGTACTTCTGAAATACAGGGTGAGGCAAAAGTACATTTTCAGTTGTTCATATGGATAATAATACATGAACTGTGTTTCGTGTACTCAGAACTGTAAACCTACTTTTGCTTCACCCTGTATTCAAATCTCATGACCTCACCTTGCAGAAATTGCTTCTGTGCTCATGCCTCTGTTTCCAGCTGTTCCCTTGCAGACTGCGGATAGCAAGGCTCTGGAAAACCTATTTTGCATCTCCCTGGTTAGCTGAAGGTTAGAGGAGCCAAAGAGTATGTTATGAGTCAGACCCCCGACTCACTAGCACAGAGAAGCTATAGAACGCTTATATAATAGAGGCCGTGGACTGGCCCAAGCAAGCACCCTGCCCTCCATGGGCCATGCAGGCTGGACAACACAAAAGGCTTCAGTGGCTACATCTTCCACTTGACTTAGATTCGTATGCAGCCTAAGTGGGTTATTTTCTGAGAGCTTGGTATTTTGGCTTCCGTCAATCCACTGATGTTTATTAAATGCCTACCAGGAGCAAAGCCTGATGTTGGGGGATTTAAAAATGAAGTAAGACGCCCTGACCGGTTTGGCTCAGTGGATAGAGCGTCGGCCTACAGACTGAAGGGTCCCGGGTTCGATTCCGGTCAAGGGCATGTACCTTGGTTGCGGGCACATCCCCAGAAGGGGGGTGTGCAGGAGGCAGCTGATCGATGTTTCAAACTCTCTATCCCTCTCCCTCCCTCTCTGTAAAAATCAATAAAATATATTTTTTTTTAAAATGAAGTAAGACACTGGCCAAGCCCTCTTTGAAGCTTGCCTTCTGGTGGGGGTGATACGAAACGGCAAGTCACAGAGTGAGGAAGTGTATTCTCTGTCACATGAGGGCTGCTGATGAATGTGGTTCTGAGTGGAGGCCAAGGTCAATGCATGCCAAGGGTTGCAGGGCTGTCTGGTTTCCCAGAGGCTGGGAATTTCATTTGGATCTTGAAAATTGGGTCCAGTTGCAATGGGTGAGAGGAGTGGGAAACATTTCAAGAAGAGAAAATGCTAGGAGCTGAAGAGCAGATGTGGTGAATTTGAGGATATTGATGACTGGTGTTTAAGTGT
>NW_006284328.1:675330-675649 GCF_000327345.1 Myotis davidii | reverse complement strand
ATATATATATATATATATCCTATTATTGGCCTCACAACAACCTATGAGACTGCTATTTTCCCTGATTGAGGTTTAGAGAGGTTAAGTAGCTTGCTCATAGTCATACAGCTGATTTGAGGTCTATGGTTTTCCAATATGTTACCCTAAACGAGAGTGTGTCATTGTATTAGAGCAGAGGGGTTTGAAGAAACAGCTAGAGAGGGATGATGTTAGATGGTCAGACTAAGGAGATTACAACTTGTTTTGGCCATTGATCTTATTCAAGTTATTTAACTTCACTTAGTAAACAGGGGCATTTTAAACATTTCCAACTGAGGAA
>NW_006284328.1:668350-675294 GCF_000327345.1 Myotis davidii | reverse complement strand
CAGCAGGAGAGGGAAGCAGGTAGCACTGGTGTAAAATGATAAGGGTATGAATTAGGATAGAGGTAGTGAGAATGGAGAGAAAAGGAGGTTAGTAAAACCATGTAAGCATTTATGAAGGGCACCCTGCCTCCCCCTACATTCTCTTCTGCACTAAAAACCTTCACCCCCACCCGCACCCCCAGCCTACACCCTTGCTCAGCCCTGTGGGTAGCGTCGCTTCTGTTCATCAGACTTACAGACCTCAGGAGGGCTTGCAGGCTGAAGAGCAGCCCGGCTAGAGCAGCGGGTCTCCCAGAGGAGGAAGGGCTCCGGCACGTGCAGCCTCCCAATCAGCCGCTTTTGTCTAGCTTCCATTTGTTCTTCCCTCTCAACTGAATTTAATGTCTTTCCGTCTCTAGTTGAGCTGTAACTGCTGTTCTTCCACTGCAGCCAGGCACCTGCCAGAGCCTGTTGGCACTGGACCCAGAGCCCAGCCACTCTGTCGCTGAGCTTCTTGTCAGATGCTGGGAGGAGGAGGCAGATCACATGCTTTTTCTTCCCCAGGAGTGGCTGCTCCCAGTGCGATCCTGATGAAGGGGATGAAGGGGCAAGGCTGGGAATGAGTTGATTTGATGCCTGCTTATGGAATGCAGTGACAGTCAGGCAGATGGTCTTACTCTGTTCACGATTCTCCTCTAACATGTCTTCTTGGGTTTGGGATCTCAAAGCTGCTTATGCAATAGAGGGGATAATGGACGACCGAGCTATTGGGATCTCTGGGTCCCTTGGGAGGGATGGGGAAGATTGTCATAGAGTTACAGAATGCCGTTGCTAAAGAGGGCCTTAGGGTTTGTATTTTGTCAAGTAGTTTCAGGCATTTTCTCTAGCAGAAGAGTTCTTTCTTCAAACCAGACCTTACAAAGAATGCCAATTTATTAAATAGAAAAAAGAGCAGAGTTGGTTTGGTTGAAACAGGGATAGGAGGCTCCAAGTCCTACTAGTTGGGCTGCCCTTTTACTGCTTCTCAAGGGCAGCCTGAGAAGGTTCTGGCACGGAACCATAGAGCTCTGGTCTACAGCTTGAAAACCACTGACCTGGCAAACGGTTCATTTTACAGTTGAGGAAACAGGTTCGGGGATGGGAGTGGCTTTTCCAAGGTTGCTGGCTTACTATCCAGTACTTCTTTAATGCTGTTGTCTCAGTCATGCCTCTTTTATTTTGCTTTTATTTTATATTTTATTTTGTATTCCAATTATTTTAACATGAATTTTCCCACTAAGACTTATATTTAGAAACGTTTGGCCTGGTAAATGCTATTTCTATAGGGCAGGAGCATTAGTGCTGAAATCTTAGTCTTTAGCTCAAGGCCTATTCTAAAATGTTGGGAGTTGATGGGGGTGATCACTGACAGAGCCGGGCCCCCAGTCCTTCTCCCACCCTGAGTTCTGAGTTTGTGGAATTAACTGTTCTTGCAACACTTCTAACTTCTGGACTCTGAGTGTGGAAATGGCCTGGCTTAGTTGGTATGTACTGACTTAACCACAGTAACCCTCAGGGATTGGCAGGCTATCTTTTTGTTATTGAATTTTGTTATAATGGTGTCCCCAGAGAAATCCGAAAATAGGAGAGGATTCCCTTTAACTCTTAACTCTTTTCATGTTTACTGAATAGCACTGAGTAGCACTGATTAGCACTGGACAGTGCATGATTCGGTAATTTTATTTTGTCCGAATGACTCCTCTTTCTTCTGAGCACCTCACAGTCCACTAAGGTATATCTTACCATTGAAATGGAAGTCAGGAACCGAGACATCTCACCCAGGTCTTGGAAGTCCAAATGTCAACCTTCTTCCTACTGCAGTCATTTCATTGACATGGTCACATCTGCTCTGGAGGCCACCCTCCCTTTCTGCCAAGCCCTGGGGCTGTCCAGGGTTTGCTCATGTGCTCTCCTCTCCACAGCAGTGTTGTGACTTGGGCTACCACGCCAGCCTGAACCGGGCGCTGCGCACCTTCCTCTCGGCTGAGTTGAACCTGGAGCAGTCGAAGCACGAGGGCCTGGATGCCATCGAGAACGCCGTAGAAAACCTGGATGCCACCAGTGACAAGCAGCGCCTCATGGAGATGTACAACAATGTCTTCTGCCCACCTATGAAGTTTGAGTTCCAGCCCCACATGGGGGACATGGTGAGGCTCTCCTCCCCTCACTTAATTGAATCTAGATTCACGACACTAAGGCCGCATTATTCTGGGGCGAGTAAGGCCTGGCCTTCCCGTCAGGTGAGTGGGGCGCTCCCCTCATTCAGCAAACAGCTACTGAGTGCCTGCTGTCCACTAAACTTGACCCTAGACATTGGGGATTAGAGCCCTCGGGAGCTTACAGTCTGGGGAATTGAGAGAGAATTGGAAATATGCAGAGGATTGGGCACCCAAAGGGATGAGAAGGATCAAAGTAGTGAAAAGCAGCAGATACGTTCTAAAACTGCTAACAGTTCGGTAATGGTGAAAGGAAGAGGGAGGGGGGAGTCCAAGTGGTGAGGTTGGAAGAAGTGAGAACTGAGATGGGCCAGATACCAATGGCTCTGTGGGGAGGGAAGGCTAAGAGGAATAATGTGACCTTTTGTCATTTGGCAGAGTTCTGAAGGACCTTATTCTCCTAGGGTTAGAAGATTGCAATAAAAGATGTCGTTTTGCTTGGGTATTGAACAAAAAAGCACAGGTACCTACAGAGAGGACAGGAGCTGCAATATCATCCAGAAGGCCTGTGCTGGTTGCCCAGGCAGGGGAGGCGGAACCTGGGGGCCCTGTTTTGGACTTTTCACCTTCAGTGACTGAAACAAGAAGGGCTTAAATAAACGAAAGTGAGAGGGAAGAGAAGCTTCTTGGCTTCCATTACTGCGAATCTTTCGGTTCCACTTCTGGTGGCTGTGCACACAAATGAGTAAACCTTTTCCCTGCGGGTAAGAGCCACCATTTAATCTGCTGCTCAAATAAGAAGGAGGATGTATAGGCTTACATAATAAAAGCTCAGGGTGGAACCAGCAGGCATGGCTACATTTAGGAGTGGGAATTTTATGAGGACCCGGCTTTTCTCTGTGTGCTCCATATCCTATGTCGGTCCTATTCTCAGGCTCTTATCTTGTGGGGGCAAGATGACTACTCCCGCCTTATCTTTTTCTGGGTGGAAATCCAGTGGAGAGGGTATCTGCTTACCTCCTAGAAGCTCCCATCGTCTCATGTGTCTTCTTGGTTCTGATGGGGTGACTTGTCTATACCGAGTCACTCAGTGTGACTAGGTATTTGCAGTCAGTTGCTTGCCTTCTGCCCAGGTCACATGCACCATCCCCTTATTGAGGAGAGCCCCCATCCAAAGTACATGGCGTGAGTTGTGGAGTGGGAGGTTCCCTGGAGGGCAGTCAGGCCAAAGTTACCAGACAGAGGTAGGTGCTAGGTGACCAAGAAACCACAGTGTCCTCCCAGCAAGGGATTGGCGCTTCCGGCACTTCCGTTAGAATTAGCATCCAGACCTCTGTCAGTAAGCCCTGCTCCAGAATGACAACGTTTGCAGTGTAACCGGAGGATCTGCTGTCATCAATAGGCCACTATAGTGAGTGGGACATTTCATTCTTAAAGACAAAAATGTGGAGATGATTTCTTTTCTCTCCTTTTTTGGAAAACCAAGCCATTTACAGTCTGTTGCCATTGCTGTGGCTTGAGAAATGTCAGTGTCTGAACAGATGGGGAAGTGAGATGGCAGCATGTGCAATTAGAGCCGGGGAAGGGGTGTCACCAAACCCCAGGAAGCCCCATTCCTCACCTGCCCTCGCTTCTGGCCTTCCAAGCCCCTTCTCCAGCTGCCTCTGAGACTGCTTCCCAAGAATCAGTGGGACTTGGGGACTAGCTGAGCGGTGCGATACATTTTCGGGTGTTGACTGGTCTTTCTGAGCCAAACAGCTTGTCTCCATAAAGGGGGGATCCAAATGCAGGGTGCTCGGGCCCCCTCCTAGCTCTGTCAGAGCCTCCTTTCCATACTCCGGAGCACAGCTGGAATGCATTACCTTGCACCCCGGTAGAGGACCACTGCCAAAGCATACATCAGCAGCCCTGCTGCTTCTTAAAGGAACAGGCGTGGAGGTGGTTTTCTCTCCTTGACTCCTCCCTACTAGGTCTGGGTTACTTTAAAAATTTAGTCTTCTGCCTAGGCCTTTCCTTTATGTGATGTAGCTGGTCGGTGGCTGAGTCAGTCAGGGCCAGGGCGAGTGCTAGATCTTGCAAAGGTTCCGCATTCCAGTCTAGCCTTTATATGAGTGGAAAATAGAGAGAGGAGAGGCCGGATCTTTCTTGGTCCCTACAGCCAGTCTATCCCCATCAGTGTGGGTTGTCTGTAGACTATAGAGGCAACAGAGGGAGCTGCCTGGAAGTCTCTGAACTAGGGCCAAATTTCGGGTGGCATTTTGACTGGAAGCTCTGAAATTGGCCAGCGCCCCACATTGACTGGTATTCTGGGGCGCTCCGCTCATGAGTTGATGCCAAGCACGCTCAGATGTATGAGGAGGAGGTGCTTGGCTCTACTTTTGGTGCCCCCGGGGGTTGGTGGGGCTCTGGATGCCTGACCGGTGACATCAGGCAGCCAGAGAGTTTTACTCTTGGCCCTAACTTGGCCAGAAAGCTGGCCACCGAGCTTTCTTCATTGTGTCTGCTTATACGAGAGCCAGAGTGAAGTCAGCTCTCTTCAGATCTGAGAGCTGGCTCAGCCGGCTCCTCAGCTGGGGGAAGAGGTCGAGTTAGTTGGGAGCTTAAAAGCCAATGAAGGAAAAGGTCAAATCCCAGTCCCCTTCATTTGAAGAGAGGTTTTGTCTTTTCAAGTAAGAGAATGGTCTATGGGTATGTGGGATATGCCCACTCATTGCTCGGGAAGAAAGGGCAGTTCTTTCCAGACGTGTCTCTAGATGAGAGGCTAAGAGACACGTGGTGGCAAGGTGACAGGAGCTGCCTCCCCGTGGCTCGTTCCTCCCACTCTGCCAGCCTGTTCCTAATGTCATCCTGAGGACGGGGGGTGACCTCACGCTCATGCCATAGCCATGCCATCATCGGGAGACAGTGGCTTGACCGTTCCTTCACACATCGCTTGCTGGCGATGATCCTTGGGGGAAGGGTGGACTTTGCTCCCACACTTCTGGTGAAGACCTGAGGTCTCTGAAAATGCCAGCTTCCACCAGATTTCATGCCCTCTGGGGCCCTCTACCATTGCCTGGGGACTTGTTCCTAGCTTTACACTTTCTCTAATTGAGTCAGAGCTCTCATGCCTGGCAGAGATTTATAAACACATGCTGACTGCCAACAGCGGCAAGTTAGCCTCCTGACCCACTTCTCTCCTGCTTTCACTCTGGTGTACAAAGGGGGGTGAAGGGGGAGCCAGAGAGGTGGCCACTTGGACCTCTAGCAGGAAATCCTCCCTGTGCCAAAGCATTGTGTGTCTGCAGCTGGGGCTGCCCAAGGCGGTCGTCTCTGCCCTAACTCGGCTTCCATGGAGCCACAGACCCTGCGTAGATCGGCCTCTGCCAAGCACCAATCTGAATATGGGCTAACAGAGAGGCCGGGTCCTCCCAACTGGGTCCCACTCCTCATTCTTCTTTTGTTCTATTTGGTCCTGGAAGAGATCCACACACTTTGGCTTTGGATTTTGGTTTAACGTAGAAACTGTGAGCCTTACAGCTTGAATATGTGTAGTTTTATTAGCAGGAATAGGACTCCAGAACCGCCGAAAGTAGTGTCCTCCTTCTGACCTGGTATCACTTGCTTCTGGCAGGCTTCCCAGCTCTGTGCCCAGCAGCCTGTCCAGAGTGAGCTGGTACAGAGATGCCAACAACTGCAGTCTCGCTTATCCACCCTGAAGATTGAGAATGAAGAGGTAAGTTTCCTGCTTAAGAGACCAGAACCACCTTCTGAGGTTCGCTGTTAACTAGTTGCCGCCTATCTGGGAGCAGTGGAAGGAGCACGCAGGGAATGTCCGGGCTGCTGCAAACATTTCCTCGCCAAATGTAGGCTTGGATTTTCCCCTCTGCTACATCCTGCCCTTGAACTCCAGGAAGTTGCTCTTGCATTGCCAAAGGTTGAGCTCTATTTTGAGCTTTTGCAAAATGCTTTCTTTCCCCCTCTACACATTTAATCAAAATGGCACTTGGCAGCTGAGTGAACAATATTGTGTCTCTGAAACCACCCCCTCCTGCCTGGCTTTTTCCAGCATTTGCAAACAAACAGAGGCTTTTTGACTTTGATGCTTCAGACATCTCTGTCCTTTTAGGAAAGGGTGACTTTCTCCTGGGCCCACTGTGTTTGCTTTCAACAACCAATTCAAAAGGGCAGTATGAATGATTACCAGGTTTCTTTTCTTTTGAGCTCATATAGCTCCTTACCTGGCATCTTAGTAAGTCTTACTTTTCCCAGGAAGATCAGGAAGGACTGGGCATGGGTCACTTAGTTTGTAAATGGGAAATAAGTTTGTTTATTTGTTGAAGGTCATAAAATAGAACCTGAGGCATTGCAGGACCATAACCATCACACATTTTAAGTAGCTCTTTATATGATGGAGTATGTTTGAAATTTTGTTCTCTCTCTCCCTTAGTACTTCTATCATAGCCAAGAACTAATATTAAATTTTAAAAGTAAATATTAAATAAAAGAGCTGGGAGCTGGGTCAGGTATGTAGCATGAAGGCAAGTGTGGGGGAGGGGATGGTTTAGGTCCTCACTGGAGAGTGTAGCACTTGATACCAGGTCCATGTAGTGTTTATCACTCACTTAACATGTTAAGCGCCCAGCCTATTTTGTCTTCCGATGGAAAGTATAGTGTCAGTCACCGGTGATTGACATGGCACTTAACGTGTTAAGCGCTGTCCCATGGGAGGAGGCAGAGTTGCACCCTCTGGACAGCATCCTCCCTCCTTCCTCAGCCCCCCTCTTTCCC
>NW_006284328.1:665775-668277 GCF_000327345.1 Myotis davidii | reverse complement strand
TCACCTTCCCCTCACGCTTGTGTTGGCCCTTGTGGCAGGTCAAAAAGACAATGGAGGCCACTCTGCAGACCATCCAGGACATTGTGACGGTCGAGGATTTTGACGTGTCTGACTGCTTCCAGTACAGCAACTCTATGGAGTCCGTCAAGTCCACGGTCTCAGAAACCTTCATGAGCAAGCCCAGCATTGCCAAGAGGAGAGCCAACCAGCAAGAGACAGAGCAGTTCTACTTCACGGTGAGGGAGCGTGCTGGCCTTTAGAGATCATCTGTAGGCACTGCACACACAGGAGATCTGGGGCTTGTACTCTTTGTCACGTGTCTGAAGGGCGGTCTTTGATATCCTGGGTTTAGATCTGGGCGTATTCAGAGACCATCCCTACGCTTGTTGTATGTGTCTAACAGGGACCCTCAAGAGAAAGGATGCACCCAGATACTCTACCAAGATTTTTTTTAAACCATTTAGTAGGCTTTTGTTTGAAAGTTTGTTTTTCAGTCATAAGAGGTCATGAAAGGGGGCCCTCTTGGGTCTTGGGAACTACATTCAAATATTCTGACTGACATGTCTTGGTTTTAAACTCTGTAGCCTCTTCTAGGTGGTGTATGACCTTCTTTTATATTTTTTGTTGATGGGAAATTTTTTTTTCATAATTATTGCTAAAATTCAGAGGGATCGGTAGCATTATTGGTTTGCAGAGAATTTCAAAACATTTTATTTTTTGTTATTCATGTATCTCTTAATATCTCTTTAAACAGATGGACCCAACTTTTTAAAATACTAGTAGTGTTAACAGCCCTTTGGAAAGTTGCTGGCTGGTCTTTGGTGCTGCTTTTCAATAATTAAGTTATTCTGAGTTTGCCAAGTAGGATTTATTGCCTGGACTAAAATTTATTTCCTAACCTCCTGATGACCAAGAAAGGAGAAATTAAGCTTGCAGGTGTGAGATGAAATATAGCCAGTAAATATGCATACTGATTCTGAATGAGAGAAATCAACCTTTTTCAGACAAGAAACACAGTCTATATGCAGTAAATTGACTTTTTCCTACAAGTAGAACAATTTTTTAAATTTTTCCTTGAACACTGCTTTTTCGTCAGTAAGAACACTAGTGATTTGCTATCTTTTTAAAAATGAAATGTTTTTTTTACTTAGTCAAGCTCAGAATTCTTAGTTTTTGTTTATTTGTTTGTTTTGTCCTAAAGAAGACTATTGAAAGGGAGTGATTTAAAGAAGTATTATTCTTTAAAATAACTTCTTTCTTGTTATACAAAGCAACAGATGCTTATATAAAATTTAGAAGCAAAGTGAAGAAAATAAAAATTGTTCATAATCTCACTACCTAGAGACTAGTGTTAGGATATATGCATACACATATCTAAGCATGCATTTATAATTTTATTACAAAAAACGGGATAATGCTTTACATATATATTGTTTTATAATCTACTTTTGTTTACCAAATTATTAATATTTTTTCTAAGTCACTTAATTATAACACTTTAGAGTGAAATACTCAAAGCTATACATAGAAATAATGGATTGACATTTTGGTTCATTCATTAATTTTTGTAAAGTATTTAGCACACTGCCTGGGTTGTAGTTAGTGCTCAGTAAGCACTGAAAATTTATTTTCACCATCATCCTTATTTATTTATCAATCATTAAATTGATCATTTATTGAGAATGCTGAGGGTATACATGAAGAAGGGGATGATGGGATTAGGTATATGAAAGGTTAGCTTTCATTTTTACTTTATGTATTTCTAAACAGGTATGGCAGATTGATTTTTGTAATTAAAGAAGTATATAAGTATATATAAATTGAAAAATGCATACATGCACACTGCACACATGCAAGGGTGGTGACCAGGAAGAACGGAGTTGGGGAAACATCACACACAAAGCGATTTTTGTGCTTGATCCTGAAGGATGCGTGAACTAGGCTGTGAATCAAGAGGGAAGAGCAGCATGTGCAAAAGCATAAACACGTGCCAAAACCTGAGTTAGCTATTGAGAGAACTTCTTGACTATGGTGAGGGCTGTGTTGCCGCCCCAAGCTTCGTTATCTCAGGAGGTCACTGAACACTCTAGAGGCTTTTAAGAATAGGATTGTTTGGCGGGTCTGTCTGGACTGCTTAGATATAATAGTACTTAAATGACCCAATCGTACTACACTAAAGAAGATTTCCTTTTTCTTTTTTTTTATTAAATAAGAAATTTTTGGACTTAAAAATGTGTATTTAAGACTGTCAGATTTCCTTTTTGGCTTTAAATGAATCTGTAACATCTAGAGGCTTTTAAGAATAGGATTGTTTGGCGGGTCTGTCTGGACTGCTTAGATATAATAGTACTTAAATGACCCAATCGTACTACACTAAAGAAGATTTCCTTTTTCTTTTTTTTTATTAAATAAGAAATTTTTGGACTTAAAAATGTGTATTTAAGACTGTCAGATTTCCTTTTTGGCTTTAAATGAATCTGTAACATTTTTATAAAGTTAACC
>NW_006284328.1:652685-665363 GCF_000327345.1 Myotis davidii | reverse complement strand
GGCCATCTTCAAACTGGTGACCTCTCAAATCTGCCCGCTCTTTCACCTCTGTCTGCACTGATGTTCTCTAACCATTTCCTGTCTTTTGTGGCCATAGCGCTACTTATCAAAATTGTGTGCAGATTTCCTTGGCTAACATGAACATTTGTGTGGTTTTTTTTTTGTCTGAGCTTGTCTAATAACAGACTTACAAGAGAGTTCATTACTTTTGTGACTGGTGCTTAGAATGTGTCAGTTCATTTCATGATAAAAGGGTTTTTGGAGTGGTGAAATGGACATTCATGAAAAGGGGATATGCATGTTAAACAGGATGGCTGGCTGCCTGTGCTTGCCAAACCAGACAAAGCCTACACAACTGCTCATGGGCTTTTTTTAGTTTGTTGCCTCCACAAACATCGCCAGGTTTTTCCCCCGTGTCCTTCACAAACAGCAGAATAGCGCCTCCTATAAGCTCTCTTCCTTTGGAACGTTGGGAAGAGGTTCCTTGTCGTGGCTTGGCCTCCTCGGTAGTGTGCCCAGGGACCCAGAGTGCTGCTGGGAAAGCTTTCATCAGATTGATCTGTTCAGATGACTTCAGTTGGAAATTTGAAGCATTTGCTGGAGTCCCAGAAAAATTATCATGGAATTTTAAAGCTTGAAGTGATTTTTAAATATCATCTAAACCAGCAGCTCTCAACCTGTGGGTCGCGACCCCTTTGGGGGTCGAATGACCCTTTCACGGGGGTCGCCTAAGACCATTGGAAAACACATATATAATTACATATTGTTTTTGTGATTAATCACTCTGCTTTAATGATGTTCAATTTGTAACAATGAAAATATATCCTGCATATCAGATATTTACATTACGATTCATAACAGTAGCAAAATTACAGTTATGAAGTAGCATGGCGTAATGACCATTTGCATATTACCTCTTTATTATATAGGATTAGTCCAAAAAGACCTGTCTTCTTTTTAAATTAATTAGTTATACTGATTTTAGAGGGGGGCTGGAGGGGGGTGGAGGGAGACGTTGTTCCACTTATTTATACATTCATTCATTGGTTGGTTCTTGTATGTGCCCTAACCAGGGATTGAGCCCACAACCTTGGCATATTGGGACAACGCTCTAACCAACTGAGTTACCCAGCCAGGGCCCAGACCTGCCTCCTTTTTTAATGGATGTGCAGAATTCCATTGTATGGGTGGATGTACCATCACATATTTAACCAATTCCCTGCTCATAGACAGTAATGCTCACTAGTTAGCCAAGGACTGTCAAAGCCTGTAAGGCTGGCTTTTCTTCTAAGTACTTCCTGTATGGAGGTGGCAGTGGGAAGGGGTTAAGGATTACAGCTGATAAACAAGACCAGACTGCCTGAATTCTTGGGTATTGATTTGGGCAACGTGATAGGAGAGGAGTTGGTGCCTTGGCCATGGCAGCGCTCTAGGTCTAGACGTGGACCTGGTGGTCTGAAATCTTTTTTTATCTTGGGTCTCTTGGTATTAGAGACCCAATGCACAAAATTCGTGTAAGAGTAGGCCTTCCTTCCCCCGACTGCCGGCACCAGCTTCCCTTCCCCTCCCCCACCTCCTACCCCCCACCCCGAACCCAGGACCCGGGCTTCCCTCGAAACTCCAGCTTCATTCGGAAGGTCGTCCGGAAGGACCTCTGGTCTAATTAGCACATTACGCTTTTATTATTACAGATTCTCCTGCAGGCATTCAGTAATGTGTGCTAAGCAGGTACAAATGAATGACTGCCCCTGCCCTGTCAACTAAAGTGGGAGATGTGCTCCCATTTAAAGATTTGCTGTATTATTTATACAGCCTGACAGCTGTTTCCTGCTTTAAAAATTCACAGGGAGGAGGGAAAACGTGAGTGTGCCTGATGATGGGGAAGCAGCCACTGGAGTGACATCTGTGTATCTCTGCACATGGGGCTGGTGGGCATGGGTCACTCCGCCCACCTACCCCGCCCTTTGTAGCCGTGGGTACTTATGGCCCTGGCTCCACATAGATGAAATCCAAGGCAGAAAGCCATAAGGCCCATGAGTTTTATACCTCCATGGTAAGCGTATTTAAAGGGCAAAGGTACTTAAAATTAAATTTGCAAAGCATTCTTGTGCCTCTTTTTTTTTTTAAGACTAGAAACCTGCTTTGATTCTTCTTTGTTATGTATTAGCACAAGGCGGAGAAGTGGAGAGCACGACGGTTTTTAGGTTAATGAGCAGGTGATTCAAGTATAAGGAACGCTTTTGCATACCTGCTAATGGCAGGACTCTGTGCTAATAATCATAGTCCTACATCTTCACAGGTCCATCTTCAACAACCTGTGAAAAAGATATGATTATCCCCAGTTTTCAGAAAGGGGACACTAAGACTGGGGATTAAGTGACTTGCTCAAGGTTAGAAGACTTAGTTAAAGGTAGGACTAGAATATTCCAACTCAGGCTTTTCCATTTTACTGTAACCAAAATGTTAGAGAGGGAGGGTTCAGAAAGAAAAAGTATACTAATACTTTTCAATAAATAAAACTCATTGCTGACAGTTGATAACCAATTAGAAATGGATTAAGCCTAGCCAGTGTGGCTCAGTGGTTGAGCATCCAACTATGAACCAGGAAGTCCTGTATCAATTCCTGGTCAGGGCACCTGCCAGGGTTTCTGGCTTCATCCCCAGTAGGGGGCACGCAGGAGGCAGCCAATCAATGACTCTCTCAAAATTGATATCTGTCTCTTTATGTTTCTATCTCTCTCTCTCTTTCCCTTCCTCTTTGAAATCAATACAAATATATTTTTTAAAGGAAGTTATTAAGAAATAAGTTTAGGTCATAAAAACAAAATGGAAGGTTCTCAGTGACAAAAAACAACAACCCAAAACCACCCAATAGACTTACTGCCTCCCTACTTTTTGAATAAATTCTCAGTTTTGATCACATTGAGTGTAAAACTAGGGGGAGGGTGTGGCACTGGTTAGACTGTGTTCAGGAATTTGATTTGATTTTGGAGACTTAGAATACAAACTGCCCTCTTTTCTCTCCTCCATTGAGGAAAACACCAGATCACCCCTTTATTGTTGATGTTTGTTGAGGGGAGCAGGGTATAGGGCAGCCGTGGGCAAACTACGGCCTTCGGGCCAGATCCAGCCCGTTTGAAATGAATAAAACTAAAAAAAAAAAAAAAAAGACCGTACCCTTTTATGTAATGATGTTTACTTTGAATTTATATTAGTTCACACAAACACTCCATCCATGCTTTTGTTCCGGCCCTCCGGTCCAGTTTAAGAACCCATTGTGGCCCTCGAGTCAAAAAGTTTGCCCACCCCTGGTATAGGGAGTGGCATGAAAAAAAATTAATTACCTAATATTTGGAACACGCTTTAAATAAGGACAGTGACCGTATTGTCCAAGGAAGGGATTTTGAGATTCCACATAGATAGTTATTTTCCTGGGCCTGGTCTGCAGAAAGCATTGAAAAGCCACCTATTCCTCCTTTGCCTTAGCTGTCTCGGCTCTTTTCTCACGTGTGTCTGATCAGCAGCGACTGAAGCTTTTAACTCAGTTCTACCAGTAAAAGCCAGGTTATTCCTCCAGCCTCTCTCTCATACAGAGGAGTGCTGGCTCTGGGCAGGACAGAGAAGTGATAGATAACATACCTATGAACTGTAGGATGCTTTTATCTTCCTATCTGGCTTACCGAAATGGAAAACGTTCAACCGTTATTCCCAGTCATAGGGCTGCAGGTCACACCTTGACACAGTTTCAGTCCTTCAGGATTTAATACGAAACCCCTCCCGCCAAAAAAAAGGAATCCATCATACCTCTTATCAGATTTTTATTTATTGTAACGGTTCACCAAGTGACAGCCAGAGTTAACTAGGGAACTGTAAACATAAAATGAAAAAGGAAAAAAAAAAAAAGATTTCCGGAATCACAAATAAAAACCTGAGGGAGAGGAAGGAATTTGCATCCGTCGCCTTTCAGAGTTGTGGCTGAGCAGTCTGGTCTTTTTTAGGAGTTACAGTTTCCTGGTAAATTTTCCCTCATTAGGAAACCTTGGAGTCCCCTGGGATAACCTTCCAAAGAGGATGTGAGGATTCAGATGTTAGCAGAGGGTGTTTCCCTGCAGCTTTTTCACCCCTGGGCCCTGAAGTAGCTTCCAAACCTCACAATTAGGCATTGGTGGGGGTTAGCTATCACCCAGAGAAGACTGACAGCAGGTGAGGTGGCAGCTGGAGCAGAAGGAAGGGGGAAGGTGACAAGGAAGCCTGTTTTCATGCAGATGTCTTCATGCAAAAGCACAAAGGAGCAGAGGGAGCAGGTCCCCAGTAAAACAACAGAAATGATTTGGTATAGGGTTTATTTTGTGATTGTTTTAGACTTAATAGAGCGAGTAGGGACACACTTGGAGGCTTCATTCATGACTGCTGTGGAAGGTTCTATCCAGAGGACAGTGAGACTATTGATTTACTTACTCATACCTCAAGTATTTATTGAGTGTCAATCTCCTGGGCACAGTACTAAATATCAGAGATGCCAAGAATAATGAATGTCATGGTCTCTGACCACAGGGAGAAGGCAGTCTAGAGAGAAAGACACAGAAGGATTAAACCCTCCAGGACAGGGCGGTGTGAGAAGTGCAGGCTTAGAGATTTGCAGAGGTTTGCACAGGAGCCTCTTAGCTGAGCATGGGAGGGCCAATGAGGGCCTCCCATAGAGAGCAGGCTTTTTCTTTTTCTTAAATTTTTTAAAATATATTTTTATTGCTTTCTGAGAGGGAGGAAGGGAGAGAGAGAGAGAAAGAGAGAAACATCAATGAGAATTATTGATCAGCTGCCTCCTGCACGCCCTCTACTGGGGATCGAGCCCACAACCCAGGCATGTTTCCTGACCAGGAATCAAACCATGATCTCCTGGTTCATAGGTCAACGCTTAACCAGTGAGCCATACCAGCCAAGCCCAGGCTTTTTTTCTTTGTTTTTGCTTGACAGAAAGAGAGGGAGAGAGAAAAGAAATGCCCTCTTGGTTAAAACTTCCCACTGTACAGAAACATACAGAATAAAAGTAGCTCACATTGTTTCACCTTTTCTTTCTGCCTTCATCCTATCTGGTAATAGACATAAAATCAAAGCCTTGATGTGCATTTATACTTTTTGCATAATACATTAAAAGAAAGACAGAACTATTATAATTTAAAATGTTTTATTCACTTAGCCCCCTAGATATCTCACATAGCACCAGGGAAACACTGCCATGTAGCCTCTGAGTTTAGAAATGTATAGTTGGCCCCAGTCTGACAGATGAACTGTTGCAGCAGGAGACACCAAGGCAAAGAAGATCCTGTGAGTGGCTGTGTGGTGGAGTGGGAAAGACCCTGAGTTAAGAGGGCCTTTGGCCTGTGATCCAGGCCTGACAGTTCCACTGACTGCCTTGCAGTGATCAGCAATTTATTTGACGCACTCTTACCCAAGATCATCCTTTCATTCTATATAATAAAAGCCTGTGCTAAGTGTTTGGTCATCTGGTTGGCCGTTCAACCAATCAAAGCATAATATGCTAATGATATGCTAAGGCTGCTTACCCCCCCGCTATGACATGCGCTGACCACCAGGGGGCAGACACTCTGACCGGTAGGTTAGTTTGTTGCTGGGGTCTGGCCAATTGGGACTGAGTCAGACAGACTGGACATGCCCTGTAGCCCTCCCATGGCCCCTCCCTGGTTGGCCAACCTCCCTTGTCTCTCCCCGGCCCTGATCATGCACCAGTGAGGTCCCTCGGCCTGGCCTGCGCCCTCTCTTGCAGTCCAGGACCCCTCGGGGGATGTCGGAGAGCCGGTTTCTGTCCAATCCCACAGGCCAGGCCGAGGGACCCCACTGGTGCACAAATTGTGCACCCGGCCTCTAGTCTGTAATATGAAAATAATGATGCCTTCCCTACCATGCTGTACAGAGTTATTGTGATAGTCAAATGGTAGAATATGTGCTAAAGTGCTCTAAACACCCTTAATTTGCTGCATATATTCACATGTATGCAAAGAATTGATACTGTTCAGTGTTCTCCTTTTCCTGTTTGGTAACATAATGGGAGCATGTTACCATAATGGTTAAGTGCACACACTGTGTTGTCAAACTACGTATGTTTGGATACTGGCTTTACCACTCGCTCGCTGTTTGACCTTAAGCAATTTATTTAATCTCTCCAAATCTCAGTGCTCTCATTCATAAAATGGGGATAGTGACATTAATAGCTTGTAGGGTTGTTTTGAAGATTTGATGAATTGTCCAGGGAAACCTAGTCTCTCTGGGCATTCAAGGGTTGAGAGAGGTCCCACCAGAAAATGCAGCACCGCAATCGTATTTTAACTGTGCTAGAAGATGGCATGGCATCCCCATACCCTCGTCTTCTGTTTGGAGCTGCCGATATGTGTATGTGCAAGTGGGGAGTGGCAGCCCCTCTGGAAAGCTCAGAAATCCCAGGCTTTCCACAAAGACTCCATGCAGATGGAGGAAGAAGCTGATTAAGACAGGCTTAGACAAAGACGCTGTGCGTGCTGGGCTTGCAGCTGGGGTGGGGGCTGCGTCTGCCGTTGGCATTGCTCCTGGTGTGATGGAATGCACCCTGTTGGGGGGAGGGGCAAGGCTGGATGTCCGTGAAGGTGACCAGTGGCAGATGTGTGTCCTCACACCAAGAAGACCAGGCTCAGTCAGCCCCTCCACCCCCTGCTCCTTTTCAGTGGAACTGAAAGAGATGAATGAGGGGCTGTCGGAGAGTTTCTTACACGGGCCAATGCGGAACTCCCATGAAAATCAGCAGCTGTCCAGATGCTCGGGGTCATAAAGAAATAAACAATGGACCTGGTAGAAAGTGGGTCGGAAACCAAGTGCTCTCTGCGAAGGGGATTGGACAGCTGCACAGCTGTGATTTTTTTCTTCTTCAGGGGTCTGATTGCTCTTTCTCCTCCTCCTCCCCTACAGAAAATGAAGGAGTACCTGGAGGGCAGGAACCTCATTACCAAGCTGCAAGCCAAGCACGACCTTCTCCAGAAAACCCTGGGAGAAAGTGAGTGGGGGCGCTGCTGGAGGTTTGCATGGAGGGGAAGGCCGAGCCCTGGATTGTATTGCGGAGCCTCTACCCTAAGCCAGCCCTGGTCTGGTTGTGCGAATGCACTTCTTTTTCTAGCCTGTGATGTGGAAGCACACTCCCCAGATGGCTGCTTGAGTAATGGGAACAGGCCGGTGCTTAATGAAGCACTAATGTGCATCGTCTATTTGTTTAAATGGAGCGTGCCTGCTCTCTACCCAGTCCCCTTCCTGCGCCTCCTCTGCCGTGACCTGGGTAAAAGGCCGAGCTGTTACTTACTCTCCAGACACTTTGTGAAAACTCTCAGCTCCTCTGTGGCAGGACTGAGGCTGGAGCAAGAAGGGAGATGAGCTGCCCAGCTGCTCCGAGGAGAGGAGAGGGGTTTCAAAGGCACAGTGACGGACAGACTGCTGCTTTCTGTAGCATCACAGTCGAGCAGCGGCTTCCTTCTGCTTTGAGCAGCCCTGATGCTACATGGCAGCCCTCTCTCTGCCTGGGCCCTGCTGAGGCCAAGGTGCTGAATGGACGGTCTCGTCTCAGAGTATGACTTTAACCAGACCCTGGGAAGTAGCAAGGCAGAGAACGGGACTGGCACTCTGGACTTTTTTCCCCCAGCTGTCAAACAGAAGGCGAAGGTTGAAAGAGAAGCTTCCCTGGGGTTCTTGGCACCCTGCCCAGGTCTCTCAGCATCCTATGATTAATGGGATTCCCAGGTTGGGAATGCCTCTGAATACAGGCCCCTCCTCCTGCCCCACTAATCTCACTTAAAGATGGGAAATGGGAGCCTACGGGGCTTTTGTGGTAACACCAGGGAAAGGCAAACCTGCACTGACACAAAGTCCAACCTTGTAAAGTACAACCCGAGCACTCCTCAGACTGCAGAGCAGAGCAAAGTGCCCAGCATTCATTGGCTCATTGGCCCCGGAATCAGAGCTCAGTTTTTCTTACCAGAGCCTCCTGCCCACCCTTCGCGCCCGTCCTTCTCCGGCCCTGGGCACTTCCCCCAGATGATGCTTTTCTCTCGCATGTCTTTGACATTGTGATTTTTCGGGCATTTTCTTTTATGTGAAGAAAGCCTGTTAAGTAACTTCTGTTCTCTTTCCTCCCCACCACCCAAGAGACTCATGCTGAACAGATTTGGGCTTTGAGATCCAAACTTCGCTGATAGAAAATCTTTACTCTTGGGTTATCAGATGGCTCCATGGGGAGTCAGAGGAAAGAGGGCCCAGAACTGTTCGGAGCAAGTTTATAACCATGCTTTCTTTGTGCCAAGATAATTGAAGCACAGCCCTTAAGTGAGATGGGGAACAGGGCCTGGTGGGGGCTGGGGGGAGCCTGCGTGTGAGAGAGAATGGGTTTGCGCATGCGCCAGATGTGCTGCTATGGAGGGGCGAAGGTTGGTGACCATTCATTAGTGCTGCAGATTGCCTTCATCTGAATATGACAGGTTCTAGCAGTAAGGAAAAAAAAATAGCTATAGATCTTTCTGTGTGCAAGTCGTCAATGTCCCTGCCTTCTGTATGTATTTGTCACCATAACACAAGAGCCCCTTGTTCCTGCCACAGAGAGATAATTGATGTGTATGAATATTCCAGAGTGGAAATGGGCCAGATGTTGAAAATAATGGCTCAGAATAATATTTTTGCAGATGAAAGCTGAGCCTTTGGTAATGAGAGGCTGTTAGGGGTGGGGGAGGGTGTTTCTCAAGAAGAGCTGAACTGTAATCAACAATTAGCAACCCTTTAAAGGCAAGAAAAAGCCCTGCCCTCTCTCAGCCCTTGGAGGTGCCTTCCCAGGAGCACAGATGAGGAGTGTGGGAGCTTCTCCATTCTGGGCCTGCTTGGGTTTTCCCTGGTTTATCCAATATGGGTCTAATACAGACCAAGCGTGGTTAACTGTGGACCCACGCACACATGGCCCATGCATACATGCATTGTATTTTTTAAAAAACGTAGAAATACTTCTTATGAACATTGAGATTTTCAATCTCATGTTTAAAAGCTGGCTGTGACCCATTAAACTTAATATTAGGATCCACTACTGAATTGAGAAACCACAGTTTGATAACAATGTCAGTGTTGAATCTCATTTTCCTCTTGCCACCCCAGCCCAACTGAACTGAATTTAGTATGAATTTAAAACTAGAACTTTCATATCTCAACTGTCCCTTCCTCCTCACTCCTCACCACACGCACACACACACACACACACACACACAGTGTACACAGAAGAGAAGCTAAATTTCATCTACAGAAAGGTTCTCTAACGTGTGGTCTGCCTTGCTATTGTTCCCCTAAATCCACCTCATTGGGAAGCAGAGTAGGCAAACCTAAGGTTTAGGGACACCTGCAGCCCTGGACTGGGAACAAGTATCAAAAACAACCCTTGACCAGAAAGGGGCTCTGGAAGCTTCTCTTTTCTTTTGCATTGAAGGCTGGTCACGCTCTGATACTAATGGAGGTTCTCTGGGGAGCCAGGCAGACATGTTGATTCCCAGAAGCAAGTCTCACTCTTTCACCCTCTGCTTCAACGTGTGCTTTTTGCTTTTGTCTTTCCAACAGGTCAGAGGACAGACTGCAGTCTGGCCAGGTAGGTGTGACTTGGGATGACCTGGGAACAGGTGTGGGGTAGAGAGATCCCAGCCTGTTAAAGAGCCAAAGAGTTGATTTGCAAAGGCATCAGATGGGTTTGCAAAGGAGTGGCCCAGGGCAGAGGTTGCTTTTTCCCTTTGCCTTGCTGACCACTTGGCCCCAAATGGAAGTGGGTCTGCTGGGACTTAGGAAAAGACCTGAGCCGAACTGAGGGAAGGGAGTTATCATTTGCTGTAATAATCCCAGAAACTCCCAGAAGCCACTACATTACAAGGAAAAGAAATAATCAACTCTGGAGGGAGGGTCCTTAGCTGCCAGACTTAAACATGTGGGTTTTGGAAAGTCTCTGACCCTGAGAAGGAAAATCAAGAGATAGCATTTGAGAATTTTTTTATGCACAGAAAAGATGACAACCTCTATTAGTGGCTGTTGTTGGATATTGAAATATTACATTGCATTGTCTTGCCAAACAGCATTGGTAGAAATCCTGGCCTGGTGTACAAGTATGCAACCCTCCCAGTCTTTCTCCACCTTCCCCTTCCTTCCCCGCCCCAGCCAAATATTTCCCTCCCAGTGATGGAGCTGCTATGAGAACACTCGTGAGCTGGCAGAGAGCAAGGCATTCATTCAGCCAACAGTTCTCAGATGCCTAAACATGTGCTGATTTAACTGGAGAAAGAGCTTTAATGGCCGGACTCCTTGGAGACCCTGGGTTAGCCCATTCTATCAACCACTTATATCTGCCAACACACACAATAATCATGAGGCCATTTACAATCATAGGCTTGTTATTTAGAAATAACTTCATTTGGCTTTCATCGTTTTGTCATTGTGGATTACAATAAAGGTTCCATTAATCTTGATGACTGGAGGGAACCAGGATAATAGATTTCTGTGGAGTGTATCTTCATGGTGATACAGTCTTAGTATAAGTTGGATTCCCTTATGCTCTGTTTTTTCACTGTGTGACGTTGGGCCGCTCTTTGGCTTCTCTGAACTCCAGTTTTCTCATCTATGAGACAAAAGGCATTCCAGTAGAGCTGAGGCGCTCTAGGGTTCCAGAGAGGTTCATTAGGGGCAGCCTGATGGAAGGGGCAGAGGGAGCCCAGGAGCCAGGCTCTGGCCGCTATCTTCAGTCAGACAAGGCAGCGCTGCTCCTGTTTCTTGGAGCACTGTGCCTCTGGGTCAGATTCCTTTGGAGAAAGCCTTCCGAGACTTAAACACAGCGAGAGGATCCCCAAGGTTCCTTCGAATCTGGACACTCTACCCTCTAAATTTTTTAAGAAAAATTGCTCGCTCTCTTTTGCTGAAGTATTTCCAAGAGAGAAAACTGTAGCCTCCTTTGGTGTTTACTAATGTTTCCTTGCAGGGAGATCTTATTGTCAGCCCAAATATTTTTTTTACTGCAAATTGAATCAATTCCCTTCTATTCTGATTTTGAATGGTGACAGACATTAAAAGCAGAAACTCTGTACATTTGTGAAAAGAGCTTTAATGGGTTTTATTTGGAAAGTAATTTATCGAGTCTCTTAGCCATTTCTGGGTCTTAGCAGAATAATGTGACTTGTTTCATTAACCACCGAACAGACTGTTTTTAACCCCATTTTCTTTTTCCTCCCTTTTGCTGGATTGGTCCTCTCTGATCCTATGGGGTCAACCACAGGCGTAGCTCAACCGTGAGGAAGCAGGTAAGAGCCCAGAAAGAGCCAGGCTGGTCTGGTGTGAAAATGATAATCTCCCGCTGACATCTATGGAATTCCACCGTAGGCAAGACAGACACTTATCTGACTTCATGCCTGTGTTTGGAATGTACCATGTAGTCATAGCATCTATATATATATAAAAGCCAAGCGACTGGAATGACCAGCCACTATGATGCACACTGCGGCAGCCAACCGGGGAGCCCCAGTCTGTACCTCCTCCCCAATCTCCAACTTCCCATGGCTCCTTCCCCCAGCAAGCCCTGCTCTGATGGCCCCAATCAAGGCGGGCGGGCTGGACCCCACCTGTGCATAAAATCATGCACCAGGCCTCTAGTGTTTAATATTTTGGCAACTTCATTGATTTAGTTTATTTAGTTCGAGTGACCATGATCTTTCTGATCTTTCTGATTTGTTCATCTTACATAGTGACATTTGATTTGACTGTAGCAGATTTTTCCAGAACTGCCCTTGGCGTCAGTCCTTCAGAAGGCCAGGAGAAAGACCTCACACTTCATACATCTGTACCAATAGGGCAGAAGCTCCCAGCAGCCAATGACCCACGCCAGGCACTCTTGCTTTATGTTTGCAGATACTTGTTTCTAGTGGTGTGGTCATCCTAGGTGTATTTCTAAGACATCCTAAAAATACAAAGATAAGTCTGATCTAGGATTGATAAGCAGGCAATTTTGTGCATAATCTTCAGTGTTGGATTTATCCAACACTGGGCAGCTAGCTCTCATTACCCATATTTAAGGGAGATCTTAGAAAGCAGTGGTTGGATAATCCACATCAAGGGATGATATAATCTAAACAGCATTTGGGCTTGTTTAAAAAAATTAATTGAATTGTGTTTTGCGATAGCAAATTTGACTTCCTAATTTATTCTTCATGGCAAATACTGAAATGATTGTGTATCTCCTAAGCTCATACCAGCTATGCAGTAGGCAGTTAGCAGGGAGGAGGTGAGAAGAGCTCAGAAATGTCTTTGTATCTACTCAGGGGAAAGCTGATCCAGGCTTTAAAAAATCCTTTTAGGTAAATCGCAGTGACTGTTGCCACGGGGAGATAATCGAATATAGAGGCCACCTCGTTTCTGTGGTGTCGGCAGCCCAGCAGGGTCTTCAGCCGATCTGACGGCTCTGGCTGGCTGGGCCGTCCAGATGACATAGCCCTCACTTGTCTTAGCTTTGCTGTCACTGTTGGTTTTTTTGTTTTGTTTTGTTTTGTTTTGCCTTCTCTGCTTTGGATCTCATTTCAATGAGACTACCACTGGATACAATTACATATTTTTAAAAATATAGAAAGTTCATTGCAATTCTCT
>NW_006284328.1:641555-652387 GCF_000327345.1 Myotis davidii | reverse complement strand
TTTGCATAAAAGTTCCAGGATACACCAAAAGCCCCAATCAAATAAAGACCTTATTTTCATTCTGCTGCCCCAGTTTTTGTCCAACAGCTCAAATCTAATGGTGGATTAGTAAAGCATTTTTCTGACAGTCATGAGGGTAAATAGTAATTTGGATGATGAGCATTCTTGTAAAAGTAAGTGACCAGGGAATAAATAATTATTTGTTTGTTTATTGCAAATGAGCCAAACAAGAGGATGAATCTGGTAGCTTTTGTTTTTGAGAGTCCCTAATGGGTCTCATTTTTCTGACAGTCATGAGGGTAAATAGTAAGTAATTTGGTTGATGAGCATTCTTGTAAAAGTAAGTGACCAGGGAATAAATAATTATTTGTTTATTGCAAATCAGCCAAACAAGAGGATGAATCTAGTAGCTTTTGTTTTTGAGAGTCCCTAATAGGTTCCCGTCATTTTTGACCCTAGGTTCAAACCAGCTCAGACTTTTCTTCATAAAGAGATACCGCAACTGCTGCTTCCAAACTCTCCCTGCTCCCCTCAGCCCAGCGTTTCCTTTCCTGTGGCTTCCATAGCTTCCTTGGTGGCCCTTCTTTCTCCAGTCCTCTAAGTTCAGGCATTTCCGAGGCTTGGCCCTCGTATTTCTCTCCAGAGCCTTTCCCCTGTCACTTTGTTTCCTTGTGAACCTTCCTCTCCTTTCTTTAGTTTCCACTTGTTCCATCGTGATGTCAGCTTGGTCTTGGATCGGACTCCTAACTGGTTGGTGAACCTTCCTCTCCTTTCTTTAGTTTCCACTGTTCCATCGTGATGTCAGCTTGGTCTTGGATCTGACTCCTAACTGGTTGCTGGACATTACTGTTTGAGGTTCAAGATAGCACCTCCCACCCTCATGAGATAGCATCAGTCTCCTCACCATGTTTTAACTTCCTTACCACCTCCCCTAATGTCTTTATTTCTCTTATTGGGACCCTCCATTCTTCACAGCCTCAGAAGTCCCAAATTTTATCTTTGATGCCTCTTTTCTTCCCATTACCCACATCTAATATGTTGTTAGCTGGTATATTCTCCCTCAGTGAAAACGGAAAGCTAACAAATATAACAGAGATCACTACCTGACAAAAATCCTAACTCTCACTCATGGCAAATTATGCCAAACAAGGGATTATTTTGACATTATCTGTCCATCTTCCTGATGGTTCACTCCTGCAAACCACTGGACTGCTTGCTTTCCTGTTATTTCCAGTTATACCTGCTACCTTTCTCCCTCTGGTTTAAAGTTCCCTTAATGTGATTGAATGGGGATTTGGCCCAATTGTCCTTAAAAAAACCTTTCCAACCCTAGAATTAAAGGACCAAAAATATTCTAAATAAATAATTAAGCTGAGGTGGATTCTAATGTTGGAGGAGGGAAGGAGAGAGGAAGAACAGGAGAGACACACCCTGCATAAGACACACAGAGACACTGCCTGGCCAGCTGTATGCAAAATCGACAGTGAAGTGAGAGTTTTGGGGACCCCTTAGGAGGGTCTGAAGCCTTCATGCCTTTGTTCAGGTTTTGCTTCCCCTGGACTCTTTCTTAGGCCCCATTGGAGCAGTGTGGCCCAGGAGAATACTCTTCCACAGGGAGGCAGCTCATCTCAGGCCCACTCTTGTCTGCCCACAGATTACCCCTCTGAGCTACTTCTGACATACTCCTGTCCTGTTGACTATGGACATGCAGGTTAATGTCTTTAATCCTTGCTTTCTGCAACCCTGTATACTTCCCTTTAACTACCTGTAAGTCTAGGCAAAATGTTGTTCTCAGCTTGTTGAAGCCAGCAACTTTGTTCCCTCCCTCTGGGTCTTTATTTGTAAATCTAGAACCAGAAAAACTTTGCAAACCTTCATATCACTATCCTAATTATCACTGCTATTGCTATTTGTAAATAAAAAACATATAACACTTATAAACATAAAAAGACTTCCAAAAATGGGGGATTTGTTTGTTTTTTATTTGTTTGTTTTGTTTTGTTTTTTAAATAGTTTCTTCATTAGAGTATGGAAAAACTGACCAAGATTTTAACTCTAAGATCAGCCAGGCTGACTGGCAGAAGTCAGCGATGGCAGCCAGAGGGCAGACACTGGCTGCTGCAGCTGGGAAGCTGGGGGAAGCAGATGTGTTTGGGGGCCACTAAGACCTTCCTGACTGCAGCCCCGCCTTGGCCCACACAGTACTCCCTGTGGCAGCACCCTGGGCTCCCAATAAGCTTGGGCGCTAGAGGCCATGCCAGCTCCTCTCTCACCCTGACTTCTTTGTGAGGCCCAGCTGCTTCCCTAGTGGCCAGGCCCCATGGTTACAGTTGGAAATTCAAAGCCAGGGAAGGGCACAGGCCAACTGTGAAAGGGGTAGAAGCCACAGGACCCATCCCACTCGAGAGTACAGTCTCTGTCCTCAACATCTACAGCCCGTTCTAACTAGGTTTAGGGGCTGCCTGATCCCTTTCTTCTCCAATGTGTGTTTAGTTGCATTATGAAGCCCTACTGGTTTTTACAATGTTTGGTATGTGCACCTGACGATGTTTGCTGAGTTCCTAGGTTGTGGTATGGGTGGTAGAGATAGGTTCAGTCTCAGAAGGAGAATACCTGGGTTTGAATCCTGGCTCTGCCACTTAACTACTATGTCACCATAAGCAGCTATTTCATCTTACTAAGCCTTTGTTTTCTCATTTGTGAAATGAGGATAACCATAATTATGTACCCCCTAGGGTTGTTACCAGGACCTATCCATCTAAAGCTCTTAGTACATGGCCCAACACATCTTTGAGTTCCTCTGTAAATGCTCAGTACTAATGGTTATGTGCCAATAGGAAATATTACTCTCTTTACCACCTATCCCCTCCCTACTTTGAAGATACCAAATGGAGGCCCAAAGAAGTTAAATAAATTTCAGGGTTGTATAGCAAAACGGCGGAGCAAAGACTGACATCTGAGAGGCCTGCTTCTTTGCTTAGTACCAATTAGTCTGCACTATTACCAAGATCTGAGGTTTTTTCTTTCTTCCCTTTTATACCAAACTCCCATTCTGATGCTCCCATTGGTTCATTCTACCACCCTTAACTGACATTAACTGAGCACCCACTATGTGAGAACATCATGGCCTCACTGAACACCTAAGAGTTAATATAGGCTCTGTCTTGTGGAGCTTGAGCTGTAGTTGTGACAAGTTGCAAACAAATACACCCACACAATTAAGTCACAATCAAGGCTGTGAGGGCCAAGTTCAAGGTGCTGAGACCCTGTAGACAGGGCCCTGAGCTCATCTGGGAGTCTGAAAAAGCATCCTGAGGAAGTGTGGTTCTTACATTGAGACTATGGGGCAGGAGCCAGGTATGAGGAGAGCATTCCAGATGCAGAGTGACTCATGCAAAGCCATTGACAAGGAGGACTTATCTGAGGAACAGAAAGCAGGCCAGTGTGGCTAAAATAGAGACTGGGGAAGAGCAGAAGGAGATGAAACTGGAGGCCAAGGCAGGACCCTGGCCATGCAAGGCTGTGTAAATAAAGCAGGAGGAGTCTTTCAAGAGTTTAGCCTAGACTCTAGAGAGTAAACAGTCAGATGCACACTTTTAAAGGTCACCTAACCACTATATAAAGGAAGAAGAGGGTGGTTTGGAGGACAACAAGGGTGGGGATTGAAAAAAATGATGAATTGGATTGGGTTGGTGGCAGTAGAGAGGGAGAAAGGGAATGGATTTGAGAGATATTTAGGAGGCATACTTGACAAAAATGTATTCATTGGATGGCTGAGGGTAAGGATCTGACTTGGGATAAAAGATGATCAGTTTCCTGTAGGACATGCTGACTTAAGGCATCTGTGTGGCATTCCGAGCGGATTGTTGTGTATGAGCTCCAGAGCCTCAAGGGCAGAGAAGCTGGATACTTTTCTGTGGACCAGCCACTGGCCAGCTGAGACACGCTCCTCACACTTTGTCCCGTTTCCTCTGACCCGGGGCTCTCCGTGTTTAGAGATCCTAACGTGTGTCTCTTTGGCTTTTCAGGATTCCAGCCAGGCAATTCCTCTGGTGGTGGAAAGCTGTATCCGGTTTATCAGCAGACACGGTAAGCAGGGTGCTAGCCTTGCTCATATTTGCAAAGTCGGGAAGAACTTCCAGGAATTCTTTCAGCAGCAAGCGTAGAGACTGACTTCCCATCCTGACATGCTCAGAAAAGGAATAAAATCGTATTTGTTCATGTAATATTTTCTGCTTCTGAATGGCCACACATAGACCTTGAGAGAAAGACATCACATGTTTTGACCCAGAAGGCTTCAGCCTTTTACCACACTTCCTTTTCCAGCTTGGGAGTGACTTTTAGATGACAGCTGTTAAGTGAATTAGTGTAGCTGGCATGATGTGTGCCGGTAGTTTCACCAGTATTCACCATCTTTGCACGTGTCGGTATCTCCCACTGCACAGCCTTCACCGTTACGTCACATTGGCATTTTGCATCAGTCTGCTTTACAAACAACTCCTTTTGTAATGTTGCGTTGATTCCTAAAAACATTCAGGGTTTTTTCTGTTTGGTCTCACTGTATACAGCATCGTCAAGAGCGCAGTTAGAAGCTGGTCTTAAAGTTGTAACCCACATTTGAGAGTCGGTCGGGACTGGCTCCTTCTTGCCCTGAGTCAAATCACGCTATCTTCTGCTTAGATCAGTGATTCTCAACCTGTGGGTCACGACCCCTTTGGTGGTCAAACGACCCTTTCACAGGGGTCGCCTAAGACCATCCTGCACACCAGATATTTACATGACGATTCATAGCAGTAGCAACATTACAGTGATGAAGTAGCAACGAAAATAATTTTATGGTTGGGTCACCACATGAGGAACTGTATTTAAAGGGCCAGAAGGTTGAGAACCACTGGCTTAGATAAAGCTCAGTCTCAGAAACTCCATTCCTTCTTCACCCCTTGGTTGCTTGGGCAGAATTTAGGGTTAGAAGTGAGCTGCCAGAGAGTTGATCTTCCAAGTGTACGAGTGTTTAGAGAGCACAGATACCTGAGCTAGCGCCATGAAGATTTCTAGGAACTAGGCATTAGAAACTGTTTTTAGGTGCTTTCCTGTCTAATTATAGGGAAAAAGGACAGAATGACCCTCTAGGAGCCAAGGAGATGTGTAGATAATTGCTGGTTTCCTTCCTCTCTCCTGATAAACTGAGACATTGCTTGGGTTCATTTTTGAAGTAGTAATTATTTTAGCATGCCTACAACTTAACCCCATTCTAATCAGCTACAATTTTTCATCTTATCTCTATTCACTTGAAGTAACAGCATTTTACATCATTCCTGAACAGTCAACAAATATTTATCAAGCCCCTGATCCATGCTGGGCGCCATGCATTGCCAAACAGGAAAACAGAAACAGGGGTAGTACGCTGTTGCTGTCTTTCCCTGGTTTTATGATACAGTCGGGAGAAAATAAATGAGCAAGTGAAAACTTAAAAAGAGATAAGCTTTAGTAATTCAGAACGGCTGCATAAGAAATTTCACAAGATAGTAATGATTAATGGTCAAGCAGTTGGCAAAGATAAGTCCAAACTAAGTTCATGGGAGGAAGAATTATTTGTGCCTAAAGGACAATAAGAAGAGAGTCTGCACTCCTATTTGCTCATCCACGCATTCTGTTCATTCATTCATTCAACATACACACACATTGGTTGCTCATTGTGTGCCAAGAAAAAGTTCCTTTCTTCATGAGCCCTATATTCTACTAAAGGGCAAGTAAATAAATGATCACTTGTATAGTCCATAAATAAATTAATATATAATATGCCAGGGATTGGTGAGTGTCATGAAGAAAAGTAAAGCGAGGTGAGGAGATGGAGAATGGAGAGGAGACACTGTTCTAGGCAGGGTCAGGAAAAGCCTACGGTCACCTAAGGTGACATTTGAGCAGAGTCCTGAAGGATGTAAGGGAGTGAGCCATGAGGGTATCTGGGGAAGAGCATTTGGGGGAGAAGGAACATCAAATGCAGATATCCTTGGCATACACAAGGGCCACACACAGGAGGCCAGTGTGGCTGGAACAGAGTGAGTGGAGAGGAGAGTGGTCATACTTCAGGGCTTTGTTGGCTAGGGTGGGTGTTTGGGTTTTGTTCTGAGTGAGTGGGAAGCTATTGGAGAATTCTGAACAGGGAGTGGTTTTTTATAGGAGGCTACTGCAGTAGCCCAGGGAAGACAGGACTGTGGCCTGGTCCAGGGTGTTAGCTGTGGAAGAGCTGAGAAAGTGGATGTGTTTTGGATATTGTATCTTAGCATGTTTCTGTGGTGTGTTTACATATTGCTGACGGCAATGCAAATCGCTACAACCCTTTTGGAGGGGAATTTGGCAAGACTGCATATGCGCTTGTCTTCTGATCAGCAATCATTGTAGAATTCACCCTAAAGATACACAACAGCATAAAACTACATATGTACAACAGCATAAAACTACATTTGTAATTACAAAATATTAGAAACAACCTAAATGCCTTTATATAGAAGAGTGGTTAAATAAACTGTGGTATATCCATACAGTGGGATACTGTACAGCTACCAAAAAAGAATGAGGAGAAACTCTAGGAAATGACATGGAGAGACTTCCAGGATATATTGTCAAATGAAAAAGAAAAGTGCAAAAGAGTGTCTAAAGCATGCTGCCTTTAGCCCTGGTTGTGGTGTTTAGTTGGTTAGAGTCGTCCCCATACACCAAGGTCATGGTTTTGATCCCTGATCAGGGCACATACAAGAAGCAACCAATGAATGCATAAAAAGTGGAACAACAAATCAATCTCTCTCTTTCTCTCTCTCTAATTCCCAAACCAATAAAATAAAAGTTAAAAAGTAAAAAAGCATGTTACCTTTCATGCAAGAAAGAAGACGATATAAGGATATATCTGTGTCCTCTATGTTGTTGATTTAAAGAAAGAAAGAAAAGTACATTGTAGCTATTTAAAAAACAAACATTTGCTCAGTTAAATTGAACTTTTCCTCCAAATAGGGACTCAAGGTATCCCTAAACTCCCTAGAAACTGTGATTAAATTTGTTATTTATGTGCACTTAATGGGGATAGAGTCCCTAACATGTGTCAGTTCTGACGTGTTTGTGGCCCACTCGTTTGCACATTCATACTATTTTCATGTCCCCTGGGAGGCAGATATCTAGTCCCATTATAGAGATGAGAAATCTGAGGCTCATCTGTCAATGGTGGGTAAGGGTGATCCAGGAAGATGTGAAGGAGAAGGGATGTAAGGAACAGCCAAGACTGAGTCAGGATGGGAGAACTCCATCGTTTTCAGGGTGGAGGGATAAAGTAGGTGAGCAGGAGGCGGTGCTGTAGCAATCCTTTCAAGAATTCTCTAGGAGGACAATGCTTGGTGACAGCTGGATCCAAAATGGAAGGTTTTGTGCCATTTCCAAATAACTTGCCCAAGTCTGATTGGTTTTATACTAAGAAAAAATGAAAAAGATCATGGATATGATGAAGCAAGTTGTTGGCTTTACCAAGTAGAACACACCGTGTCGCCTGGTCCCTGAGATGACATCCCTGTTCTGCTGTGGCTTTGACACCTCGCTGGGTCTATGACTGTTTCTGATGAAACAGCATGTGGCTGTTCCACCCTATTGGTAACTAATATGGTAATATGACATTGGTACTAAAGGGCTTTTAACATGCTTCATGTTAAAGGAACAGAGAACTCAAGTCCTGTTACAAGCCCTGTAATTGAATTTCCCGTACTTGCTTCTCAATATTGCTTCAGTTGGATTCAGGAGTTCAGTCCTGGCCTGTATGGTTTACCTTCCAAGGTCTAGCTCAGGGGTGGCCAACCTTTCAGACCTCACGGACCACCAGTGGTCCACTGACCACTGGTTGGCAGCCGCCGGTCTAGCTGATAGAATTCAGTCCCCCTCACCAGGTAGCCCTAAACACTAGGCAAAATGTAGCAGTATTCTCTTTCGTTTTCCTAAAGAGAAATTTGTTTGAGATTTCTCTGACATCAACATTTTCAAGGGATCGTGCCATAACGGAGAGACTTTGGCAGAATAAAGACGGAGGCACAGGGCTCCCGAGAAAGGTGGGGCAGGCCTGGGTGCCGCTAGTTCAGTCCAAACCTGGGCTCAGCTCTAATGCCGGGCTTCCTGGATCCCTTACCAGGTCTGCGGTTGCATGTGTGGTGCTCTCTACAAACCGAATCCATGTTCAGACTAACAGATGGCTTCTGGTCCTCCACACCTTCACTCTAGGAGGTCCCACAAGCTGGGCCTTCAGGAGTGAGTACACATTTGTAGCCAGCGGGCCTGGGTTTGTGTCCTGGCTCTGATGGTTCTTACTGCCTAGGCAACCTAAGGCGGGTTATAACTTATCAGTCCCCTCATCTAGAAAATGGGATTGCTGGTTCCCCTACCTTACTTACATGGCTGTTGTGAGAACCAGTTGATTTATTTATATGAAGCATGTCTTAGCAATTACCACGTATGCATTATTTTACTATGATTACGTCTACTCTAACCCAAGATGACAAAGTTCTCACGTACATTATCACAGTATAACATTCCTGCGTGAAGCCGCAGTCACAGACCAGTGGCTAGCACAGTGTCTGGCAATTTTGTCTGTTGACTGACCACTTGTCATGTCCTCTCTTTCCCATAACTATTCAAAGCATTGTGCCCTAGAGCCGCCGAACAGTGTTAGAACAGCTAAAGCATAATTGTCATCTCAGACCTTCTGACACTCCTCCGATGGTATCTGAAGGCTCGCCTGCCATGCTCGAGGTCCCTATTCCTGATCCTGGGTGATGAGAAGATGCCGGAAGGTCACTTCCCACCTTGCAGATGGGAACAGAGGTTGGAAGGAACCCATCTCATAGTCTCCCTATGGAGCCAGGTGTAGAGATTTCCTCCCTTAAGTCTCTGACTTGGTGCTTTTTTCCTGTTAATGCCTTGTATCCATTCCAGTGACTTTTTCAGCATCCTTGCACCTGTTTTCTCCATTGGCCTGAAGAAGGGAGAAAGGGTACTTAAATACGCATTGGCTGGCAGAGATGGACATGCAGCTAAGCTTGGAGCTGTGTGAATTTGCTTTTTCTTGACCACTTTTCCCTGACTTTTCAGGTCTGCAGCATGAAGGAATTTTCCGGGTGTCGGGATCCCAGGTGGAAGTGAATGACATCAAAAACGCCTTTGAGAGAGGTGAGAAAACAGCCTGGAAGATAAGACCAAATGTCTGCCAGCCCCCCGGACTGTTGGCTCCACTCCTTCTCCCTGAGAGGTACCCAGAGGTTGGAAAGCCAGCTCGCCTCCCTCTTCAGCTCGGCACCTGCTCCGTTATAGACATTTCTCCCTAGATACGCAGAGAGATGGCAACGTCCATCTCAGCTGCCTCCTTCTCAGCCCCATTCATCCTGCTTCCTGGGGATGATCTGCTGAAACCCAAGAAGTTAACTGTGGTGTCTGGGCAGTTTATGGCTTCACCCGGAACCCTTGGTGGTAGTTAATATCAAGGCTAATGCGCCTGTTCATCGTAGCCCATTTATTATTCTGTGGGCTATTAAGGTAATGGGCAAGCTTTGGCAATTTCCGTCACTGTAATGGATATATATATAGTTTCAATTTGAGGTTGGTCCAATCATTAAATCTAATCACATCTGATAGGAAATTTCCATAGGGAGCTCCGGCATGATTGTTCTCTCGTAAGTAGGTGTCCTCTGTTGCAGGCCGGGAGGAGTGTGAGCAGCGCAGAGGGGCTGGCCTCCGTGGCCTCGCTTTCCTCCCCCAGGAGCTCAGGCCCAGCCTGGTTTCGTGATTCTCGAAGAGCCAGTTGCTGTGGCCCATCCCCAGCCCATAGGGACTGTCCCTGAGCTAGTCTGGCACAAGCGTATTGAACTCCTGTGCCCCTCCTCTGGCCCGGGGACCCTGAGCCTAAGCAGTCTTTGCTTTATCCAGTTCCTGGGTCACCCTTGTCATGGCCGCCATGCTGGACAGAGAGCTGATGGACTGGGATGAGGAACTTGACTAGATCACCCCTCCTCCACCACCTCTGCTTCATCCTACGTGTTTTACCTCTCTCACCCTCTTGGTTTTTTGGGGGGGTTGCTTATCAGGAGAAGACCCGCTGGCTGGGGACCAGAATGACCATGACATGGACTCCATAGCTGGCGTCCTGAAGCTTTACTTCCGGGGCCTGGAACACCCTCTCTTCCCCAAGGACATCTTCCATGACCTGATGGCCTGCGTGAGTAAGTACCGTCCTGGCCTCAGACTGGCCAGAGAGCCTTGTAGCAACAGAGAAGAAATTTCCACAGGCTCTTTTTTTCTCATAAGCTTTGCAGTAATATTTTCTTTTTTCAGTGAAGTTTTTCCTCCTCATCAACACTCCTCTATCCCTTGGTGGGGATTTTTTTTTTTCTTCCTGATTCACCTTAAATTCCTTTGCTTCTCTGGGCTTTGTCTTCAGTAAAATAGATTTATATTTATATATAAGACATAGTCTGTGCTTACGCTTTTCATGATACACAGGGAGAAAGCATCGGTGTTACAACTATTCCCTGTGTGTTGTTCTGCACATGGCGTGGCTTACCTGCTGGATATTTTAATACATGTTCTTCTAGGAATAAAAACCCTCTGGGCATAAAAGCAGCAATATATTTTCACAGAGAGATAGTCTGTTTTATCCCCCTGCAAGGTTCTCTGCCTCTTGCTCTAAAGTGATCCATGGGGCCGAGACCGGTTTGGCTCAGTGGATAGAGCATCGGCCTGCGGACTGAAAGGTCCCAGGTTCGATTCCGGTCAAGGGCATGTACCTGGGTTGCGGGCACATCCCCAGT
>NW_006284328.1:631178-637100 GCF_000327345.1 Myotis davidii | reverse complement strand
CATGCTTGACAGAGAGCTGATGGACTGGGATGAGGAACTTGACTAGATCACCCCTCCCCCACCACCTCTGCTTCATCCTACGTGTTTTACCTCTCTCACCCTCTTGGTTTTTTGGGGGGGTTGCTTATCAGGAGAAGACCCGCTGGCTGGGGACCAGAATGACCATGACATGGACTCCATAGCTGGCGTCCTGAAGCTTTACTTCCGGGGCCTGGAACACCCTCTCTTCCCCAAGGACATCTTCCATGACCTGATGGCCTGCGTGAGTAAGTACCGTCCTGGCCTCAGACTGGCCAGAGAGCCTTGTAGCAACAGAGAAGAAATTTCCACAGGCTCTTTTTTTCTCATAAGCTTTGCAGTAATATTTTCTTTTTTCAGTGAAGTTTTTCCTCCTCATCAACATTCCTCTATCCCTTGGTGGGGATTTTTTTTCTTCCTGATTCACCTTAAATTCCTTTGCTTCTCTGGGCTTTGTCTTCAGTAAAATAGATTTATATTTATATATAAGACATAGTCTGTGCTTACGCTTTTCATGATACACAGGGAGAAAGCATCGGTGTTACAACTATTCCCTGTGTGTTGTTCTGCACATGGCGTGGCTTACCTGCTGGATATTTTAATACATGTTCTTCTAGGAATAAAAACCCTCTGGGCATAAAAGCAGCAATATATTTTCACAGAGAGATAGTCTGTTTTATCCCCCGGCGAGGTTCTCTGCCTCTTGATCTAAAGTGATCCATGGGATGTTGGATTAATATCGGGTCACCCTGGAATCACCGTCAATAAAATATATTAAAAAAAAAATAAAGTGATCCATGGGAAGTTGGATTAATATCGGGTCACCCTGGAATCCCATCCCATTGGATTGGTGGCTCCAGAGGCTGGAGAAGGCAGTGCCTTTGAAATGGAGAAACCAGCCTTTCCCCAAGATCTCCTTCCCCCAACCCCACCCCGAGTTTCCAGTTTGACTCATATATGCCCTGAGCACTGTCCTCTGTTATTCTGAGAGGAAAGGGCCTGAGCATTCAGGGGCCTCTTATTTTACTTGTTGACCCACTATGTGTGGGAGTCTGGTGGGAATGAATTCTGTGGGTGAGCAAATACATGCATCCTTCCTGTTTTCATGTCTTTTTCTAAGACTGGGCCTAGGTCAACTATCTTAAGTAGACTGGGACGACCAAGACAGTACGAGATACCTTGGCTGCCCAACTCTCCCCTTGACAATGCTCCTCATCCACTGCTTCTCATTTCTTTTTTACAAAAAGATACTCATTATATCCACATGACACACAGCAAGTGGGAAGCTGGCCATCATGGAGGCCCCTCGCCTGGGGCCACACCTGTAATTAATCTGTTCATGGTGAGAGTCAGGAAACTTCCCAGATATTACTGTTAACAGGGGCAGCCATTGCTTGTCTCTTGACACATTTTTCTCGTCTGCACTGCAGATAGCGAGGGGAAGATAAGCCAGACTTGTGCAGAGGATAAGGCGATGCATGGGTAGAGTAGGCAGGACAGGACTTGCCCAGGTTCCCTCCCTCCCCACACGTAGGCCCTCCAAGGCGGGTGTCGAGCAGTCATAGCAGGTTTATGGATAGTTCCTTGTCTGTGGTTGTCTTAATAAGAGGGTAGGTGCTTAGGGAATATCTCCAAACCCTTCTGTGCCCAAGGAGCATATACCTTAAGTCCTGCACTGGTAAGTGTTTGGAGCCCAGCAGGTATCCCCCGACCGCACAAGCCACAGGGATGAAATGCCTTGTACAGTGCACCAGTGTTGCATAGACTTGACCTGGCCACTCTGTGTTTCACCTGCCGGTAGTACTCTTCTTACCATTACTCCCTGGGATCTCAGCCACAATGGAGGTAACACATGGCTTTCTTCTTTCAGCAATGGACAACCTACAAGAGAGAGCTCTGCACATCCGGAAAGTCCTCCTGGTTCTGCCCAAAACCACTCTGATCATCATGAGATACCTCTTTGCCTTCCTCAATCAGTGAGTAGACTTCCCAGTAAGCAGCTGGGTCAGACCTTGGCTTCGGCCACTCGAAGTTTACATACGGATCTATGTCAGTTCCTCCAGCCCAATAATTGCTGGGCATTTACTATGTGCTGGGCACAGATGTAGGCTGTCTGCATACATTGTAAAATAAGAGACGAAAGCCCTGATATCATTTAGCTCACATTCCAGGGGAGGAGGCAGACAATGACAGAAACGTCAGTTACTGGTAAGTGCTTAGGAGAAAAATAAAGAAGTGTTAATTAAGGGATAGAGTGCAGGGCTGAATAGGGTGGGGCTGAAAGGGGGAGCCTCCATAGGGGGACGGTCAGCAAAACCTCCCTGAGGAGGTGGCACAAGCAGCAGCCTGAATGAAGTAAAGGAAGGAGCCACAGGAATGTTCAAGGCTCTCAAGCCCTGACAGTCATGGTTATAATGGTTTGGATTTGAGAAGCCATGTGATCTTTGATCATGTGATCTGATCTATATGTGTATTTTAAAAACCCACCAACTGCTTCATGGAGAAGTTACTGTAAGAGAGAAGGCTGTGAAGGGAAGCAGGTCGACCCTTCATAGGTTATTGTACCATCTCGGCTGGAGTGCGGGGAGGGTGGCTTAGACTGGGGAGGTGATGGAGGGTGGTGGGGAGGGTCAGGTTTCAGATCTATTTTGAACATGCCATTGACAGGACTTCCTGGTGGGTAAGGTGTAGAGCAGTGGTTCTCAACCTTGGCTGCACAGTAGAATCACCTGGGAATCTTTTTAAAATCCTGATTTCTGAGTCTCATCCTCCAGAAATTCTGTTACTTTGTTACTAATGTTGTGGCCTCACCCCATAACAAGGAAACAGAATTTCCGGAGGATGAGGCCTAGAAATCAGGCTTTTAAAAAGATTCCCAAGTGATTCTAATGTGCAGCCAAGGTTGAGAACCACTGGTGTAGAGTCTGAGGAACAAGAAGAATTCTGCCTTTTTAGCATGAACAACGGGGAAGTAGTGATGCCATTTGTGGAGTTAGGGAGGACCAGGTGTGAAGGAAGGAATCAAAGCCAGGTGCCAATGCAGGCATGTTAAGTTGAGGGCCCATTAGGCCTCCAAGGGGAGATTGTAAGTTGGCAGCCGAACATGGGAATTTGACACTCGGGAGAAACGTGGGGTCAGTGTAGCTGGAAGAGGGGTCTGAGGGGACCTTGGGCTTGGCCAGAGCATCTCATCCAAGCAGTGTGTTCTTGCCCAGGGCGTAGGAGCCCCCACGTGACAGCAGAGTCCGCAGCGAGGACATGTGATAACCTCTCGTAGGCACCTGTCCTTTCACTGCAGCTTCTCCTTCAACCTCCTGGACCAAAGGTTATAAATGAGCAAACTGAGGGCCAGGTAAGGCCCATAGATGTGTTTCCTTCAGTCCACTGTATCTTGAAAATACGGAAACGTTTAAATTCCAGGGGTATCCTTAAAAACATCTAGATTTCTAGCTTCTCTTGGAAAATTGATTAGATCTGGCAGTACTGGATCTGCCTCCCCACGTGACAGCAGCTCCCTGTGGAGTAAAGACTGCTGTCTAATGAGGCAGGCACTGCCCCGTTCACCAGACCCCAGCCCTCCCGAACACTCCCCAATACCCAGGATGGATTCAGTTGCTACTTATTGTCACTCTTGCTTTATGGTCTTTTATATAGTGGAGAAAGATTTTTCTAGACCCATGAATCTATTAAAAGGAGAAAATAAAAATTAGACTTTGGGGCTTGGGTTTTTTAGCACACATTTCTGTGTGAAATGAAGAGTCTTCCTAGTTGATTGGTCTCTACTTCAAAGGAATGCAAGTTTAGGGACCAGTTCATGCGCCTCAGCTTGCTTACAAGTGGGCCTGGCTCTGTAGGTGTCTGGGCTAGTCACCCTAGCCTGAGACCTTTCTGGGTCACCCACCCTGCCCTTTAGCCCTGTTGCTGGCCCTGAAGAGTGACACAGGGTGACAGAGGGTGCTGGCTGTGCAGCCTGCCTCCTCCACAAGACTGTGTCTGCTCCACTCATCAGCCAAGCCCTGACTCAGCACCACAGCTGCCTTTGAGTTCAGAGCCCCCCATGACTCACACAGTCACATGCTGCCCATTAGGTAATTAATGCCTGTCAGGAGAAGTGGGTAGGCTCTTGTGAATCAACTACTGCTGAATGTCCGCAGCCCTGCTGTCCATTCCTGGCTAGAATCAAGGGTCTGGTACCAAGAAGCAGTCAGAATATTATAATTACAGAAAGTTTCTATGGAACCCCACCGATGTGCCAGCCACAGTGCTCAGTACTTGGCATTTAACCTTCACAACAGCCCCATAAAGGAGGCATAGAATGGCCTCCATTTTCCAGTGAAGAAACTAGGGAACTAGACAAAGTCATGGAACCGGCAAGCAAGGGAGCTAGGACTCAAAACCAGGTCTGTTTGACCCAGAAAGTTTTGGGATATTTTGGTTTTTTCTTTTAAATGTAATCAAAGAAGGAAATGTGCATCATTAACGAGTAAAAAGTCCAATTTCCAATGCTAATCCTGATTTTCTCATTCTCCCCAAAACCCCTGTGTTCCCAGCCATAATGTTGAACTTTTTGAAGTTGCACATAAGCTAATGAGTTGGAATCCATTAGGAGGATTCCCTGGTGGTATAGACGAAACTATAGAAATATAGCACAACTCTTAGAGAAGACAGCAGATATATAAGTTGATGCCAAAAAAGAAGGTTTTTTTAGAGAGGGAGCTGTTAGCAGTATTATTTAGTTTAGGTGTTTCCTTAAAGATCAAAACCCAGTGTTTGAGGTCTTATACTGGGTACAGGCTTCAGTGTCTCCAAGGACCATTAACACCATTAGGTACAAAATTCTGTGCATTTGTATGTGCACATATATGAATTTTCTGGGGAGAGAATTTCTAATTTTTGTCAAATCCTTGAAGGAGCCTATGTCCTCCCAAAATTATTTTAATGAGAGTAAGATACGGACCCCGACCTCTGAGACCACAGTCCATGAAGATGTGTCCCCTGCATTGCAGCCTCGTTTCTCATCTCGCAGAGCTGGGCCTGGATTCTCAGGGCTAGAGTTTGTTTCCCTTTGATGATAAGACATCCCAGCCCTGGCTGGTTTGGCTCAGTGGATAGAGCGTTGACCTGCGGACTGAGGGGTCCCAGGCTCAATTCTGGTCAGGGGCACATGCCTGGGTTGCAGGCTCGATCCTAGTGGGGGGCGTGCAGGAGGCAACCGATCAGTGATTCTCTCTCATCACTGATGTTTCTATCTTTCTCTCCCTCTACTTTCCTCTCCGAAATCAATAAAACTGTATTAAAAAAAAAAATAAAGACATCTCAGAAACTTCTGGTCTCCCTCCCTGTTACCAGAATATTGTCAGATCACACTCCAAACACAGGGCCTGCCTCCTCCTGTGCCCTCCATGACACCAGGAACCAGCCAGCCTGCGATTTGCTACAACTTGTGGTACCTCCTCCTCAGTTGTCCCAGCTGAGGTTACCAAGGTCATTTCCAGTCTCTCTCAAGTTTTCATTTGACTGAGAAGTAGGCCTGGAAACACCTCCCAGCCTTTTCTGGATCTGCTCTTTTAACTCAGGAGCCAGAGAAGGATTGCAAAATTCATCACTTATGACCTCCTGTGAAGCGATCCAGCCCCTGAGTCCTATCACCTCGCATCGCCGGCCTCCCTGTGTTTGACAAGGTCCTAGAAAACAGCGACTCTGAGTCATGACAGTTGCTCACATTCGCTGGACCATCTCAGGTTCTGCCCGCATTCTCTAAGCAGGGTGGGCAGCCTATCAGAATCTTCAACAGAGGAGGGAACCCTTGAGTTAGAGACCAACTAGGTAATGTGAGTCTGGATGTGGGATGCGCTAGAAGTAAACTGCCCGGCTCACATGCAGTCAGCGGAGTCAGGCCCCGGT
>NW_006284328.1:610090-631157 GCF_000327345.1 Myotis davidii | reverse complement strand
CATCGGAGGGTTTGGATGTCTTCTCAGGCTCCAGCAGAATCCGGTGCTGGGGACTTTCTGCTGATGCCCCGAAGGAGGCAGAGCTCACTGTTTCGCAGTTGGGGGGCAGGAGGGAGCGTATATCCAGAGCTGACCCAGCTTCAGCGCCTGGACGAATAGAGGCCAGTGGGAGCCAATCAGGTGCGGTGGCTCATGGAAGGGCTTGGTCCTTGGCCAAGGTTGGAGGTGTGGCTGGAGCAGCTGCTGGCTGGAAAGAGGGAGTTCCCAGAGTAAATAAATACCCGATGATGAAGTCAGACGGCGTCCAGAGGAAGCCTGAGCAGGAGCTGAACAGCGTGCTGACCTTCTCCGGAACAAATCCTGAATGTAATAATGGAGGAGGATGTTATGAGAATGAAAAACAATTGCATTAGCTGTTCCAGAAAGAACTCCACTAGCTTGATGGAATATAAAAGCTAATCCGTTGGCTTTTAAACAAAATAAGCCTAGATCTTAGAATGGAATATCCCTAATAATGTGATTATTTTTCTATGGAAGAAGGTACACGATGCCTGTGTCCTCTAACCCTATATGACGGGGGCAGCCTGAGGGTCTTTGTGTGCCCTGTCAGCTTAGAGGGGCTATTGGAGCTGTATCCAACTATGCAGGGTGGACTTGGTGGATAAGGTCTGGGGTGGGATGGTAAGTAGGATTTTGTCGGGGAGCTGGAGAGAGAGGGGGTGACACCTGCAAGGATGTACTTCTGCTTTGCCTTTCCTTGACTCCTGAGTGACCATCGTGGTGATCATTCCCAACCCCTCCTCCCCAACCCTCCTGCCAACGTTTTAGAAGGGTTCTGATGCCCAGGGAAGCAGGTGGCAATTTGCAGAACTTCTGTTCTTGCTCTTGGCTGTGCCCCTGTGATTGTGTTTTCTGGGCATTCATGCGCATGCTTTCCAGCTTGTACCCTTTCCCTTCTCCTCCAGTTTGTCACAGTTCAGTGAGGAGAACATGATGGACCCCTACAACCTCGCCATCTGCTTCGGACCCTCGCTGATGTCGGTGCCTGAGGGCCACGACCAGGTGTCCTGCCAAGCGCACGTGAACGAGCTGATCAAAACCATCATCATCCAGCATGAGAACATCTTCCCAAACCCCAGGGAGCTGGAGGGCCCTGTCTACAGCCGAGGAGGAAGCATGGAGGATTACTGGTAGGGGGCCAAGGCTGGAGCGGGGAGGGCATCACCCTCACACACTGGCCTGGGGGCCAGATGGCCAAACAAGACCAAAGGGAAATACCCAGACCTGCCCAGCCTCCCACTCCCAGGCTCTTCAGGCTGCCAGGGTCTTGGGTTGGTGTAGGCCAGGGGTCCTCAAACTTTTTAAACAGGGGGCCAGGTCACTGTCCCTCAGACCGTTGGAGGGCCGGACTATAGTTTAAGAAAAAACTATGAACAAATTCCTATGCACACTGCACATACCGTATTTTGAAGTAAAAAAACAAAACGGGAACAAATACAATATTTGTATTTGCATGTGGCCCGCGGGCCGTAGTTTGAGGACCCCTGGTGTAGGCAGTGCCCTACCTTGACCCGGCCTGTGGAGGAAGTGCCATTTCACGCCACCTTTCTTCCTTATGAGTTCTGAGTGGTCATTATCTTTCATTATATTCTGAAAGAAAATGACAATAATAATAGTAATATTAATACTCGCTAGGAAAGGGAATTTTCTACAGTTCACCAGTCCCCAGTGTCTCTCAGAGTTCTGCTCTGCTGTGCATGGTGCCCAAAACAGTTTCAGTTCCCGGGGAATTTCATATTGGGGAGGGCTTAGATATGGGGCATAATTTGCTGGCTGGGCGTTGTAAGATGACCATTTAGGTGATTTCAGAAATTCATGAAGGGAGAGAGGGGTAAGCTCCATTTTCAGCAGGTTGGCACAGTTTCACCCTGAAGTGGGATTAAATTCCGTGGGGTGAGGTTTTTCATGTCCTGGCCTGGGAGCAGAGATATGACAGGATCCCAAGGCACATAGACCCTCCCACTGGACAAACACTGAGTCACTATTTCCGTTTTACAGATCAAGTCACTGCAGTGCAGGGAGGCAGTGACGATCTTTCAGGCCACCCCATGGTGGGGATTGCACCCTGATCTCTCGTCCTTTAGTGCAGGGCACTGCCCACTGCCCCCAGGAAACCACTTCCTGTGTCAGTTTTCCACTAAACACAGACAACTGCCTCTCTCTTTTACTCCCTAGCATCCCTTACCTTCTCCTCCCCCTTCTTCCTCCCCTAAAAATGTTTCAGCCTGGGCTGAAAGCATAAGCCAGCCCAAACCAGATTCCATCTGCATTCAGCATCTGGAACCAATTCAGCCAGCCCCATTGCTGTGGACTGAGGTAGGGAGAATAAGGGAGGTTGTTTACTTAGAGGCCGATTGGTCCACGCTGGTCCCTGATCTCCACGGAAGGAGCCTCCTGCTCAGGGAGTGAAGAAAGGGACATCCATGTGTCGTGAACATGAAAATATCACTGACATCCGGGCTCAGTCTTCTCCACTGTCCTGCAGACCCCAGAACCTGGGTCCGGGCTGGAGAAACCTCGGCTTGCCAGCTCAGAGAGAAAGCTTGTTGTCACTGACAGGTGGTTGGTGGGACGGGGAGATTGTTCAGGTCTCAGCCTGCTGGCCGAGGAGCTCCCGGGAGCTGAACTTGTACATGTGACTGGGAGAGTCAGTTTCCCCTTTGCATGAGTGTTGGGAAGCTGTGGAACAATGTTCCCAATTCCTGCTTTACCTTCCTTCTAAAGTCTGCCCTCAATTCTCAAATATGAGATCGCTGCAGGCTGGGTTTATCCCAGGACATGGTCCCTCAGTCTCCTCCCGGGTGGTCTCAGCCAGTGGAACAGACGGAACCCCGGCAGGGGGTGGGAGTGGGGGCTCCAGGGGCACAGACGGGAGGGCACCTTCCTCCAGTTCTCTCCAAGGTGTTCCCCTCGGCCCCATGTTGTTTGTTATGCATCCAGCGTTTATTGGCAGCCTCTGGAAAAACCACAGATTACTCGGGGAATGTTCTACCATAGACTGGGTGGGAGGGACCAGAGGATCAAGAGTAAATGATCTTGGGGTTAAAGGGACCATCTCAGCCCTGGATTCACACCCACTCAGAAGGCTCGCAACCTTCCCTTTCCTTGGGGGAGAGAGAGGTGCCGGTGCTGTGAGCTAAGGCCATGAAGGTGGTGGGGGAGGGGTGGCAGTAGGCGTGCTAGGGTCCAAGGATTCTGGAAAGTGGCCAGGAGACCAGCCAGCCAGGAAGAGGGAGCACAGGCCACTTGGCCTCCCCATGACCGTGGAGAGGCCATTCACCACATTTACCACCTGAGACTGGAACCAGTTTTCCCGGGACTATTGCTGGGTGGCATGCCAGCTTCTCAGACCACAGGGTTGGGTCTGGGGTGTTGCTGGGGTGTGGCGTACAGTGAGAAAAACGGGATTTTAGGGCAAAAAGGAACCTAGGAAACCTCATCTTGCCTTTACCTTAGAGCAGTGGCTTTCAAAGTAGGGTCCCGGACCAATAGCACCTGGGGCTGGTTATAAACGCGAACGACCTAGTGCAGTGGTGGGCAAACTGCGGCTCACGAGCCGCATGCGGCTCTTTGGCCCCGTGGCATGGGCCACGAAGTTTCAATCGCACTGTACGTGCACGTCCGCACGTGGTATTTTGACTCTTCCACACTCAAGGGGCCAGTTTGCTGACCACTGACCTAGTGAATCGGAAACTCTGGGGCCGAAACAATCTTTTTAACAAGCCACCCCACACTCTCTGAAGTTTGCGAACCGCCCCATAGTGGATGGCCACATAGATGGGCTTGGAACCTGCAGAAAAGTGAGCCTTGGTCCTGTGCATCCCAAGGGTTTCCAGAATGTCACCAAACTCATCAGAGGGTTTTTAGGCCCAGAAAACAGTAAGAAATTGTGCCCAGATTTTTTGACAAAGCGGAATCCCCGTTCATGCGCCCCAGAATGTTCTCTGGAGCCTGGAGGACTCCTTGGAACTGACTGCTCCTAATGAGGTTCGTTCTGAACTGGCCTCCTGATCTTTGAGGACCTTCCTAGGAGTGAAGGACCCATTCCCTGAGAAGGGAGAGGTATGAGCTCAAAGGTAGACCCTGAGGCCAGGTGGTGGGGCTGAGGGGGGTGATGGAAAGGCTCACTCATTACGACCACAGGCCAGAGAAAGAACCTTTGGACATGAACAGGGGGTTTTCTAAGCACTCTGAAGTCCATGAGCCAGGAGATCAGGCGGCAGAACGACATTCCTAGTAACTTCCCTGGCCATTCTCGATCCTCAACCCCGGATGATTCTAGACGGGACGAATTTCTTCAGGAACTTGACCTGACTGTCGCTTGTGCTCTTGCAGAGTTCAGCCCGCAGCAGACTCCTCTTCCCATCCATTTCTGTGACTCCCCTCCCACTTTCTTTCCAGTACCTGGAGCTAAACTGCAAGGCATCCTAGAGACATCAAGCAGATTGAGAAAGAAAGAAAGGAAGTCCCGCTTATCCATCACCCCCTCTTCTTTCACTGAATCCTCATGTGACTCTGTGAGCTATACTGACCATTTATAGATTAGATCACTGAAGCTGGAAGGGACCAGTAACTTGCCCAGGGCCACACGGCTTCCAAATGTCAGAGTGGATTTTTGGACCCGGTTGTATCTGATACTAAAGCATAGTGTTTTTCTTCCACCGGGCTCCCTCCAAGAACTAATTCACCTAGAGAAACAGCCCTTGAGGAGTTGGGTTGTTTTTTGTAGTTTTGAAAAAATTTATAATTAAAAAGGGGTTCGCTTGGTGTCAAGATACTCTAAGCAGACTGCAGTGGTTTTTGTAGCAGGGCCTGGAGTAGGAGCCTCAGGAGCCTTCTCTGTCATTCTTGGCGTCTGTCGGTGTGTGCAGTCAGGATAGAGAGAGCATGAGGTAGACTCCATGCCTGAGCCCCGAGGACGCTGTGTGAGAGGAAGACAAGAATTCTGAGAGCCAGCTGAGCCGGGTTCCTCTCGCTTCTGTTGCAGTGACAGCCCTCACGGAGAGACAGCCTCGGTCGAAGACTCCACCCAGGATGTGAGTGCGGAGCACCACACGAGCGATGATGGTACGAGGTCCTGCTTGGGGTCTGCAGGGCTCCCGGGTGAGGCCATCCTGTGCTCCCAAAGAGCCTTCCGCCCAGCAGTCCCCTGCACACAGGCAGCGAGCCCTTGCCCCCCTTCCCTGTCTTAAAGAGGCAGCCCACCTTCCCAGACAGAGAGGTCTCAGTATCAGACCAGAGGTGAAGACTACACGTCATCGCCCCTCGACCTCTTGCCCCAACACCCTGCCCTCGCCCACCTCACAGCTCCTTGTCTCGCCAGCATGTCAGTTCCTGTCCCGGCCCAGACTGCTGCCAGGGAGCTAGAGACCAAAGTGAAGAGCTCACTTGAAAAGCAGTAAGCCAGGGGAACACAGGAACTGGGTGCCAAGACTCCAGCAGAAGCCAGAGGGGAGTGGGAGTGAGGACTCAGAAACCACACACGCTCACGTCTGCCTGCTGGAAAGACTGACCCTTTCCAGAGAGAGTGCAGACCTGCGGGCGCTGCGGCCGGGGGTGTGCGTCGGGATGTGGACACAGCTGCCATCCGCGGGCCCCTCGGCCGTGCCCATGATAACCAGGGACTGTCCAGCCAGCACCTTCCCCCTCCTTCCAGCAGTTTTGTGCCCCATTTCTGGATCTCTGGGGCTCAGCAGCTGACAAGGGGCCTTAGAATTTTCTGGGCATTAGAACAAAATGGCACAGTCTGCGGGGCTTTCCCTGTTCCCGCCTTGCCGTGAATTCTGCAATCCTCAGCCAGCTTTTAAAGGAGAAAACATTAGGGCTGTTATGCAGGCCCTGATGTCAGATGGATCGGTATGATGATTTGCCACATGGGAGGAAAGTGGGTGAACTAGGGAAATATGTATTTGGTTGGAGCCTGCCGAGGGCCCACCAGTGCTAGAGGCTTTATATGTCTTATGACCTAATCTCTGGTGAAATAGATAGCGCTGCTGTTTTTTTTTTGAGAAAACTGAGTTAAGAGGTCAAGGCCATGCCCAAGGCCGTGCAGAACTGAGAATGGGGTATGTGGCAGGCCCCCTCTGGTCTGCCTCCTATCGTGAAGTCTCGGCCCTTTGGCCTTTAGGTTCACTTAGATTCTCAAATTCCCAGACAGAGCTGATTGAATCTCTTTCATTTACTCAGAATAACACACTTCAAATCCTTTCTTTGAAAGTAGACATATAAATAAATGTGTAGTATAATGTGTATAATAATGGCTAACACATGCGTAGCACTTACTGTGGGCCAAGCACTTTTACAAATTGTTAAACAAACCAAACAAACTCATAGATACAGATGACAGAATGGTGGTTCCCGGAGGGGTAAGGGGTCGGGGAAGGATAAAGAGGGTAAAAGTGGTCAAATATGTGGTGACAAAAAGAGACTAGACTTCCGGCTATAAGCACAAAATAGAGTATACAGATGTACCCCAATAAATTCATTTTTGTTTGTTTGTTTTTTAGTATATTTTTATTGATTTTAGAGAGGAAGGGAGAGGGAGAGAGAGATAGAAACATCAATGATGAGAGAGTATCATTGATTGGCTGCCTCCTGCAAGCCCCCTCCTGGGCATCAAGCCTGCAACCCAAGCATGTGCCCTTGACCAGAATTGAACCTTCCAGTCTGCAGTCCAATGCTCTATGCACTGCGCCAAACCAGCTAGGGTAATAAATTCATTTTTAAAAAATTATTAACTCCTGAGGACAATTTTATGAAAAAAAAACACCACTATTATTATCCCCATTTAATAGACAAGGTGGAGGCTCACACAAAAGTAAAACTGCATTGCATTTGTAAACCCCTTTTATTTTTTCTGATCACATTTATGCACATTTTTTTCATATATTGTCCACAAAATGTATTTCCATATTTTGTTCCTTAGAAAGTTGATTGGGCAAGTTATTTTCTCTTTATAGAAACTAAAAACTCATGTTGTACTAGGGCAGTGGTTCTCAACCTTCCTAATGCCGCGACCCTTTAATACAGTTCCTCATGTTGTGGTGACCCCCAACCATAAAATTACTTTCGTTGCTACTTCATAACTGTAAGGTTGCTACTATTATGAATCGTCATGTAAATATCTGATATGCAGGATGTATTTTCATTGTTACAAATGGAACCTAATTAAAGCATAGTGACTAATCACAAAAACAATATGTAATTACATATGTGTTTTCCGATGGTCTTAGGCGACCCCTGTGAAAGGGTTGTTCGACCCCCAAAGGGGTCACGACCCACAGGTTGAGAACTGCTGTACTAGGGAGAATGGCTAGCATAAATAATTATTTAAAATACAATATGATAAATGTTCTGTGATTCATGGAATCTAAATATATAAAAGCGACTGGTCCACCATTCGACTGGTAGCTATGATGAGCACTGCCCACCAGGGGGCAGACACTCAATGCATAGGCCTGGAAACATGGAACAGACTGATAAACCTCAGAAGGAAGCAGGGAGGGGGGAAGAGATTAACCAAAGATCTTATATGCATACTAGAGACCTGGTGGGTCCCTCTGCCTGGCCTGTGGGGATTGGGCTGAATCCGTGCACCGGGGCCTCCGACATCCCCCGAGGGTCTCTAGTTATTTTATGATCAGAAAAGAAATGATGCTTCCAAATACAGTGTGGCAGGTTCTGTGTTAGGGGTTGGCCAGAGAAGTTACTATAGGAAGCAGGTGATATTCAAACTGTGACTTCCTGTTTTTCATCAGTCAGATGAGAGAGACCAGGATTCCTGGTGGAGGGAACAGCATGAACAAAGGCAAGGAAGGGTACACAGGTGCTTTCAGGATGGCACGGTCTGCACAGGAATTACCTGCTTTAAGCATGATCCGTGGCTTATTTTTCACATAAGGTTATCTTCCCACCACTGTAAGTTCAGCTCATTGGGCTTTTCCGCTCAGTTTCCTGAGTCTGTGAGTCCCAACATGTGTTTCCTTCCTCTCCACTCCTCTCAGAGTGTGAGCCCATTGAGGCCATTGCCAAGTTTGACTACGTGGGCCGGACAGCCCGAGAGCTGTCCTTCAAGAAGGGGGCATCCCTGCTGCTTTACCAGCGGGCTTCTGACGACTGGTGGGAAGGCCGGCACAACGGCATCGACGGACTCATCCCCCATCAGTACATCGTGGTTCAAGACACGTACGTTGGGCCCCTGCATCTTTGGGGCTCCCTGGCCGCACTGTGGGAGGGAAACCGTTTCTGGAGCCATCGGGGGATGAGGGAGACCAAACCCCCAGACTCAATGGAGAACTGTTTTTGGTTCTCGCCACACTTTCCCCCTGGAAGCCACTCCTCCACCACCAGTCAGCGCTCATTCCCACTTACACCTGATGAGTGATAATGAGGCCTTATTATTTGATCACTTTCTAAAGATCAGGTTGGGGAAGTATCTTTATTTCTCTTTCTCTCTTTTTTTTAAACAACTATGCCCACCCCAACCTGTTGGGTCCCTGCTGGCATTTTCCCACTGAAATGAAAATGCTGAGTTCCTTTTCTAGGAGAAAGCCAGCTTACGCAGCCTTGTGGAAATGACCCAGTCCATTTAGCCCAGATGAGGTAGACATGGAGAAAGCTGGGGAAAGGAGGGGAGAAGATGTCAGGGAGCAAAGGGGACGGCTTCCTAGAGGGGCTGCTGGTTGGTTCCCGCTCTTTGAAGCAGTGTCTCCTGGCAGGAAGGGTTTTCCTGTGCCCCCAGCCAGCCGCCCTGCTCCTCTGCCCTGCTTCCTCCCCTTGGATATGATGCTGTCAGTGTGTTTAGTCCTTCCCTTGATATTATTTTTTAAAGGTTGATATCCTGAACGAGTCTGCACCCTCCCAGCCTCTCCCCAACTCGTTCTGCGGGGAAAGCCTCCCTCTGTTGATAACATCGCAAACCTGGTGGCCATCTGTGCGTGGACAGGACCCTCCCAAATTTAGCGTTATGGCTTCCCTGCGGGACCGAGAGAAGACGAACTGTGGGGGAGCAGGGGCTTTCCTTGTCATCAGTAGCCAGAGGGGCCAGAGAGCAGTGGAGAGACCCGGGACCAGCTGGGACGCTCTGAGCGGGGCTGGATGTGCTACGACAGAGTGGTGGGGTCCTGCCTCAACGCCAGCAGCTCCAGAGCCACAGAGCGGACTGTCCTTACCCGGCAGTGCTCGGGACCTCGGCCGATAAATCGCAACCGGGACTGGCCGCCTCCTCCGGGAGGGGCCCGGGCCCAGCTGCCCCAGGACAGCAGTGTGGGGTAGAAGGCAGTGCCTGGACTCCAGGTGTCCCCTAGCCCAGCTTCCCAGAGGAGCTCAGGATCCTGCAGAGCACAGCGGGATTATTTATTTTTATTTAAATGACCCTCCCCAGGCCCTCAGGTGTCCTGGCCGCTGCTCGCAGACCTGGCCCAGCCGGGCGTCGCGAGGTCGCGTGTGTTGGGGGGCCATCTTGCTGATTTAACACTGTTTTCTATGTTGTTTTCCCTGCCTGCCTGCCCCTTCTCCCCCAGCGAGGACGGTGTCGTGGAGAGGTCCAGCCCCAAGTCTGAAATTGAGGTCATTTCTGAGCCACCTGAAGAAAAGGTGACAGCCAGAGCGGGGGCCAGCTGTCCCAGTGGGGGTCATGTAGCCGATATTTATCTTGCAAACATCAACAAGTAAGCGCTGCTTTTCATTTTCTGCTCCTCTGACTGACTCTGCCACACCCAGCCTCACCCTCTGGCCTGAGCCTCCACCCGCTGCACGGGCTGAGCTCCCGGCCCAGCAGTTTGCATGCGCTCCTGCTGCTGCCGGGCAGACCGGGCGGGCAGAGAGCCGCCCCAGCCTGGGCACAGGGCCGGCCTCCGCTGGCTGCTGTCCTGCCTGGGAAGGTGCGCCCTCTGTCCCGCTTCAGCCCAGACCTTCCTGGTTGTCTGACTGCTCAGCGCTGGCCAAAGCTTTGGTTCCTTTAAGCAACTTGGTTTTACGCTGTTCTCAGAGGTGCCTTCTCTTTTCCAATTCCTACTCAAATAATAGTCTGTGATGTCTTTCTTGGCCTCGTCTGTGCACAGATCTGAAGTCTGTGTGTCTTCTAGGCTCACGTTAGCCCAGAGGCTTAGTCAGATGGCCCGTGTCTGTCCCCCACACACATACACCCCGTCCTGCACGTGCCCCTGCGAAGGAAAGGAGACCACTGTGCCCCCAGGAGAGCTTTGTCTGAGCTCTCCCTTCCTCGTCTAACTCCTACCTCCTTCTTTCTGCCCTTTCACATCAGCGGAGAGACCTGTCATTCCCCCACTGCTTTCGCCCTGTGTGTTATCCTCTCTCAGTCCCTTTGCAGATTCCCACTCCTGCCCAGCAGGCTCTTACCTCTGCCCCAGCTTTCACTGTGGCTGTTAGCAACATCCTGGGGGTTTAACTCCACCCACACCCGATCTGGCTGCCTAGAGGGATCCCACGCCTGCGTGCTGCTGCCTCCCCTCGAGACATTCAGGTTATTGGAGAACTAATCTCATCTCAAGGGGCCAGACACCAAGTCCCAAAGCCTACAGACCTCTTTCCGCCAGACCCTGAAACCTGGCCCCATGCCAGCAGGATGACAAGCCCCAGGGCGCTCCCGATGAATATGGATTGGAGATGATGCACAGTTTTTATTCCCCTGGCTTTGGAGGAATGAAATGATTTGCACACTGAAAACCTGTTAACCGTAGCCTCTGGACACTGAAACTGGAAGGAGAATAAAAGATGCTTGTTGTTTTTAAACCGCACCAGGTCGCCCAGATCTCTTGGCTTTTTTCCAACCAGATGGTAGCAGGGGGCGTGGTTGGGACACGTGGCTCTTCTCCGTCTCTTTGGCCCTCAAGTTAGTAAGTAGCTTATTCAGCTCACTTAGTGCAGTTATAATCGAAGTCAGGCCAGTAAAAATGATTGAGGATTTTATTTCTTTCCCTCCAGCGTAGTGCCCTGCTGGGAGGGAGAGCTAGTAAAAAGTAATTGTGGGCTAATCACATTTTTTCCCTTATTTACAAGTCTACGTGAATTATAAATCTATAATCATAAGATCATAAGCCTGTTATTAGCCCAGAAACCAAGGCAGGGTTGGTAGAGGGAAAGTTAAATAATTAGTTAGGTACATATTTTTAAACTGTTATATGTATTTGACACCATTTGTACAAAGGAATTGTGTGGAGGCACAGCTGAAATAGGCAAGGGATGGACATCTGGTAGAAGGCTTTCCCTTGAGCTCCTTGCTTGGTGGCGTCAGGATGGGGTGTTTGGAGGACATAGTCTGCCTGGGCACCGGCCCCCAAGCATGTCATGCCCTTAGGAGTGACTCTGCCTTCAACTCCTGCCCCAGCTCCTACTCCACACATCCCTCCTCAGTCCCCTCACTGTCCTGAATGCCCCTGATTCTCTCTCCCCCAGGCACACCTGGTCACCTCCTCCTGTCCCTTCAAGACAGTTCGAAGATTTGCCTCTTTGGGGGAGCCTTTCTGACACCCCTAGTTCCTCAGGGCTGAGTGAGGTGCCCTTATTCTCTGTTCCTAAAGCAGTTTGAGTGTCTTTTGCACTCATATCCACCATCGGACTGAGCTCTTTGCAACCAGGAACTGCCTTCCCTTCTACATCCCTGGGGCCTGGCCAGGACCTGGCACACGCCAGCCTCTCCACACATCTTCTCAGCAGCTTTTGCCTCGTGAGTCAGCCATCCGAGTGGAAAAGGAAGTCAGCAGTTACTGGGGTGCGGCATTTCAATTTAATGGCACACATTGATTGAGCACCTACTGTTGTGCCAAGTGCCGATACTGCTTAGTCCCGGCCTCAGAACTCAGTCTGCCGAGCCATCACCATACAGACAGGTAACTAAAGCCGTGCTGCAGATGCTCTGAAGGAGCAGAGGGGGGCATGGTCGGTTCTGCCTTCCGCTGGAGTTGGGGTGCCAGGGAAGACTTGGCGGAGACCGTTGTTTCGGCTGGGCTCCATAAGACACCGAGAACATCCTTTTTCCACTCGAGAATGGCTGGCTCTCACCGCTGAACTGAGCAGGCAGCTTCATGGAATAGCTGCTTTGTGCCAGGCCCTGGACCAGGCCCTGTGGACATACAATGAGGAAGACCTAACCGGTTAAGAGAACCAGGACTGACTTAGGATGCCGGCCCTGCCTCATAGACTAGGTCCACCCCTACCTTCTTCCGTCCTCAGCTCTCACCTCAGCCCCGTCACCCTTCATAGATTTCAGATCAAAGCTGCCCAGCTGCCATCCCAAACCAGAAGTCCTACTGCTTCTTAGATTAGGTCCTTTCGAATCCAATTCCAAAAGAAAATGGAATTGTTCGGCAGTAGGCAACACCCATGTAAGTAGGACTCTGCCAAACCATTTCGTAGGAGAGCCTCCGTGGTCTGAAACCAGTGGACACAGAGCCAGGTTCAGCCCAGGGCCGGGTGACTTAGGGTCACGTCGATGTATTTCCACCCTAAGAACATGCACAACCTTGGCCCTAACTCTGCAACACTGCAGCCTTTTGGAAAATACTCTGTTCCATGTCTGCAAAACGAGTAGCAACAGCCTCTTGCCAAAGCCCAAAATGATTGCAGCCTTGTAGTTGGAGGAAGAAAGAGGCTAAAATTGGAAAAGTCAAGTCTCCTCTTACCAGCAATTCCCCTCCTCCTTGGTGACGGTGAAACTTGTCGCTCCCTGGGGCCTGGTTTCTGTTCAAAGCAGGTAATAGAGGGGCCTTTCCAAGCATCTCTCTCCCATTAGAAACTTTCACTTAATCAGACATTTTTCCTGACAGCAGTACCTTCCACCTTGAGAACTCAAAGCCCACGGCCACCAAGTAAGTACTCACTTCTCTGTCCAGTTGGGGTGGCAGAGGGACCGAGACGTGGAGAAAGCACGGAGAAGGCCTCTCTGTGTCCCTCTCCCGGACGTCCCTGGGTGCCAGCATCTGTCCCTCTCACCGGTCTTCACTTCCTTGGAGCCAGGGCTCCCTAGTCACACCGCCCTCTCTCTTTGTGATTGAAGGCAAAGGAAGCGGCCAGAATCGGGGAGCATCCGGAAAACATTTCGGAGTGACAGCCACGGGCTGAGTGGTTCTCTGACTGACTCTGCCTCCCCGGGGGTGGGGGCTGGCTGCCGCCCATCTTCCCAGCCCATCATGAGCCAGAGTCTCCCCAAGGAAGGGCCAGATAAGTGTTCCATCAGTGGGCACGGCAGCCTCAACTCCATCAGCCGCCACTCATCCCTGAAGAATCGGCTGGACAGTCCGCAGATCCGGAAGACGGTGACAGCTGGGAGGTCAAAAAGCTTCAATAACCATCGGCCCGTGGATCCTGAGGTCATTGCACAGGTAACGGGGGGGCTCCTGGACAAGCAGCTGACACGAGTCTACACTTGTTCCTGCTGCTTAGTGCGCCCATGTTCATTATGACAGGACTGGAAACGACAATGCTTTGTACATTATATGCCAAGTTCAGGGACTAGCGGACATCTGGGCCTGACAAGACAGCTGTCCAAGAAATTTGGGTCCCTCTCCCCCCAAGAACTTGAAGACGGAATGAAAGGATGCAGGCTTCTTGGTCATGCATGGGCCATCTACAAGGCTGTTGTCATTTTAAAGCCAGTAGTTACAGATGGAGTATTTTGGTAGAGTCCATTCAGCCCAAGTGTTGAGGCTCAGATGTAGTTCTGGCCACGCTATATTATTGTTGACACTATTACAAATGTTCCCCCGTTTCCCTTCTCCTTGGCCCTCCGTCCAACTGCAGCCCCACCCCAGGCCTTCCCCACACTATTGTCTGTCCACAGGCTATGCATATATGCATATATGTTCTTTGGTTAATCTCTTCCCTTCCCCAGCACTCCCCTCCCCCCTGAGAACTGTCAGTCTGTTCCATGTATCCGTGTCTCTGGATGTATTTTGATCGTCAGTTTATTTTTATATCACTCTGCCCATCATTCCATCCCCTAAGGCTAGTATCTGGTCCCTAGCGGTAGATAGATGGTCAGTCAACAATCTGCTCCTGGTCTTGACTGATGGGAAGGCTAATTCCTGTAAGAACAAAATACTCTGCCACGGGGGGCTCAGCCAGAAGGGTTTCCAGGCCAAATCTCCAGGTGCAGTGGAGATGAGCTCCGTGGTGACTGGGGTCTTCTTTCCTTGTTTACACCACACTGACAAGCCTTTGTTTTCCATGAACTATTAGAGATCCATCCCCACCTCTAAAAATCCGACCACCAGGCCCACTCCAAGCAGCTCACTCAGACGTCTCTCCCAACTCTATAATTTTCATTAGACCAGGTAGGAACTGAGGGCTCATGGTTGCCCTCTCCCGTCTCAACCGGAGTTGAGATTCTCCTCACCCCCTCTTTCAGGGGGCAGGAGCGGCTGGGCGTGGTCTCTCTTGGCTTAATTGTGGATCTCTGCTCAGGGAAGGTGTACCTGGTAAGCTCGGTATTAAGCTCTGGGCCGAGATGTCTTGCTTTGCTGGCCTTCTATTTCTGCGCCTCTACTTCAGCTCTTGGCTGCAGTCTGCCTTGCACCATGGGAACCCTCCCAGCTCCCTCTTTGGCCAGGTCAAGAGGAAGCCAGAATAATGGCGGGGACAGGCTCTAGCTGCAGAGTGGGGCCGTGGAGAGCAATGGAGTTCTTCCTGAGCAGTTCTAAGGTCTGGGAACATCATAGCGCAGCATGAAACTGAGTCTCTGTCAACTGAACACACGGGTCATCCCGTGGGACAGACACCTTAACCAGGGGCCTTTGTTTGGCACATACAGTCTTTCAATATGAGCCTAATTCCAAGGAAGAGCCCTATGGTGGTTTGGGGGTGCCAGACACACGAGCGTTGGGAGGAGGGAGGGAGCTGGGAGGTGGCTGGCTGCATACAAAGGATCTTTGGCTCTGCCTTGAGCCCCTGAGCTGAGTGCTCCACTGTGACCTGCTGAAGGTGATTCGCCTGTGGGCTCTGGCTCCCCTCCTGGTAACTCTGTGCCTCTCCTGGTGATGGGTAGGAGGAAATGGCTTCATCCAGGTTAAGGGCGGGCAAGGGCAGGGAGATGTTCTGATGAATCTTCAGGGCCAGGGTTCTTGGCCCTTCCCTCAGCCCTTGAGGAGGAAGACTTAACCTCCTCAACCTTCGGCCTTGGAGTCCAAGAGAACAAAGATAATACTTCGTCTCTACCACTTAAAAAAAAATGTTTACTATGAACAATTTCAAGCATGTACAAATGTAGAGAGAATTGCATGATGAATCCCATGTACTCATAACCAAACTCCTGGCCACTCTCTTAGTTCATCCACCTTTTCTCTCCCCACTGGATTGTATAAATCCTCATCCATAAATATTTCAATGCAGATCTCTAAAATCCAAGGACTCTATTCTAAAAACATCTCAGCCTCTCTTTCCAAAGGAAAAAGGACCTCCTGATAATGCAAATCCTGTTGCCTCCTCCCCTCACATTCTGAACATTCATATGTTCAAGGGTTTGGGCCAAGTAAAATAATCTGGACATCTCATTGTCGTTGGTTTCTCCACGATTCGGCCTGTGGTGTTGAAATAGGATCCTCGGGGACTTCTCCCTCCATTTGCCTCACCTCCTTTTTCCTGTTTTGCAGGATATTGAGGCAACTATGAACTCTGCCCTCAACGAGCTGCGGGAACTGGAGCGGCAGAGCAGCGTCAAGCACACCCCTGACGTGGTTCTGGACACCTTGGAGCCCCTCAAAACCTCCCCGGTGGTGGCCCCCACGTCCGAGCCCTCCAGCCCCCTGCACACCCAGCTTCTCAAGGACCCCGAGCCCGCCTTCCAGCGCAGTGCCAGCACCGCTGGGGACATCGCTTGCGCCTTCCGGCCTGTCAAGTCCGTCAAGATGGCTGCCCCGGTCAAGCCTCCTGCCACACGGCCCAAGCCCACTGTCTTCCCCAAAACAAATGCCACTAGCCCTGGTGTCAACTCCTCAGCTTCCCCACAGTCCACTGACAAGTCTTGTACTGTCTGAAGGATATAATTTAATTGTTCTAGACAAGGGGACTGCAGGGACTGACTGTTATTAAACTCTTCCTATTTAACTAGCTTGGGGACTTCAGTTGAAAATTAGATTTCAGTTGTTCTTACAGGAATTAGCCTTCCCATCACCCAAAATCTTGAGAACGAAGCCCTCATTATCACCCTACCCGGCCCTTCCCACTGCCCTCTGCTTCCCCCAGTCGTCGTAAGTCAGCCAGCTGCAGTACATGCTGTCCTTAGGTTAGCCAGCGGTAGATTTTTCCATTATCAGGTCACTGTGAAATCTGGCCAAGGCGAGTCATGAGGACATGGGCTCCAGTCTCAGACCCCTCACACGGGGGGTGCCTAACCAGATGGTCAGCTGTGGACATCCCGCGCTCAGTGACCTCTTGTTTTGGGTACTGGTTATAGAGAATCATATAGTCCATGTAGTCCAGTCTTCGTTTTACACACACACACACACACACACACACACACACTTGGGTACTGGTTATAGAGAATCATATAGTCCATGTAGTCCAGTCTTCGTTTTACACACACACACACACACACACACACACACACACACACACACACACACACACGCTTTTCTAGTCTCTGGCATGTGTAGCTTCTGGTCCTAGACCAGTCTCTTTGTACTAGTAAGTTATTGTGGCAGTTCACACAGGAGCCACCAGGGGTCTCTGTTTCCATTACAAACCTGTTTGGGGCGGGAGAATTTAGACTTTGGTATCTCCCATCATAGGACATGTAGCAGGATGGGACTCGATCCTGTTATCTGTTTAGGGGTTGGAGACTCTCTCTATCTTCTTTCTGCTGGTGTGAACTGGTCCTTGGTATTTGCTTTTGCTCCCCCTCCATCTAGAGCTACAACTCAGTCTTACTATGGAACTTCTCAAGTTTTTCTGAATGTACAGACGTTTCTTGCTTTCCTGTCTTTGTCTCTGACGGACCATTTTCCAGTTAAGACATTTTCCTATATAAAAAATTTTTCTAGCTGGTTCCTTTTAGGGTAAAGAGCCCTATAAGAGAGTCTTATTGCGTTTTTGGCAGGTTTGGAAAAGGTAAGAAATGGATCCTTTTTCCTCCCACTCATTTGGGCACTTAAGACATAGAATTCATTCCTCTATTAAAAAATAAAATCAGCTTTGCTAGCCCCAAAATTGTTCCCAAATGAAAACGTCTTCGAAGTTCAGCCCCTGGTTTGGTTATTCTATAAGGTCTCTTCAGGGGCCAGTGGGCTTGGGAGAGCCCCAGGTACATTAAAGGGAGACATTTCTCCTTTAAAAATGTTTTATTTTACCCAAACAAGACAACCAAGAGAACTGTGCCCCCTTCTCTCCCCCCGTCGGGGGGAGGAGAGGACAGGCATTAACATCTTCCCAAAGGCCCAAATCTAAGAAAATTAAAAATTGGATGCTGGATATTTTGGCCTTTCTTTGGACTTTTTTCTGGTTTTCCTCCAAAAAGCAAAAATGATGCCCTTATCTGCTTTAAGCCAGTCTCCAAACCTGGTGCCTATGGTCCCAACACCCCTGGCATCCTGCTGTCCCAGGACCAGAGCTGGGGACAGACAGTCACACTCCAGGCTCATGCGTCTCAGATACCTGCTCGAGTTAAAGCCGAAACTTATTCCTCTTGTCTGTTTTCTGGTTTTAAAGCTGCAACTTTTAGCCTTATTATTTCCTATGGTTCAGGAGAGATGGTGGGTTGTCATTCCGATAGGAAAAGTCAGAGTTTTCTTATCTTTAACCTAGAAGCTCCCTTTTGGGCCAGCATTTTGCAGTTGGTGGTTGGCTCTGTAAGTGGTAGGATTTCCCTCATTCTGCCTGAAGGAAAAGGGGAGCTTTGTGGGAAACCACTAAATAGAAGGAGAACCTGCAGCACCAGGAAAACCATCCCAAGAGACGAAAGGGAGACATCAAGAGCTTCAGGGAAGTGAGTCAGCCTCTGAGAAGCAATCCACAGTCGCCTGGAGCCCTGGCTCTTGTTGCCCAATTGGTGGCCTGTCCTTGTCTGTCACCTGGACTTTACACAGGTCGTGAGCCAACAGGGTCTCTCGTACCCGAGGATCTACTTCCCTGCTGAAAACGGATCCCCGCCCTTCACTGTACATTCCTTCTAATCCAACTGATCCAAATTGGTACCCATACCTGCCCTTCCCCCTCCCTCCGGCGCCTCCTCTCTAGGAAAGTGAAAGCAAAGCTTTCTCAATGTCAAGGCTTCGGGCCTGTTCTGTTGTCCCTGCCTTATTTCTCTCCGCCCTGTACATGACTTGTTCGCCGTCCCCTGGGTCCGTGTCCGTCTGCTGATTTGCATCATGAATTGGACAGTGTGAATGGTCACCTCTCCCCCCGCTCTGGGAGCGGATGTCTTCCCCTTTGGTGCTCCTGACACCTGTGAGATGGTCCAGTCGAGAGGACTAGGAACCCAGAGCAGGAGAGTCCTTCTCGGCACAGCTCACTGCAGTCAACTGGAATTGAGGTTGCACACTGTGATTTTCACACCGAAAAGCCAAGAGGAGCTGGCCCCCCCGGGGCTGGGAGACCGGCCTTCCTCGGACAGGCTTGCCTAAACCAGCATAGTGTTTCCAACAGCCCCGCTCGGGCCCTCGAGGCACGGATCCTCTTCCTGGTGTGGATTCTGCTGGGTCGGTCTTTGGGGAACAGAGGTGGGTGGGGTACCAGCAGCCCACGGCCGGTAAACCGGAAACACTGGTCTTGGCCAACCTCCTCAGGGCACCCTGGTTTCTCCCCAAGGAGGCAAGGAGAGCCGCCAGCAGCAGGACGAACGGACCGCTGGAAGGGCTGGTGTGGACGGACCTCACGTGCGTGCGGAAGAGAAGCTCGATCTTCCAGGGAGTTGCAATGTTGTGGCGTCTGACGTGTATGTCACGTTCGTGTACAATGGTATATTCTTTAAATAGTGTTGATAACTGGAACACTGTATGTATGCTTGGAGATGCTTTGTGGGAACCTAAGACTGTCACTCAACAGATGTTGGATTGGGGAAAATCCAAAGCACAACTTCGAAATAAAATACGTTTTTAGGTTTCAATGCTGCGGTTCACATCCCTTCTCCCTGAAATCTCCCATCCACGAGTCCAGCTGCCCAGGGGGGATCTGACGTGTCCGTGGTAACAGAGCACTGCCTGGCAACAGAGGTAGAAATCAGGTGGCATTGGGAGCCAATCCCCAGGCAGGCTAGCATGGGTGCACTTAGGATGTGGGTCTTCCCCCTCACGTGTCCATGTGTGACACCTAAGAGGTGGTGTGGAGTCTTCCCGCTCCCCATTGGGCGGTCTGTTGCCATGAGAACCATCTCCTCCACAGAACCCATCTCCCCTGTGTCCAGTGAGGCCCGTTCTCACTTCTGTCTCCAGTCAGATTTCCCACTCGGGGGGATGGAGCCTGCGAAGTTGCTTGGAGGCTTTGCCAGCCACAACCAAGGGCAACGGAAGGTTTCAGTTCGGCTAGCAAAGCGCTGGTCACTGCCCTTGGCAGCCCCCTGCCTGGAGGAGAGCTGACCCATACGCTTGTGCTGTGGGCCTTGAGTGCCGGGTGGCGGAGGCGTACAGAAATGCTTTCTCTCCTAGCGGTTTTGATTCTAGCAAGTCATAGGGTCAAGGTTGATGTTATTCAGGTATAACCACTGAAATGCATCCTCGAGCCCCAGGGGTTGTACTCTAACACCAGAAGCGCTGGGGATGGGTGAGGCCGCGTATCGGAGGGAGTGAGTGCGCAGTGTTCAACGGAACGCAAGGACTCCTACTCCAGGCCCCGGGCCAGACACGGCCCTCCCGGCCGGGGCGTCGCCTCCTCCTGTTGCTGTAGGTCTTTTACTCCTGCCCTTGCAGTCTGTCCTCTTCCCGCCCTGGCGTTCATGGCAGAGCTGCAGGGGGGCGTCTCTTGCTGGCCGCTTGTTCTTGACTCTCCTACCACCCCATGCGACGGCTGCGTTCCCTCTCCTGGGTGTGGGTGATGAGCTGTGTGGTGGAACGAGGTCCTAAGCTGTGAGCAAAGGACCAAAGAATCTCAGGAGAGCCCGAAGGCAGAGGTGGGCTATTCTTTGATTCTTTTAAGTCATTTCCCATATTCTGAGGGGCCTTAATGGAAACTAGTGACAATAACACAATGGAAACATAAGCCCATTCCATCCAGATAGAGACCAAAAAAGACCAGGAGGATGTGACTTAGGAAACAGCCTCTAGGATTATCTCATCGAAATGTTCGTGCCCATGGGTAGGTCTATGGAACTTGCTTTCCCTCGGGAGTTAGCAACCCTGGCGTCTTACATATGCCAAAGGCTCGTTCATTAGTCAATCACCAAACTAAGTTCCACTGTGTGCCATGTAGTGTCATACAATTTTGAGCAGGAGAAGCAGGTAATGGGGTTTTCTGTCTAGTTTCGGGGAGAAGAGGTAAATAAGCAATGTAACTTACCGTGGAAACGAAACCATGTGGGAAGGTAGTGCCTGGGTAGAGTAAATCCAGACTTGTGTTTGGCCTGGTAACCTTGAAATGACTACTAGACATCCACGTGGAAATATCAACTAGATTCTTGGATACGTGAATGTGGAGTTTGGGGGGCAGGTCATACCTGAAAACAAATTTAGTAACGACTACGTCATAGATGCACCCAGACTGAGATTCCCAGAGAGAATGTAAAAATGGGAGACAGAGAAGGTATCAGTCATTAGAAATCCTTCCGAGAAGGAGCCAGCAGAGAAGACGGAGCGAGTGAGTGACAGCGGTAGGTGGCCGGGGGCGCAGTGTCACCGGAGTCTAGAGAAGGAACGTTTGAACAGGGAAGGAGGGGTCAGCGGCAAATGCTGGTGGGTGAGAGGAGGCAGCGAAGAGAGTGCCCTGGACCTGGGGGTGAATGAGTGGGATTGGCAGCACATGGGAAGGGAAGAGGTAGCCGGACTCATGGCGGCTCATTCAGGGGTGTTTCGATGGAGCATCAGAAGGGGTCACGGGCCGGATTTTTGTTTTTGAAATGGACAGAGTA
>NW_006284328.1:605813-609950 GCF_000327345.1 Myotis davidii | reverse complement strand
AAAGAGTGGATATGCAGGAGGGGGCCAGGGCGAGGGCGAGCGAGGGCAGGGCACAGGTGGAGGGGTTGGCCAGGGCCCGAGGAGAGGCACTTCCGTCTCCTGGGAGGGGAGGCAGGTGTGGTGCAAGGCAGGCAGTGGCTGTGGGGTGAGCAGGAAAGGGAGTTCCCTTTTGATTGCTTCTTTCACTTCATGCCTGTGAAAGCAAAGGCCTTCGCTGAGAGAGTGGGAGAGAATGGTGAGTAGGAAGTTTGAAGAATTAAGAGAATGGAATGCTCACTTTCCATGCCAACACCGCCCATGGTGCTTCAGGGCCAGTTTCCTTCAGGGGTGCTGCTCCCACAGCCCCTTTCCCACTGCTTGCGGGGAGCCAAGAGGGGGTGCCAGGCTGGCCGCAGGGTTTGTCCCTCCTCCACCCAAGCGCCTGGTGTACGTGGCGAAGAGCAGGGCTCTGAACCCTGTCCCTCTGCCCAGCATCAATGAGCGTGAGTCGCACTGCCCAGGTCTTCCTCATCCCACCCACCCTGGTCCTTTCCCTTCTGTAGGCGCTGGACCGGCGAGGCCGCTGTGACGGACAGGCCCCAGCCGTGTAGGGACAGAGGAGGCAGCCAGGGCTTAGGGCCCACCAGGCAGCAGGCGCTTCATCTCCTTTTGTTTCACACCAACCGTCTGAGAAAGGTCCTGACTTGCTCAAGGTCATGCAGAGCAAGTGCTCAAGTCAGAACTCAAACCTCTACGATGGCAGAGTTCCTGTTCCTCCCAGTGTACACTCGGCCTCCCTTCGTAGAAGGCAGACGTGAGCTTGTCCCTCGAGAGCTGCCATAAAGATCCCCTCTGCCCTAGCTGGTCTGGCTCAGTGGATAGAGCATCGGCCTGCACACTGAAGGGTCTCAGGTTCGACTTCAGCCAAGGACACATGCCCAGGTTGCAGGCTCGATCCCCAGTAGGGGGCGTGCAGGAGGCAGCCAATCAATGATTCTCTCTCATCATTGATGTTTCTATCTCTCCCTCTCTGAAATCAACTATATATATACATCCCTCTTCCCACCTCTGGTCCTTATCCTGCCTCTGAATTGCCACTTCGATTTCTACGACTCAGAGCCATTGGGAACATGTGGTGACGCCTCCCACAGACCTTCTCCCTTCAGGACCCACCAGGCTCCTGTGCCACCCAGGTGAAACGGTGGTCATGCTGCCCAGCTGGGGCCAGCAGCTCAAAACGACATCAAGACACTCATTCACTTATCCACACAGAGGTTGTAACCTCAGAGATGCCCAGTGGAACTGGCCCTGCACAGGGCTCCAGCCCAGCTCCCACCTCTCCCACACCCCACCCTCATCCTCACCAGCCGCCACCATGCCCTGAACAAGTCCCCCTCTTCTCCTACTTTCTCCTACCGCCTGCAATACCTCACCTTTGGCCTCAAATTCCCTGCCTGTCTCTCCTTTCTCCAAAGTCGGCTGGGGCATCCTTTCTTCCGGCAAGCCCGCCTCCTCTCTACTACCCCCGCCCCCATGCCAGGTTCACAAAATCACCACCTGCCGCAGCATGTGTCCCAGAGTTCACCATGCTGTCCTGGGGGACACCTAGGTCTCCCCGCTATGTCCTCAGCACACAGGGCCTGCTTCCTAGTAGGTGCCAGACACGCACATGCATTGCTCTGAGGATACGTAAGACACTGGGAGGAGAGACGGGCTTGCTGGAGAGGGGAGAGCAGGGGTGCTGAGAGCTGAGCAGGTTCCCCAGGGAAGACTAGGCAGGCTCCTAGGGATAGACTAGAAGAGAGTATGTTGCAAGCCTCAATGGCTTATTCCACAGCAAAGGTTATTAACCACCAAAGCTGCAAGTCCCCGGTGGGCCAGCAGGGGGCCAGCTCGGACAGTCACTCAGGGATCCTGAGAGAGCAGTGACCTTGTCTAACAGTTACTGTCAGAGGGCAGGGGGCTCTCGCATCAGCAACTGGATGCTTTGGTTGGGGAATCACAGGGCTCCACTCACTCACAGTGCCCAGGAGGTGCCGCTCTATGCGGGCCGGGCTGGGATTCTGCAGATGGAAGCCTGGGGACCCTGGGGGGAGCCAAGGGGAGGATCTCAGGGGTTTCTCTTGGTGCTGCTGTGACGCCCAGGGGTAGCAGCTCTGGGCAGGGCCCAGCGGCAGGGCCTCTGGCTGCCGGTCACAACAGGTGTGTCTATGTGAGCCGGAGGCACTTTTCAGCTCTGGAGTCACTGTGCTGGGGGTGGGGCCGCCAGAGGAAACCACCAGGTGTGGCCCTGGGAAAGTCCCTCCGACATTCTCTAGAAACATGGACTTCCCTGGTTTTAACCATTTCTTATCCAACTGCCACGTCGGAGCCGAGGAGGGCGGGGCAGACCTCTCAGCCTCCCGGGAGAGATCCTTGGGGCACTGAGACCTGGTGGGGAATGGGCACCCCTGGCCCAGCCCTGCATTCTCTGAAGGCCATGGGCCAAGCCCTGAAGGTGTGGGCCTCGCTGCCCTCAGTGCGGTCTGCAAGGGGCTTTCCTGTCTCCCAAGCGTTAGGGTCCCTGAAGGAGGAGCGCACGAGGCCGAAAGGGGTAAAGGATGATGAATTTATTAGATCATCTGGACAACCAGATGGGCTGAGCCCCCAAATGGCACCAGCACCCAGGGACCAGGGAGTCGGAGATTTTAAAGGACTCTAGGTTGGCCTTTTCTGGGCAGAGAATTCTCTGGGCAGGTCGTCCACTGTGAAGTGGTCTCAAGGTCAGTTCCCAGGGGAGGGGATATGGGATCAATGATCTGATCAGACCGAACACCAAGCATTTGCAGAAGTATTGTTCCACGTCATCCACACAACCGGCGGAGTAGATGTTACCATCCTCGTGCCTTGGATGACAAAACTGTCCGGGAGGGGTTGCGTGCTGTGCTCAAGGTCATACTGAAGGGCGTAACCTGGCCCCGTGCTTGTTCGCGGGCCTCTGCGGGCTTCCTGGGAAGGTGAGCCGGACCCTCCCTGGGGCTCCTGGGTGTGGGAACTTGGTCCTTCCACTTGGATAACTAGCCCAACCTGCTCCGGTGACTCTGGGCCCAGCCCTGTTTTTTATTACTGCAGCCACTTTCTCTCCCAGCGTCCCCGTTTGGACCATAGAGCGTAAGGTCACATTATTCCTACAAAGCACGTTTGGTTCTGTAGCAGTGTTTCATATGCTCATTGCAACAAGTCCCGCAAACAGAAAGCCGTAGAGAGATTAAGGATGGCTGCCAACCCCCCACACAAAGCCGGCCCTTTGGGGTGGCGGTCACTGAAGGCCTGCCGCCCACCACCGCTGCCCAGCCTTAGTTCCCAGCCCCTTCGTGGCTCAGGCTCCTTTGTCCTGTCGCCTCCACTTGGAAACTTAGAGCATCTTTCTCTGCCCGCCAGCTAGGGCGGCTGCAGAGGCCCAGCTGCCTGTCTCTTTAAGAGAGAGAAAGAAGGAAATCAGGAAGTGTGAGAGCTGCGGGAGGCTGGAGGCTGGAGGGAGCGCATGGAGGCAGGGAGGCAGCTCTTGGCTCGCAGCTCCCCGGAGGCACACGGACCGTCCACTGGCCCAGGCTTTGAGTCCCTCGTCCCGTGAGCACCAGGATGCTATGGGCACTGCCCACGGATGACAGCAAGCCCTGACAGCCCCAAGGGTGCCACCCAGTCCCACCAGCCTGCACCCACAGCTGAGATGTGGTGAGTGTGCAGTGTCCCCAGGGAGGGGGGAAGGGGAGCCCTGGGGGGAGGGCAGCTGCAGGGGGCACGCGGCCAGTGTCCAGTGTGTCCGGTGCTGACCCCTGACCCCTCTCTGTGCCTCTGCCTCTGCTGGGGACCCGGCAGTGCCCTGTGCTCCATCTCCAGGGGCCACCCTGGCAAAGGACGCTTGGAAGCCGGCGAGAGGCAGGGAGGACAGTGGCAGAGAGGGCTGCCATCCCTGCCCCGCTTCCCAACACCCCAAAGCCAGTTCAGCTGTCTCCGCCTTTCCCCTGCCGGGCTCCTGGCGCCCTCCCTCTCCCGGGCCCTTCTCCCTGCCCAGGGACTGGGAGTGGAAGGCGAGGAGCAGCGGGGCCATGGGCTGGAAAGCCCCAGCTCATGGGAGGTGACAAACAGGAAAGGGTTAAAGGGCTGGGCCTGTGCCTT
>NW_006284328.1:598175-605680 GCF_000327345.1 Myotis davidii | reverse complement strand
AGCACAACACACACTTGCCAGGGAGCGTCTCTGCCTGATCCCGGCAGCTGGGCTCCGAGCACAGGTAGGTGCCCAGGCCACAGGGTGGATGCACTGGGCCAGGCAGAGCCCCGGGAGGAGGAGCGGGGGTTGTGGGGGATGGGGGGAGACACCTGACCAGCTCTTTCCCCTGAGCTATTAATGTCTTCAGGGAGCCCTTCGTACCTCAGTTACTTCTGCAAAATGCAAACACGAATGCATTTGTTGAATGAGAAATTGACCACTGAGCTCATGAAGTGGCCTCTGGCTCAAGGAATTGACGTTTTCAAATTTTGCTTTAAAAAAAAATGGCAGAGAGACGGCTCAAAGCCTAGGTCCCAGAGGGTGACAGCAGGTTGAGAAACCTGTGAGTCAGAAGAAGAAGCCTGTCTAGTCCGGCTTCCTCTGAGGCCCTTCTCCCAGCCGTGCCCAGCGACCTGCCCGCACTGCTGCTCAGCGGCCAGAGTGAGCTCCTGAGGCTGCACTCGAACCCATTGCTTTAGGGCAGTGGTTCTCAACCTCCTGGCCCTTTAAATACAGCTCCTCATGTTGTGGCCCAGCCATAACATTATTTTCGTGGCTACTTCCTAACTGTCATGTTGCTACTGTTATGAATCGTCATGTAAATATCTGATATGCAGGATAGTCTTAGGCGACCCCTGTGAAAGGGTTGCTCGACCACCAAAGGGGTCGCGACCCACAGGTTGAGAACCGCTGCTTTAGAGGAACTGGCTTTTGGAGAGAAGAGGATGGAAGCAAAGATGGGGAACAAAGTTAGGGTTTCAGATCCTCCCCAGGGCTCCTGATGATCTCCTGCCTCCTCCACCCCCCACCACACACACACGCGTGCCCGCACACATGCACACGCCCTCTCACGCGCACACCTACTCTGCAGCTGGTCCTCTTGCCCCGGCCCTGCTGGCCGCCTGGAGCCGCCACCCGCTAGCTCACAGCCGCAGGAAGTGTGGACTCAGGCAAGTGGGCGGGGAGGGGCTCCGGGCTCGTGTTGCAATCCTGGAGATTTCTGGTGATGTGGTTGCCACTGCCTGACCTGGGGCCCTTCCTTCTAGCACATTTCTGCTTCCTGGGACAGTCCCAGGCCTGGATGCCAAAGCCCAGAATTCTCAGTCCCTGGGAGAGGTGACAGAGAAAAGGGTTGTCTCTGCAGAATGGCGGTTTGGGAAGGGGGTGTGGGGCCAGGGGCCAGGTGGACTGCCCTGGGGTGGGACCGGCTGGGGCTGTGGGTGAGGGCCTGGCGGCTGTGCTTGCTTTTGGAGAAGTGACTTCACCTCTCTGTGCTGCACACTTCCCCTGCCCCCTCGCCTCTGGGAACGGAGCCCTTCATGGGATGATCTCGGGCTCAGCTACCGGACAGGCCCCCGTGTCCATCCCAGGTCAGTGATGGAATCCCGGACTCTCGAATGTTCTTCTAGGCAGAAGGTGGCCGGCAGCCGAGGGCAGGAGATGCAGAGCACAGCCAATTACCTGTGGCACACGGACGACCTGCTGGGCCAGGGGGCCACTGCCAGTGTGTACAAGGCTCGGAACAAGGTAGGGCCCAGGCCTGGCCCCCGCGCCCCCTCTGGCCCGCCAGCCCCCTGTGGGCAGCCAGGCGGTGTGTGGCTGGGCAGAGGCCTCTGGACTTGGCCTTGCACACTCTGGGGTCAGGGACACCGGGGGTTTGAGCAGAAGTGTGGGAGCTGCGGAGGGCTCCTCGGCCTGGTCCCTCCGTTAGGCGGTTTGGAACTGGGGCGAGTGATGAGAACACAAAGCTGACACCGGGAGATGACAGCAAATGTCGGAACAGCAGGGTATCCGGTGTGCTGAGCCCCTGTCACCTCTCAGTACTGGATGGCTGGGTACCCTCTGAGCTGGGGAAGGAGCTGGGGGGAGCCCATCCCCATCCGGGCTGTCTTGGCTCATGTCTGGTGTTAGGCTGGCAGACGAGGCTGAAGGAGGAGGCTTGGGGTGAGGGTGCTCCCCAGACAATGGACTGTCCCCAGCCAGAGCCCCTAGCCGCCCCCTCTGTCCCGATGGCAGAAATCCGGGGAGCTGGTTGCTGTGAAGGTCTTCAACGCCGCCAGCTACCTGCGGCCCCGCGAGGTGCAGGTGAGGGAGTTTGAGGTCCTGCGGAAGCTGAATCACCAGAACATCGTCAAGCTCTTCGCGGTGGAGGAGACGGTGGGTGCAGTGCCCGGGCAGAGGACGGTCTTGACTTTGACCTTCGCAGGCTGGAAAGAGTCGGGTCACACACTAATAGAGACTTGGTCACGTGCTCACCAGCAGGTCAGCCAGAGCAGCAACGTGTAGATTCAAGTAAATAATGTGGGGGTGGCACAGGGGAAAGTAAGGATAGGAAGTAGGGTGTAACCAAAGAGGGCTTCCTGGAAGAGGCGGCCTGGGACTCAGGTGTGTGGGATCAGCGTGAGGCTGAGGGACAGCCAGGCCCGAAGTCGGGACCTGGAGAAGGGCTTTGGCTGTAGGCTGAGTCACCTCCTCTGTCCCACCTGCAGGGGGCCAGCCGGCAGAAGGTTCTGGTGATGGAGTACTGCTCCAGCGGGAGCCTGCTGACCGTGCTGGAGAGCCCTGAGAACGCCTTCGGGCTGCCTGAGGATGAGTTCCTGGTGCTGCTGCGCTGTGTGGGTGAGCCCCTCCCTGACCCCACCGGGGCCCCCGCCCACCTCTGACCAGCCACAGGGCTGGCCCGCAGCGCAGCGAAGGCAGAGGCCCAGGGGGGTGCCGCGCTTCTGGAGCAAGATTCCAAACACAGAACCCAAGAGGCCTTCCATTCAGACCCGGGGCAGGCCATAATAAGTGGGCAGGGCCCAGGGTCTGACTCCTGCTGATCAGCAGTTTAAAACTCCAGCTGAAAAATCAAATGGAAAGCAGGCTGCCCACCAGTATTCCTAACAGCATTATCCACACCAGCCACCAGGGGAGAGCAATGCCAATATCACAGGTAGATGCACGGCCCACACGTACAATGGGATGCTACACCGCCTTAAAAAGGAATAACATTCTGACCCAGTGCGGATGCGCCTGGAGGACGTTACGACAAGTGAAATAAACCCGACACACAAATACTTACGTGAGGGACCGAGAGTAATCAAATCCTCAGAGACGGACCTTGGACCAGGGGGCCTGGGAGGAGGGTGGAGAGCGATTACTTAATAGGTAGAGTGTCTGGTTGGGAGGTTGACAAAGTTCTGGAGACGGATGGTGGTGATGGTTGCACAACAAGGTGAATGGACTTAATGCCACTGAGCTGTATCCTTAAAATAGGTAAAACTGCACATTTTGTTGGGCGTACTTAACATGTTTTAAATAAAAAATTTAAAAATAATCAAATAGAGCAGGCGGCCTGCCATTTTCAGGGAGCCAGCGCCTCCATCTCTGATGGTTGCTTAGTAACGCCTCACGGACCCTCCACAGCCAGGTCCTTGGGACCCCCCCTCCTGTGCCCTGTGCCCATCTCTGTTCTGCTGCTTGGCCGGTGGCCGGTCAGCCGTGGGAGCTATCTGGGCCCCAGGGCAGCCTCCCCTCCAAGACTAGCCCCAGATGCCGGCCTGTCCCAGCCGGAGCCAGCGCAGCCCCTCTGTCCGCAGTGGCCGGCATGAACCACCTGCGGGAGCACGGCGTCGTCCACCGCGACATCAAGCCGGGCAACATCATGCGCCTCCTCGGGGAGGAGGGCCAGAGCATCTACAAGCTGACGGACTTCGGGGCCGCCCGCGAGCTGGACGACGACGAGTACTTCGTCTCGGTCTACGGGACGGAGGAGTACCTGGTGAGTGGGAGCTGGGCCCCGCGGCCCCGCTGAGGGCCACCCCTGCCGCTGGCGGCCCCTCACCTTCTGAGGGCCTCTGTCCTCTCCCCTGCATCCAGCGGGGACAGGTCTCACCCTCTGCACCCCAACCGGAAGAACCCACTCTGTTCTCTAAGGAAAAGACGCTGCTGCAGCCTTCCCGGCCTCCATGCCCGGCCTCCCTCCCCAGCCTCCCTCCCCGGCCTCTCTCCCCCGGCCTCCCTGCCCAGCCTCCCTCCCTGGCCTCCCTCCCCCAGCCTCCCTCCCCCAGCCTTCCTTCCCAGCATCCCTGCCCGGCCTCCCTCCCCAGCCTCTCTCCCTGGCCTCTCTCCCCCGGCCTCCCTGCCCTGGCCTTCCTCCCCCAGCCTCCCTGCCCGGCCTCCCTTGTGCAGTGAGCTGCTTGATCTGACCCTCATGGAGGAAGGGACCCCACTGGCACCACCTCTCCCGGGCACAGGGAGGGCAAATAAACACGCTCTGGACAGGCCAGCTCCATGCCAACGTCTGAGATGACGAAGGTCTGGATTCTGGTGGTCTGTGGCCACCAGAAGGCAGTGGAAGGGGGTCTGCTGGGCGGGCACAGGCCCCGCGCGCCCTCTCCCTCCACGGCCGCCCTCTGGTTCTCCGACAGCACCCCGACATGTACGAGCGGGCCGTGCTTCGCAAGCCCCAGCAGAAGTCGTTTGGGGTGACCGTGGATCTCTGGAGCATCGGGGTGACCCTGTACCATGCAGCCACCGGCAGCCTGCCCTTCATCCCCTTTGGGGGGCCGCGGCGCAACAAGGAGATCATGTACGGTGGGCCACGGGCAGGGTCCGGGGCCTGCCTCCCTCCCTGGCCCTGCCATGTCCCCGCTCCTGCCTCTAACTCTGTGGTTCTCCTCTGGCCACCGGACCCGGCTCCTCTAACATCCTTGCCTGTCAACATCTGGCTGACGGGGACCGGCCAGACCCCTTATCTGAGCTCAATGCCTCCCTTTGGCCCCCAACTGGTTGCTCATCTCACTTCAACCGGGCTCCAGGGACACTGTCAGGGCAGAGGAGGGCAAGACCAGCACCCAGGTCCCAGGTCCTCCCCGGCCCAGCTGTCTGATACAGAAGTAGCTGGAGACAGTGCCGCTCCCACGGCCTGCGTGGCCCAGAGCAGAGAGGTTTAAGGCTGACACACGGCAGGTCCGTGCACCCACCCTCCGCTCGGTCAGCCGTGTGGGGGCTGCTGAGGTCAGGGAAAGGGCACAGATGGTGCTGTCGGGCGGGTTGGACATTGGAGGAAAGAGGACAGTGACGCGGAGGAGGAGGACATCGGCCAAGCACAGCGCAGGCGGAGGTGTGGAGGCCGCCCGCTGTGGATGCACGTCAGGGGACAGAGGGGCTGGACAGTGGGGGCAGCAGGGTGGGACTGGGGAGCACCGAGGCCAGGTGCCCTGGTTGGCTGAGAGCCTGGACTCTCAAATGCCATTGTCAGGCTGCCTTGGAGTAGCCGGGGGGCTTGCACCAGGGCTCTGAGCCCTCCGTGCTGAGTTTGTCACCCTCTGACGTGTGATGGTCTGGAGGTCCCACTGACCTGCCTACCTCACTTACCCAGGTACCGGATCACCACGGAGAAGCCGTCCGGGGCCATTGCAGGCACCCAGAGGCAGGAGAACGGGCCCCTGGAGTGGAGCTACGCCCTCCCCATCACCTGCCAGCTGTCCATGTGAGGGTCAGACACAGATGCGTCTGGGTGGGGCATCCTCTTGGCTGAGGCCGGTCCCGGCAGGGCTCCTGGCATCTGCCCACCACCTTCCCTTTCTGACCTCAGTCTTTCCATCCGGAAGCTGGGCAGTCCTCCCAGCCCTTCCTCCCCATCCCACCCTCTGTCACCACCTGGGTCCTCGCGCTCAGGACGTCCTCCGGGGATGTCCCTGTCACCTACTCAAGGGGGACAAGGCTGGGCTCCCAGCCCTGACGGCCCCATGTCCCGGGGGCAGGGGCCTGCAGAGCCAGCTGGTGCCCGTCCTGGCCAACATCCTGGAGGTGGAGCCGGCCAAGTGCTGGGGCTTCGACCAGTTCTTTGCGGAGACCAGTGACATCCTGCAGCGCGTCATCGTCCACGTGTTCTCGCTGCCCCAGGCCGTCCTGCACCACGTCTACATCCACGCCCACAACACGTGAGTGGACGCCATGCCGGAGGGAGGCCCAGGACCGTCTCTGTCCAAGGCGGCGTTCTGGGGAGTGTTTCGATGTGGGTGCTCCTGGGGCCCATCTCAAACCCCACTGTCAGGCTGCCTTGGCGTAGCTGGGGGACTTGGTTTGCGAAAGTCCTGGTTCCACCGAGTTACCGCGAACCAGGCCTCCTCGCAGCTGCTCCCGACTCGGCGCCCGCCCACGCGGTTGGTGCGCGTTATGATCCCTGGGTGGGGTGCCTGCCGGGCGGTTCCCAGATGGGTGGCTGGAGAGTTTTGTGGAACCGGGTGCGTTTCAGTGGGAAGAGGTGCCAAGGCAGAGGCCGGCTATGGGGCTCCTGAGTTCTGCTTCCACTCCCTCCATCCACTGAAACGCACGAGCTCTCCCCTGGTCTTGCCACCACTGATAAGAAGGAAAAGCCACCCGGTCCCTTCCTCCGAGAAGCTGCGCCCTTCGCCTGGATGCAGTCTTAGCTGGGGTGTGGGTCCCCCTGCTGACACTTCCTCTCCTTACTGCCCCCCCTCCCCCCGGCGTGCCCAGGATAGCCATCTTCCTGGAGGCCGTGTACGAGCAGACCAGCGTGGCCCCCCAGAACCAGGAGTACCTATTTGAGGGTCACCTCTGTGTCCTCGAGCCCAGCCTCTCAGCACAGCACATCGCCCACACGACCGCAAGGAGCCCCCTGACGCTGTGTAGCGTGGCCACCGAGACCCCCAAGGGCCTGGCCTTTAAGGACCGTGAGTAGAGCCACTCCGGCTGGACCGTGTCTCCGCCCCCCATTCTCCTCCAAGAGGCAGGATGTGGATCCGTTTCCGTGGTGGCCCACAGGGCGCCCCCAATTCTGGGTTGGAATTTTTCATATGCCCTTGAAATGCCATGTCCCTCAGGCTGGTGGCCCGACGTTCCCGGGCTCCAGTGCCCGCAGAGCTGTGAGGCTCCCGTGGAAACAGGGAGACCTCGCTTTCATGTGCTCCCCGCAGTCTCCGCCACTGGTGGGGAAGCTTCCGAAGGTCCTTATTGGAGGAAGCTGAGCCCCAGGTGCTGGAGCGGAGGGAACGTGGCCAGAGGCCCAGAGCTTTGTCCTCCAAGTCCTAGCAGAAATATCACTTCTTCTTCTTTGAACAAGTCCCATGTCATCCTCCTACTCGGGTCTCCGAGGCCGGGAAGGGGAATTAACCTTGAAACTCCCGGGGCACAAGGGTGGTTTGGGCCCATATTCTGGCTCAGATGGGGGCCTTGGGCACGAGGCTGCAGTTTACCAAAGTGAACACAAGGGGGCAGTGAGGGACTGCAATCGTAAAGACGCGCATTACAGGGCCTCTATGGCTGGAGAGGTGGGGCTCTGGGGGTTGGAAAGCTGGGTGGTGAGGGGTGAGTGTGAGCCACAGAGGCGCCCTCAGGCGGGGTCTTTGCTTGCAGCTGCTCTGGACATCACCAAGTTTGTGCCCAAAGTGGACCTGCAGGCAGATTACAACACGGCCAAGGTTAGGGGTGGCCCCAGGGGGCAGGGGGCGGGG
>NW_006284328.1:597402-598004 GCF_000327345.1 Myotis davidii | reverse complement strand
TTCAGGGGACACAGGAGTGAGCCCATCTTCCTCAGCAGCAGCCTGGGCACCGAGAGGTGGGTGTCCTGCCCGGGGCGGTGGCCGCGGCAGGCCCGAGGCCAGCTGAGACCCCTCGGCCCTTCTCTCTGTCTGCTCCTCACCCCAATATTTCCCACAATGTCCTTCCTCTCCCCTCACCGAGCCCCCACCTTCCCTGCCTGGCTGGAATACTGAGGGCACTGCCATCCTGCCCCTCAGCCCCACAACCCACCCCCGAATGATGGCTCATATCACCCCCACCTCATGCCTCACCTCAGGGGGAACGGGCCCAGAGGGGCACTGCCTCTCCAGGTCCCCAGGCAGCCCCCTTGCCCCAGGAAGGGCCCTCTGTCCTCCAGACCCCCATCTCTCACCCACACCAGGCCCTGAGCAGGACTCGGGAGACACAGCCACCTGTGGTCTCATTTCCATGCTCCTCTCCCGCCTCCTCCTGTCTCAAACCGCCTTGCCCTGCCCAGCCCTCGGAACGCCATGCCCTCTTCCCCTCTGACTGGGCTGTTCAGAACTGACGGGTGGAGAAAGGGAGAAACGGGGGAGGAGGAAACAAACGCAGGCTGTGGAGA
>NW_006284328.1:596781-597357 GCF_000327345.1 Myotis davidii | reverse complement strand
TTCCTGGAAAGTGGGCACAGCCCTCAGATCCTGGAAGGCATGGGCCATGAGGCAGGTGGGGATGGGGCTCCACAGCCCAGGGAGCTGCCGGTGGCCTGAGCCTTGCCCACTGGGAGGAGACGTGGGGACAGAGGAGCAGGGGCAGTGCCAAGCATGCCCGGTGCCCCCCTCCCCCCTATGCCCGAGCCCACGTCCGCAGGAAGGCCCGGGAGTTTCCCAGCAGCGGCTGACTCACTGCAGCCTGGCCTGCCTCCCGGCCTTGGCAGCGGCAGTGCTGATGATGGAGCAGATGGGGCGGTGGCAGTGTGGGAGGACAGGGTTGGAGTCCCTGGCATGGCTGTGCCCCCCTCAAACAGCGACAGGGAAGAGGGCAGCGCTCTGGCCAGGGCACAGCAGGGGGTCTCTGGGAGGGACAGCTGTGATGCCATGCATGCAGAGGGGCCCATGGGGGAGGGCAGGATGGTTGGGTAAAGGGAAGCTGGAGATGGGCACAGGCAACCACAGAGGTCTTCCTGGAAGAGGTGAGGCTTTTCAGGCCATAATGAGAGCGAATGCCTCCGTTTGGAAGGTCCTGTG
>NW_006284328.1:585873-596698 GCF_000327345.1 Myotis davidii | reverse complement strand
GGGTGGGTGGGTGCTGGTAAGGGTCCCACTGTTATGATGAGAATATCCCAGAGTGAAGTTGGAGTAGGGAGAAGGGTCAGGAATGGAGGAGAGAACACATGGAGGTCCCAGAGGGTCCAGTTGGCAGGTTAAACCCCCATAAAATGGCCTATGGGTCTATTGTGGGTTCTTGAATGGAAAGGAATGTGTAGAGGAAGCTTTTGACGCATTTGCCTGCTCACTTGCTCTGGACCCAGGAGCAAGGGGATTGGGGTGTATCCGTGCCAGCCCCCTGCATGGGAAACCCAGAGGAGCAACAGGGTGGGGCAGCCTGGTTTCTTTCCTGTGAAAGAATCCGTGTGATGTTACTTTGGCGCCACACAGATGGCCATGCCTGGATCATTCATCGGTCACTTTAAAAGTGACACTCTCACCGGGGCAGCACAATGCTAGGATTCCAAGTCCTGGCACATGACTGGCTGGTATTCTATAAAATACAGCTTTTCCCTTGTCAATACACTACTGGTTGTCAGGAAATACAGAATCTACTGCGAGCATGTCAAACTCGCGGGCCGCATGCCTCGTTTATTTGGCCCGTGTTAGCCTTTGCGTTTGACATGCTTGGGCTACGGGACGGAAACCGGACTCTTTTCCTTTAGTTACAACTTTTCCAAGTAAGAAGGTCGCGAACAGCTGCCTTGCATGTGGCCTCATGAATATTCATAGATTCAGCTTATTCCGATCCGCCTTACTCTGTATTCATGGCAGTGCTCAGCCACGTGGGTGACCAGGAGCCTCTTCAAGCTGGTTCCCCTGCCCCAACCACAAGACTCCCCCGAGACCCCACAAGCCAGCGTGCTGTCCCAGGGGTGCCATGCCCCAAATGCACCCTTCTCTGTCCTTCCCTCGAGGTTCAGCAACATGGCCGGGATGCCCGAGGTCCAGGAGCTGAAGAGGGCCACGGAGCTGAGGTCGCAGCTGCGGACTGTGAGTGGGGGGGTGGGGGGGACGGGCGCGTCAGGAGCAGAGGGGGGGGGCCAGCCAGGCTCCCCGCGGAGCCCTGAGCTGAGGCCTCTTTGCCTTCAGTTGGCCGAGGTCCTCTCCTTATTCTCCCACAACGTCACGGAGAAGCAGACGAGCCTGAGCAGCCTGAGCTCGGAGCTGGCGAAGAGCCGGGATCAGGTACATGAGGACAGAAGGTCTGTGGGATTTCCCTTCTTGGGGGGGCGGGGGCGGGGGCGGGGTCAGCCTGCTTTCTCCCTCGCCTTGGCAGTGATGCCCGGCATGGGATCATGGTGGGGATCTGAGGAGAAGCAAGACCCTGCCCTGGGACTAACCGGAGGGAGAAAAGGATCCGGGGGGGTTTAGAGAGAGAATTCAAAATCGTAGCAGGGGCAACAGTTCTAAGAGACGAACTTGGTTCCCTCCCCGTTCTGAGCCCTTGCTTTGCATCAGCCCCCGGGACAGGCCCTCCTACTCATCTCGTTTCACCCTCAAGGCAGCGGCACTGCCATTATGCCCTCAGGGAGGCTACTGTGCCCTGCGCCCCGGCCAGTAAGTGACAAGTGACCACGTAGGGCATCGGGCCGGGGTCGCCCACCTCCAAGGCCTAGTTCCTGGGGTTCACCGGGGAGTTACAGCTTTTACAGCCTCAGCCCCCCTTGTAACAGATGCAAGGTGCCCACTCACTGTGGCCTGGCAGTGTCCCGCCCTGACCAGGGCGTCCTCCGGCCCCTGCCCGGACCTTAGCCCCATGTCCTTAATTCTGATGTGAAACGCGCTGGGACCCGCAGGGCTCGTTGTTAGGTGTCTGGGCTGCGGGACTGACCGAAACCGACAGGAGGCTCTCTCTGTGCTCGTTTACCCCACGCGGAGCGGATGGTCCCAGGTTCTCTGGAGGGGACTGTGTTCCACGAGGGAGTGTCCCCCGTGCCGTGTGCGTGTGGGGGTCGCCTTTCTAAGATCAGAGGGCACATCCGGCCCAGCCTTTGGGAGGAAGAGCGAGCTGGGGTCTTGTCCACCCCCTGTCCTTGGGAGGGCAGGCGCCGGGGACCCGGAAAGCCCTGGGGACAAGCTTGGCGCCGCCCGGATCCAGCTCCAGAAATAGCTGGGCCGGGGTCACGAGAGGAGCTGCGGGGAGGAAGTGGGGCTACACAGGCCTGAGGGTGAGGAAGACCGCCCCCCGCAACATCTCAAACAGAGTGTTTGTCCAGCCTGGAAAGGGGAAGGGCAGCTCATAATGACCTTGAACTGCAGGCCCAGGAAGTCACCTCCCTCGTTCCCTGGCCTCCAGGCAGGACCGAGAACATGGGGTCATGACTGCGTGAAAGGAGGGTTGTTGGCTGTGGTACTACTTCCCTCCGTGTGCCAGGAGGCACCCCCTCTGCCCTTCCCAGGCCACCAGAGGTGTCTGCTCCGCTCCCACCGCTGCCACTGCCGGACTCTCCGCTTCAGAGTCCAGTTCAGGGTCCAGGACCCCTTCCAGTCTCCTCTCAAACCTTCCCATGTAGCCAGCGCCACTCGCCCGTCTGTCCTGCTTGGCTGTTTCTCGCTCTCATCTTATTCTACACCGTGTGTGTGTGTGTGTGTGTGTGTGTGTGTGTGTGTGTGTGTGTAAGAGAGAGAGAGGGACAGAGAGAAGGAGAGAGAGAATAAACAGAGAACGATAGCTGGCTGGTTGGCCTCAAGGTGCCTCAGAAAGCTTAGAGACCAGAGAGTCACCCCCACTCGCGGATCGCCCCCCAAAACCGTGACATGAAGGCTCCTCTGCAGGCAGACGGCTCCCGCCTCGTCCCCACACCATCGCAGCCCCTCCCTCCCCCGGTGCTCTGTGCTGTTGGATTCTCCCATCACCGGGTCCTTGTCTCCTGCCCACAGCATCCAGCAGATTCAGTGCTGCCTGGACAAGATGTACCTCACCTACAAGCAGTTCCGGAAGGCCAGGATGAGGCCAGGTGAGCCGAGGGGAGAGCCACGCACTCCTCTTGCATGGACTCGTGCTCCCCCTCCCTCTCCCTCCTTCCCGCCAGGTACCCAGCTCTTGTTTGATTCCTCCCGGGGCTGCTGCTGGGGGCTCACTAGCCATGCAGAGCCCGGGTGCAGCCAGTCCAAGGCTGGGCCCCAGAGTCCCTGGCCTCCAGCTGCCTGCAGACCAGCAAGAGGCAGGAAGCCTTTACACCTGAGCCTGTTGCCAGGTGGGGTGGGAGGCTTGGGTGACACGAAAGGGCTTCACAGTGGCTGTCATCTGGCTGCCATCAAAGAGGTGGCCCTTGACAGAGAACCCGCACCTTTGCCGGGCACCTTAGAGTTCAAGGCGTGTTTCCCTATCTGCTGTGTCTGTGGGTCACTAAGATAGTCGGGTTTTCCAGAAGCAGGCAGACCCAGAGAAATGCCACTCAGAGCCACTGGGCCAGGCACTCTGCCTACATCTCTAAGAAGCCTCCCGAAGACCCTCGGGCAGGGTAGCTCACTGAGGATCAGTGGTCAGGCTGTTTGCCCCAGGGGACGCCATCTTGGGGCAGGGAGGGTCCAACCCAGGACAGTGGGGCAGGGACTGGAGGGAGCAGGGGAGGCCAGGAGGCTGAGGAGCTGACCCCCAGGACTGGACCCTTCTCCCCGCACGGCCAGGCTTTTCCCACAGGGCGGCTCGCAGGTCTCGGGCTTTGCTGCCAAGTCCTCGCCCTCCTGGGAGTATCTCAGAGCAGGTCCCATGGGCACAGCCTGCAGCCACGTATGGGGCCTAGAGTTCCCTAGTAGCCGACATTGAAAAGTAGAAGTAAAAGGGCGGGATTAATTTTAATAATATACCCTATCCAACCCAATATATTCAAATTGTCACTTCAGCATGTAACCAACAAGCAACATAAACATAATTCTATCTATTCCCAGAAGTGGGATCACTGGGTCAAATGGCAGTTCCGCATTTAATTTTTTGAGGAACCCCATATTGTTCTCCACAGTGGCTGCACCAGTCTGCATTCCCACCAGCAGTGCACGAGGATTCCCTTTTCTCCACATCCTCGCCAGCACGTGTTTGTTGATGTATTGATGGTAGCCATTCTGACAGACAGGAGGTGATATCTCATTGTGTTTTAACTAGAGGCCCGATGCACGAAATTTGGGCAAGAGTAGGCCTTCCTTCCCCCGGCTGCCAGCACTGGCTTCCCTCTGGCACCCGGGACCCGGGCTTCCCTCACAGCCTGGCTTCGTCCGGAAGGTTGTCCAGAAGGACGCCCGGTCTAATTAGCATATTACACTTTTATTAGTATAGATTTGCATCTCTCTGATGATCAGTGACGGTGAGATTTCCCACATGTCTATGGTCATCTGCGTGTCCTATTTGGAGAAGCGTCTCTTCAGGCCCTGCTCATTTTTTAATTGGATTGTTTGGTGTGTGTGTGTTTTTCGTATTGAGTAGCATGAATCCTTTCTAAATTTTGGGCCTTAACCCCTTATTGGATTTATCACTGGAGAATATGTTCTCCCATTCACTAGGCTGTCTTTTCATTTTGTTGATGGTTTCATTTGCTGTGCAAAAACCTTTTAGTTGGATGGAGTCCTACTTGTTTATTTTTTATTGTTGTTTTTCTTGCCTGAGTAGATAGATCAAAAAAAAAATATATTGCTAAGAGAGATGTCAAAGGTTCTATTTTCTTTTAGGAGTTTTACAACTTTGCATCTTACATCTACGTCTTTAATCCATCTTGAGTTTAGTCTTGTATATGGTGTAAGAAGGTGCTCTAGTTGCATTTTTCTTGCACTTTTCTGTCCAATTTTCCCAGCACTATTTCTTCAATGGACTATCTTGCACCCCCATTGTCTGTTCCTGCCTCCTTTGTCGTATATCAATTGACCCTATAGGCTTGGGTTTCCTTCTGGGCTCTCTACTCTGTTCCACCGATCCGTCTCCCTGTTCCTGTGCCAGCACCACAAGGTCCAGCTGCTTTTAATCACCTTACTTTGCAGCCTCAACAAGAGTTTCATTTCTGTGGTCTTTAAGGGCCCTTTATTCAAATTGGAAAAGAAGCAGGAAAAGTGCCTCTTGGGGTGTTGGAAGAGGCCATTCTGACAAATGCTCAGGAGTGAACCCCAGGGCACTCTCACTGCCCTCACACCTGTGCCGTGTGTCCCGTGTGGCAGACGCAGAAACGGACTGGGTGAGGTGCAATCACTTGCTTACAGCGCCCGCCAATAGGAGGCAGGCCTGGGACGTGTGGCTTGGCCTTCACAGGGGCCCGGATGAAGAGCCCAGGAAGGGAATTCTCTACTAGGGGTGTGGAGAGGGGGGCGGTCAGCAAGGTAACCGCTGCCTCGTTTCCTCTCCAAGACGCTAATGGCCCGAGGCCCATTCCCTCGAAGCCCAGGAGGGGGCAGCATCTCCCCAGTGAGAGAGCATCAGGAGGTGCCCAGGAAGTGAAAACTTCATCAGCCCTTCTGGCAAAGTGTCTGGGCAAGGAAGTGGGGTACAGGGCGGGGGGAGGGGGGAGCTAGCTTATCCAGCTCCGCTGCAGAGCCCAGCTGGCTCTCCTGCAGCTTGAATATTCGGGGATGAGGCCGACAGCCCCTAGGCATCCGTCACCCTGGGACGGTGTTGGCCGAGGGGCCGGGGCTGACCACAAGGCCGATTCCATCCACCACTTCCCCCCTGAAGTGTTCGCCTGCCCCAGGTCTGCTCCTTCCTTGTCGTGGTGCAATGTCCTGGGTGCTCGGTTCACTCCTGTCCTTCCCGGCTCAGGGGGCTGGGAGCCCCAGGGAGCAGGGTTCAAGCCAGGCTGACTGCATCTTTGTGGGTGTCCCCCCCCAGTCCTGGGCCTTCCATGTTGCTGACGTAACAGGTGGCATCATTTCTGCTGTTTCCTCCAGGGCTTGGCTACAACGAGGAGCAGATCCACAAGCTGGACAAGTGAGTGCCGGTCCCTGGGCAGGAGGGGGCGCAGGATGGGGGGTGTCACCCGGGCGGAGCGAGTCTCTGTGCCTGACGAGAAGTGGTGAGGGGCCTGGTCACAGGCCGAGGCCTAGCAGGAGCGGGCGGTGTGACGGTATCTGGGGCGGGTTGTGTGGAGCCAGGGGAGGGGACGGTGGCTGAGCTGGAGGGAGGCTCCTGAGAGGCGGCCGCAGGAAGCTGGACTTACTCCTGAAGACGGCTCGGCTCCTAGGGTTTCTTTCCCTGTCCCCTCGCTGGTTGGCCCCCTGTCCTCTGGCCTCTGCCTGAGCTTCCCTTTGGGTGTCCCTCTGCCCTTCCGTTTCCTGGGCCCTCTCATGCCCTGGGGGGCCCCTGATTTAATGCTTATTTGGCGGCTCGCTCCCCCAGTTCTATGCCCACCCTGACCCCCGACATCTGCACACACACTTTCCACAGTCGTCTTGCCTTCCCTCTGGGGACGGGCTGAGAGTCTGTGTCCCTCTGCTGTCCTGTGCTGGGTGCCAGCCCCTCTGGTCACCATGACACCCCCCACCCTCACCCCCATGTGGGCATCATCATCTCCTTCCTGGAGAGCCAGCCCTGCTGTGGCAGGGGGTGGGGGGTGGGGGGCGGCTGGGGGCTTAGGAGGTGGAGACCCAGGCATGCTAGGCTTGTGCTCAGGCGGCTCTGACTGCTTAGCTCGGTGCCTCGGTTTCCCTATCCTTTCCAGGGTGAATTTTAGCCATTTAGCCAAGCGGCTCCTGCAGGTGTTCCAGGAGGAGTGTGTGCAGAAGTACCGGGCGTCGCTGGTCACGCACGGCGAGCGCATGAGGTAACCATCTGGCCTCCTGAGCTCACGGACCCCAGGCCCTTCCAGGCTCGGAAGTCCTGGGCTCAGCCAAACCTGGCTGAGAAGGGGGTGGTAGTAAAGGGACAAAGGCAAAGAGATGGGTAGTTTTGTGGTCCTGGGTGGCTAGGCAGTCGCTGGGCGATTTCTACACGTTAGCTTATTTAACCCCACAGTATCTACCCTATACAGCAGTGGTTCCCAACCTTGGCTGCACATTAGAATCACCTGGGAATCTTTTTAAAATCCCGATTTCTGGGCCTCGTCCTCTGGAAATTCTGTTTCTTTGTTACAAATGTTGTGGCCCCACCCCATAACAAAGAAACAAAATTTCTGGAGGATGCCGCCCAGAAATCAGGATTTTAAAAAGATTCCCAGGTGATTCTAATGTGCAGCCAAGGTTGAGAACCCCTGCTATACAGTAAGTACTATCAGGCTCAGAGAACAGTCTCTTCCTCAGATCCACACAGCCAGCAGGTAGCAGGCCCGGGATAGTACAGGGGTGTGACTGCCCCTAAAACCTGGGTTCTTCCCACGGTCCCAGGTGGCCATGCGGGAAGCCTTCCCTCTCTGGGGAGAGCACAGGTCCCCTGGGGTGGGACCAGCGGCCGGGAAGCAGGGGCAGGCAGAGGCCCTTACATAGAACCCCTCTCACAGGTGCTCCCTCTCAGATAGCCCCCCCTCCTCCCCCACCTGCACCAACGCTGGCTCCTCCAGAGACGGGCAGGTTCCCAGGTGCCTCTGTTTGAGATCCACAGGACCTGTGGGCTGAGACACAGGCGCCCACCCACTCTCACATTAGAATACCAATGCCCAGCTCCCCGCCCCCGACTCTCGTTTCACTGGCCTAAAGTTGGCTTGGATCGCGGCAGCTTAAAAGCTTCTCCGATTCTCATGTGTAGCCAACCACTGGTTTAACCCCTCTGCACGTGATTTCCTTTTGGGGCAACGGATAAAATGTCCTCGCTCACTCCCTGCACTTAGAGAAGCCGCAGAAGAGCCTTGACCTTGGTTTTCTCTGGAATGGGAGCCTCAGGAATTTCCATAGGGAGCGTGGGCTGTCTGTCCCGAGCCACTCTGGAGCCGGACCTGGCCGTGCGCTCCTCCTGCCCGGCCTGGGTGACCCTGCCCAGCGCACGGTGTTTGCAGCTCCCAGCTGGTTGTGACGGGACCCTCACCAGCCTGTCAGAGCATCAGCACTCTTACGGGGGGACAGGGGACAGTTGAGGGTGCACCCAGACGGGCAGAGGCAGTGGGGGAGGCACTGCCTGGACCCGTGGACTCCGGCCTGTTGTCTGGAAGACTACCCTCCATGGCTGTGCAGTGGCCCAAACAACAGCTGGGTGTGGCCCGTCAGAGCCGGCAAGCCTGGCTCTGATTTTCAATCCGCTCTCCCCAGGGTGGTGCACGAGGCCAGGAGCCACCTGCGCCTGGTCGCCTGCTCCGTGGCTGCCTACAGCACCGAAGCCCAGAAGGTGCAGGAGGGCCTCAGCAAGGTGCGGGAGCTTCAGGGCAGGGTGCGGGTGGGGGGCTGCCCAGACAACCTGGTGCTCTGGGGGCATCCAGGCCATTCCCCTGCCTCTGGGCGGAGCTGCCCTGGACCAAGCCCAAACATGTTGGGATGGGTGGGAGGTCTGACCCCTGAGGTGGGGATGGAGAAAGCGGAAGGGACTTCCTAGGATCCAGACTGAAGGTCACGGCAAGGGCAGAGCCTCCAGAAGCTGGGACATCTTCCTCACCCTCCTCCTGCCTGGGAGCCTGCGGGTACCTCCTGAGAGGGGCCGTGTGACCTCTCCTTGACCTTCTCATCTGCGCTCTGCGAAGAGCCCAGCGCAGGCAGCTGGAGAAGCCGCCTGCTTTGCCAAAAGGAACAGAGAGGGCGGCTTCTTCTAGGAAAGGCAGCATGGCTCCTCCCCTCCCCGCAAGGGGCTGCCTCCTCCCCCTCTCTGCAGCTCCTGGTGCAGGTGTCACTAGGGCAGTGGTTCTCAACCTTCTGGCCCTTTAAATACAATTCCTCATGTGGTGACCCAACCATAACATTATTTTCGTGGCTACTTCCTAACTGTCATGTTGCTACTGTTATGAATCGTCATGTAAATATCTGATATGCAGGATGGTCTTAGGCGACCCCTGTGAAAGGGTCGTTCGACCGCCCAAGAGGTCGTGACCCACAGGTTGAGAACCGCTGCACTGGGGGGTAGTTAGACACAGGGAGAACCTGGCAGTCAGGATCATGACATCCACGCGGACAGTGAGGGTGGCCGCACTCCCAGGTTGGGAAGGAGGGCTCGCCTGAAGGGCTCCAGCTTTTGGTTGCTCTGGGGATGTGGGCTGGGGCCGTTTCGTTACCCTTTTCCGTCCTTTCCCCAGCACTGCCCTCCCCACAGGTGAGCTGGCTCTTCCCTTCTGACTAAAGTGTGGTTCCCCTCAGATCCTCGACTGGCTGTCTCTCCAGCTCCTGCAGGACAGAGCAAAGGGGGCCCAGGTCCCCCCCACCCCCACGACTCCTTATTCCAGTTCTGCACCCAAGGACCTGGGTCTCCAGCTAAAGGACCTGGGTCTCCAGTGAGTACCGGAGGGATGTCTGTGTGTGTGTGTGTGTGTGTGTGTGTAAGCGGGGGATGAAAGTTAGGGACCGAGGGGTGTGCCGCACACCAGGCTGGAAGGCAGGCTTTGTAAAGAGAGGCTTGGTGGCCGGCCTCCCAGGGAAGGGGTCGGTCAGGGCAACTTCGGCCTCAGGCTCAGCGGCCGCTCTTGCCTCTGCCCCGGACAGCATGGAGGAGCTCTGTAAGGAGATGAAGCTGCTGGCCTCCGACCTCCAGGACAACAACTGCATCATCGAAAGGTAAGGAGCCCCACGGTGCCCGGGGAGAGCTGGGTCCTCCAGCGCCTGCACCGGCCCAGGCAGGTTTGGTGGCAGGTGCCAGAGCTCCGGCCTGTCCACAGGTGAGTCACCGTCCTCACCAGGTGGAGGCTTCCGGGCTCCACGAGAGCCTGGAGAATACAGCGGATCAGAGAGGAACATTTCATCTAATTTTAAGCAATTGCGGGATATGCACGGGAAGGCATTTGACGTGGATGCTAGGACCATTCTCGGTGCAGTCAGAGATGGGCCTGGGGCATGGGGATCCGTGGCCGTGAGCGTGGGCCGTGTCTGTACTTCCCCCAGCCTCGGAGTGGCGCTGCCTCATCTCCGTGTCATGAACCAGGAAACTGAGGCACGGAGCCTGGGGTCATGGCCCTGGGAGCAGGTGCTCACAGGCCGCCCAGGCTGCAGGCCCAGTGCGAGGCACTCTGCTTCGTCCCCTGAGCAGACCCCCCGCTTTGGGGGGAGGGATGCTGTAGAGGGTGCTGGGGGTGTAGCAGGCTCAGATGTTTGGATTCTGTGCACCAGTAAAATCCACACGCAAAAAACTGGAGGGACCAACTTCTCATACAATAAAATCAACACATTTGAAGGGAAAACACCTCGCCATCGAGTAGCCCTGCTCCGTAAAGCACATTTTAGCACCAGAGGGAGGCAGGACAGCGCCTCAGAAACGAGGATGGCCTTGCCCTGGAGGTCAGGAGGCTGACATACATATACACACACGCAGGGAAGGCGAGGACCCCGTCCGTCCTGCGTATGCCTGTCACTCACACCCCCCCACCTCCCCATCTGGGAGCCGGTGGCCTGATGGGAAGACTCCGCAGAGATTCCAACAGCATTTGACTCCTGACTCTGCTCCTTCCCACCTGCGTGGATGTGACCCTGGGAGGTCCGCTCAGCTCTGAGCTTCAGTTCCTGCCTCTGTAACATAGGAATAATGAGGCCCACCTCATGGAGTGGCCGTGGGGATTAAACAGGTGTGATCTGAAATGTGCTGGGAAGGGAGGACAGGGCACACAGAGGGAAGGCCTCACTAAATGGTAGGTGTTCCCCCCAGGCCACACCAGTCTGGGACGCTAGAGTTGGGCCAGGAGTCAGGGAGGCCAGGAGGCAGGGAAGCCAGGAGGCAGGGAAGCCAGAGGCAGGGAGGCTGGGAGGCATGGAGACCAGGAGGCCGGGAGGCAGGGAGGCCAGGAGGCCGGGGAGCCAGGGGGGGGGGACCGGAGGG
>NW_006284328.1:583871-585662 GCF_000327345.1 Myotis davidii | reverse complement strand
GGAGGCAGGGAAGCCAGGAGGCAGGGAGGCCGGGAGGCAGGGAAGCCAGGAGGCAGGGAGGCCAGGAGGCAGGGAGGCCGGGAGGCAGGGAGGCCAGGAGGCAGGGAGGCCGGGAGGCAGGGAGGCCAGGAGGCAGGGAGGCCGGGAGGCAGGAAGGCCAGGAGGCCCAGAGGAGCTGGTGGTCGTCTCCAGGGTCTCCGGGGCCCCTTAGGTTGAGGATGCCTCTCCCATGTCCCATTCCAGCAAGGGAAGGATCCATCCTCCTAAATGCCCGCCAAGGGGAGAGCCGACAGCTCCTTGGAAAGCCTTTCCAACACAGCCCAATGGGCAGGAAGTTCTAATTTTAGGTCTGACATAAATTATTCTTGCTGTGATATGCAGTCTATTTACAGATAAAATACTTTATCTTCGTGAACTTTCACTTCCTTATTCAGAGCTGTAGCCAGGAAGCCTAAAGGAGTCTTTTGAGTTCCTCTCCCTCCTCACCCCGGCTGCACTGGGTTTACCAGGAGAGCTTCGAACAATCCAGAGGCCTGGGTCTTGCCCCAGAAGCTCTGGGTGTGGCCCAGGGTGGGGACTTTATAAGCTTCCCACGGACTCTCGTGTAGTCAGGGCTGAGAACCTCAGAGTTCTCGGGGGACAGGAGAGCTGAGCCCGGAAAGCCTGGAGCTGCCGAACGCTGTTTGGCCGGGGGAGTGGTTCCCAGGCACCTGCACTTGGTGGGAGAAGCTGACCTGTGCCTTTTGTTGCAGGTTAAGTTGGGTCCAATCGGCCCCTGATGTCTGAGCTCCGTGGGTGCAGAGGGCAGCCTGAACATTAGAATCATGGGACCCAACGCAGGACTGTCCCTGTCCCATCACCAGCCTACCTCCCTCCTGGCCGACCGCTGGGAGATGCCACAGCATTACCTTCACTGCCTGTCTGCGGGCAGCACGTGGGCCCCGGGCACCACACAGCTGTCAGGACCCACCTGACATCCTACGTGAGCTCGGGCACAGCTCCTCCGTGGCCAGGCGCACGCTCCCCTGGCACCCACGTCTGCACATGGCGGGGCCCCCGGGAGAGAGTCTCTGACAGCCTCTCTCCCCAGTTTACAGGGCGCCGCTCCTCAGGGAACAGGAGAGGAGGCCCCACGGGGGTTCCCCAGGGTGCTGGGCCACGCGGCCTGATCTCAGTCTTCCTTCCCCTTGTGGTGTTTCTTTCTTGTTGAACATGGAGCCCTCTCCCCTCTCTGATTCCTGAGGGTCACACACTCGGCCGCAGGCATCACAGAGTCTGACTTGCCTTCTGCTCTGGGTCTGGCTGAGCCCTAGGGTGAGAGAGTGGGTGGTGGGGGCGCCCCGTCCAGGGACCTTCCCCTTCTCTCTCCCTCGGAGGCACCGCCAGTTCTGGGATGTCAGCCAGCTGGTCAGGAATGGCCATGCAATGAGCACAGGCCTGTAAGCCCACAGCCCCGAGGGGAGAAAGGCCTGCGCCTTTAAGAAGTGCAATAAACGTGCCTTCCTTTCTGTTTCTGGGTGTCTCTCCCTGGCGGTGGGTGAGGCAGTGGGAGGCCGCAGGTGCGCCTGGCATCCCAGCAGGCACGTGGGGATCCGTGAGGAGAAGGACTGGGGAATGGAGGCAGGCCCGGTCACTTCCCGATTCCTGCCTTTCCCCTAAACGGGCCCTAATTTCAGGGAAAAGCCCATGGAAAGTGGCCTCCCATTCCTCCCTTCTCCCTCCCCCTGTCCGCTGGGAAGCTGTATAAGGGGCCTGGAACTTGGGGAGGAAAAAAGGCCTTTTTTAAACCTC
>NW_006284328.1:581487-583772 GCF_000327345.1 Myotis davidii | reverse complement strand
AACCCCAAATCTCCCAGAGGTGCCCCCCCCCCCCACACACACACACACACTGTTCAAAACCCAGGCTGTGCCCGAGATGCTGAGTTGGAACATTGCTATGGGTCGAATGGGGCCTTTCTCGTTTTGTCCAGAAGCTAGCATGGTGCCTGGGCGAGGCCTTCGGGCCTGTGCACATTCAGTCTTTCCCCTGAGAACCTCCAGGCTCCCTTAACCAGAGCTGGACTCCCCCAGGCTTAGGAGGCTGGAGGGAGGGAGTACACAGGAAAGTAGCCGCAATAGGGGAGGGAAACAAATGAGAAGCCCCACTGTGTGCTTCGAAGCATCAAGATGACATTATGCTCGACCCCAGATAACCCCAGAAGTCCTTCCCGCCCAGCTTCCCGGAGCCCCGCATCTGGAGGGCAGCCTGCCTGACCGCCGGCAGAAGTGGGGGAGGCTGGGGCCCCGCATCTGGAGGGCAGCCTGCCTGACCACGGGCAGAAGTGGGGGAGGCTGGGGCCCCGCAGCTGCGGTCTCCATGCTGCTTCTCTATGGAGGGCCCGGCACCCAGGGGAGGAGGCTTGCTAAGCTTTGCTCGCATCAGGCTAAGTGGCTTCGTGTGTGCCATTTGGGCCTCCTGCTGTGGGTCTTAAGCCCAATGGGCTCAGGTTCTGAGGCTCCAGGACCCAGCTGCTCCCTCAGTGGCCCTGGGCCCTGGGCCACCTCGGGTCGGCTCTGCCCGCAGGAGCTCCGGCCAGCTCTCCCGGATCGTCACTCCCTGCAGGGAAGTCCCACCGTGGGTTTTCCCGGCCGCTGCTTCTGGACCCCACATGCTTGGTGGGGCTCAGCACGGGCGCCAGAGGATCCCTGAAAGCCAAGCGCAGATTGTTGGAGGATGACACGCATGATCCAGGCTCCATGAGCTCATGAGCAGGGCCCAGCAGGGGACTCACTCCCAGGCTTCAGCTCATCCTGCACAGGGCAGCGCAGGACACGGTGCCGCCACATCTCAACTTCTCAGAGCTGCAATTCCACCTCCACGGGGCGGGGGGACTGCACCAAGGCCCGTGACGAGAGGGACCCTGTAAGACCCCCAGGGACCTGAAGGCCTCTTAAACACCCCTCTCTAAGGCCTAACGTAACACTGAAGGTGCAGGGCCGCCCAGTTCCTCAGATGCAAAGTGGGCGCCCACAGCTGCCAGGTGACTGGGGGCCGTGTCTGCCCAGGAGCTCACCTCCACAGAAGGCAGAGCTGCGAGCACCGCAGGGCACAGCTCCCGGGCAGTATCACACACGGTCTCCCTCCTGGCAGGGCGGGTGCTCAGTTCAGCCAGGACAGGGGGTCGGGAGAGGATCTGGAGCAGTGACTCCAGGCTGGGGTCTGGCAGGGGAGGGGAGGGGAGGTGCCCAGCAATGGAAACCTGGGCAGCACCGGCCTCCACGTGGGACTGGAAGCCGGCGAGAGGAAGGGGAGGAGCCAGCCGCGAAAGGCCTCACGGCCACGCTCAGGAACTCGGCTTTCCCTCGGGGCTCCGTGGACACAGGTTTTAAGGCAAGTCCCACTGGCATTTTAAAGGTATGACTCTGGGGCCTGTGTGGTGCCTCTGTGGGGGTGGATCGAAACACTGTGCCTCAGTTTCCTCATGTGTAAAACGGAGATTTCATCACACAGTTATGGGTAGAGATAAACTAGGTATTTCCACAAAGCGCCTGAAACACAATGTGGGTCTGGGCACACCCTCCCCAGCCCACCTCCCCTGCCTGGGAGGGAGGCCCCTGCAGGCCCGGGGGGCGGGGGGAGCAGAAGCTGGTCTCAGAGAGCTGGGCCAGGGGCTCGGCCAGCCACCCTCATCTGGGAGGAGTCCACGCAGCATTCAGATCCACGACCAGCAGATTCTGGAAACAGGCCAGCTCAGGTTAAAGGGGGGCCTGCCCACAGGTCTGGAGGGCCTGGTGCTGCAGGGCCGTGGTCTCTGCTTCTCCCTCAGAAGGGACCGTTTCCTCCTTATGGGCTGGTGACTCAAAACAGATTCTGGGACCCCATCCTCCTCCTGATTCCCATCGGTGGGGGGGAGCCTGCACTGGGCTGCCTTCCTCCGGCTGTGATGCGCACCCAGCTCAGGTCTGAGGGCCTGAGGTGTCCCCCAGAAGACGTGTGAATGAGCCAGCTCGGGCCATTGGCAATGGGCGGTACACTGGACGAGCAGCACCCCCACCTGACAGCCAGGCAGGGAAGCCAGTCTCAGGGACAGGCTAGGCCTCCGCAAAGGCCTGGCCACTCTCCAAGTGGACTCACACTCACGGGG
>NW_006284328.1:579501-581452 GCF_000327345.1 Myotis davidii | reverse complement strand
TCAGCAGGGTTGGGGAAGGTGCGGGGGGAGGGGGGATGCTCAAAGAATTGCTGCCGGTGGTCATCTGGGGTTCTCTTCCATGAACTTGTAAACAGTGTAATTCCTGGCTTCCTTTCCCTCCATCGCAGAAAAGATCCTGAATCAGGCAACCCCACTGGGAGGTAGGAAGGAATGGGCCAGGGTGGCCTGAAGTAACTTGCATTTTATTTTCCTTGGAAGCTCAGAGTTGCAGCAGCCACTTGAAGCAGCTGGGTCCTCTCCCTGCACCCTCTGCCAGAGGCGGGGGAGGAGTCGGGGGTGAGATGGGAGTGAGGAGAGGAGGGAGGGTGGTAGGGAGGAGGGAAGGATGGAGAGGAAGGGAAAGATAGATGGAGTAGACAAGGGAGAAAGGAGGAGGGAGGGGAAGCAGCAGAAATGAGGGGAACAAGGCAGAGGCCCAGAGAGAGTCAAAATTGGGAGGAATACCTCAGCTGTGGAGGCCCCCCTGAGGGTCCAGGGATCCCAGCTCCATACCAGGCCAACCTGCCTAGGGTTCCAGAGCCAGGAAGAGAAGTCCCCATAACTTCTGGCTGTAAAAACCAGTGGTGGCCCACAGCGCTGGCCCCCCGCTGGCGCAGTGCTGGAATGCAAGTAGCTGTGGCTTGGAGGCTGCCCCCTGGCCGGGAGCAAAGGCTGCTGACATCTGCCTGGAATCGCTGCGTTTTTCCAACACACACCCCAGCCAGCCTTATCGTCAGCCTGGCAGAGGGGCCTGGGATGGGAAAATTCCATTAACTGGGACACGGGCGGAGGAGGCGCCGCTAAACTGCTTGAAAACAAGCCCCACCCACCCCACCCCACATGGTGACACCCTTCCAGGCCTTTCTAGGAGCCTCAAATCCCTGCTCACCTTCCCACCCTGGTTTGCCCTTCCTGTCCCCAAGGACCTAGATGATCCCCGTGGGACCACTCCAGTTTGGTGACACAAAGAAGGCCCACCCCCCTGCAGTGGGGATGGTGACCCGCCAGCCCTCAGCCCTGGACAGTCACTAGCGCCTGCAGCAGGAAGTCCACCCCAGTGGGACCAGCTCCCTTGCACGTGAGTCTTCACCGGAGTTCCCAGCACCACCCCCACTTCCACGCAGGCCCAGCAGGTTGCTGACACCTCTGTTCTCCCTGGACCAGGCAATTCCCTGGTCTCCCCTCCCCGGGTGCAGGGGCCCTGGCTCGAAGGGATGTTTAGAGAGAAGTCCTGGAGTAGGTACAGGTGGGGAGCGGACAGCTGAGTTCATTTCGTTAGACATTTAATGCGCACCTCCTATTGCCCCACATGGTGTGAGCAGAAAGAGCAACAAGACCCACATGAGGCCCGGCTGGTGTGGCTCAGTGGCTGAGTGCCAATCTATGCACCAGGAGGTCAGGGTTCGATTCTGGTCAGGGCACACGCCTGGGTTGCAGGCGTGATCCCCAGTAGGGGGCGTGCAGGAGGCAGCCCCTCAAGGATTCTTATCATTGATGTTTCTCTCCCTCTCCTTTCCTCTCTGAAAAAAAAGATTTTTTTTTTGAACAACAACAAAAAAAGGCCCATGTGAGGAAGGCAAAAATGTCAAATTGGAACTGTGATTCATGTTGTGATGACAAGTGTGTTAGAGGCAGGTGAGGCGACGGGAGCCCAGAAGAAAGTGACGAGTCGGGGCTGGGTGACCCTGGGAAGGCTCTCTGGTCTGGAGACCCGGCATTTGGACTGGACCTGGGAAAGTGAACAGGATTGTGATAGGGAGAGAAAAATGGAGAAAGCTTTTGCTGGTCTTTAAGCTGCACCTACAAAGTAAGATGAGAGATTTTGAAGCATTGCTGCTGTTACCACGCCGGCTGGGCAGTGCAAAGGCAAAAGCGTGGATTTGAGTCCAGATTGGGCCATTCTGTGGGCCAGTCACATGACTTCTTTGAGCCTCAGGTGTGTCACCTGGGA
>NW_006284328.1:577427-579454 GCF_000327345.1 Myotis davidii | reverse complement strand
GGAATGCCGGCCATTTCACAGAGTGGCCATGGAGATGAAGTCATTCCAGCCAAGAGTGCCTGCCAGATAGTAGGAATTGAATGCATATTTCTTAAGTACATGTAACATGTAGCATTTTACAAGGGACTTTCACAAACATTTTATTAGTATTTTTAATTGATTTCAGAGAAGGGAGACAGAGAGGTAGAAACATCAATGATGAGAGAGAATCATTGACTACCTCCTGCACTCCCAACACTAGGGGTCGAGCCTACAACCCAGGCATGTGCCCTGACGGGGAACCGAACAGAGCCTACAACCCAGTCATGTGCCCTGATGGGGAACCGAATGGTGATCTCCTGGTTCATAGGTCGACGGTCAACCACTGAGCCATGCTGGCCAGGCTTCACAAACATTTTAACTCCCTGATGACGTTCCGTCACGGTCCCGGCTCACAGGGTAGCAATGGAAGGTATTACTGACCCTCCTTACACATTGCAGGCCACACCTACTTCCTTGAGAGGCTGAGCTCACTGTGTGACAAGCGGTCCGAGCAGGGAAGGAAGTAGCGTGGAGAGCTGGAACTGTGGTTAACAAGGGTCAGAACATTCACCCTCAAATGTCTAGGGAGGGGTTCCACAATCCCACAATCACACAAACACACGGCCTCGGTCCCATTTTCAAAGTGTGGTCCGTGAGTCACTCTGATCAAACTCTCTTATAAAATACGGACCAACATCCAGACTTGCCAAACCAGTCTCTGGAGATGGGGTCTGGGACAATCTGGAACACAGGCGTGCATAAGGTTTGGGAAAGTGTAGGGACTGTTGTGCCTCCTGCTCCCTCCGCCTGGGCCACCCTTGCTTGGAGAGCCAAGGGCCTACTCCATTCAGGTTTCTGTTTAAATGTCTGCTCCTCAGGGGCCACCCAATCTAGTCTTAGTCCCTGAAACTCTCTAGTCCCTTAACGCACGTCATGTTCATCGCAGTACTTAACCTGATAACATGTCCATGTTGATTCACTAATTGTACCTTTAGTGCCTAGAACAGCGCCTGACATATGGTGGGTATTAAATACTTGTTCAATGAATCGCCGCTCTGTGCCCTTGAAGGTCGCAGTAAACATCGGTGCTGCCGGCCACATATTCCAGACCTTTTCCCATTCTGAGCACAGGGTAGGGTTTGCACTTCTTGCCCCGCCCCTGGTGCAGGTGGTATAGCTAGGTCTGGCCGGTGAACGAGTTGAGTGGAGCCTTTAAAGGTGGGTGTAGGAGCCTAGGAGCCTGCAGACCCTCTCGGCCTCCCTCTGCACAGTGACTGGCAACGTTAGCTGTGGTGGCTGCTCCGTCGGCCTGGGTCCCTCATTGGTTCTGATGAACAGCCTCCCTGGCACTTGGCGGAGGGCAGTGGAGTGAGTGAGGAAGAAGTCTCGTCCACAGGCAGGGAGATGAGGTGGTTCATTACTGCAGCGGAACCTGACCTGCAGGACAGGCCTGGTGATCCCCTGCAGAGCCCAGAGCTGTTGGAAACACGGGGAGGCCCAGGGTGCTTTGGGAATTTCAGGTGCTTTGGGAATTTCAAAGCCTCAAAGCCAAGCAGAGCCCCACACTTCCCCTGCAGAAAGGCAGCCACCTCTGTCCTGCCTCCCGTCCTACTAAGTCGCTCAGGAGGGGGTGGGAAAGCCTTGAAACACTGTCCCCCTGGGGGAGCTGACAGGCTCTGGGACCACCTACCTCGGGAGTGACCTCACACACTGACCACACACTCAGACTCTCATAATCCTTCCCCTTGGTCAAAAGTGAAAACACGAAGCGGCCCCCTCTCTGGGAGTGAGTCACAAGCAGAGGGAAGTCCACGGCTCCGGGCCCAGCAGAGCCACTCACGTGAGGGAAACTCCAGCGGAGGTGTCTCTGCAAGGCTGTGGTCTCACCCGTGCAGCCTGCGTGGCAGAGGGAGGGGTGCAAACAATGCTCAGGTTCCAGCATCCGACCTCACCCTGACCCGCCAGCTGAAGAGTTTATACTTCCCTGGGGAGGGAGGAATGAGTGT
>NW_006284328.1:574534-577323 GCF_000327345.1 Myotis davidii | reverse complement strand
CTTGGTTGGGCATCAAAGCATTTTTCAATTCTGGCTTAGGTAATAAAATAAATGTGCAAAATCACAGATCCAGAACCTGCTTTGTGTAGCTAGTTGTTTTATCACAGCATTTAAAAAAAGATAGCTATGTACATTTAACTTTAGTACCTGGGAAAAATTTGGAAAGTCGTCAAGAGATTGATTTGCAAACAAGGAGAAGATGCTAGCTATTTCTCAGCATGGCTTAGTCAGAATAAATTTCACTGGATTAATCTGATCTCTTTAGACAGAGTGATGTACCTGACAAATGATAGGCTGTGGGTGTTTGAGAAGAGGGAACGAAGATAAAATATATAAGGAGATGTCAATGACTCAGGTACATGTAAAATTAACTTCATGTTAGTTTATTCTAGACAAATGAACACACACTACTTTTCCAAATAATCCTCTAGCCCCGTTCGAGGCTCAATTACCTCCTCCATAAAATATAAGGATGAGCTAGATTAGTGTTTTTCAAGTTGTGTGCCATGGCCTTTTTGCAGGTCATGAGAGTAACCTAGTAGGTAACAATTAGCAATTTAAAGAATATGAAGTAAACTAGAATAGAAACCATCAGAGTGCATGTACTAGGTGTAAATACTCTTTTGTGTAACTTTTGTTTCAGTTGTGTAGTGTGTGTGTGTGGGGGGTGGGGGGGGTGGGTGTTGTGTGTGGTGTGTGGGTGTGTGGGGGGGTGTGGGGGGCTGTGTGTGGGTGTGTGTTGTGGGAGGGAGGGGATGCTTCTCAAGGAAGAAGGGACTGGGCTGGAAAGATGGCATCAGAGGAACAAGACCCAGGCAGGGAGCCTCCTGTTGAGTTCGGGGGAGGCAACTACCTCTCCAGACCCCGATTTCTTGGCTCAGGGAGAGGAACTCAGATAACCCTGATAACCTTGGGGTTGGTTACATGAAATCATATCACCTCCATTTTCATCTCTTTCCCAGCCCAGAAGCCAATGTCTGGCGCTGGCCTGGCATGGTCTCCACCCGCTCAGTGCTGAGAGCAGCAGCCACCCTGCCTGCTGCCCAGCCGCCTGCAGCAGGAACAGAGAAGCCAGCATTTTTCTGTGCAGCCCAGGCGACCTGGAAGGGTTTACACCTGGTCGTTCCAGACGGTCCCCAGTCCAGGGCTGGAGGAGACAGTCATCCCAGGAACCTCTCTGGCCTGGGCTGCCAGGGGTGGGGGCGGGAGGTCAAGGGCAGAGATGTGATTGTCAGCGATTATTTCACAAATGACATTTCCAAACTGGCCTCCCAGTGATAAACTCTGCCAGGTCTCCTCTTCTTGCCACACCAAGCTGGCACCCCGAGCTCACAATGGGTCCACACCCGGAACCTCACCCAGCCTGCTGCCCTCCTGGGAGGGAGGGAGCTCCAGCCGGAGGAGATGACAGAGGACAGAGGGTGGGTGAAGCAGATGTGGACATGCAATGCAGGTTTCTGCACAAGCCACGAGCCTGCGTGCAGAACAAGTGGGAGAGATGGGAATCAGACGGCAGGAAGGCAAATTGCACTTTCCTTTTTGGACATTCAGCGGAGCACATGCGGGAACAGTCCTCCCACTGGGTTTCCCTCCGTCTGTCCCAGGGAAGTCACCTGTCCTGTGGGGAGAGAACAGAGGAGCCCATCTTATCACTATCTTCGATCTGAGGGGGGACGGGGCTTGGACCAGAGCATCCGCACCTCCTGGGAACTCATTAAAAATGCAAAATCTCAACCGCCTGCCCAGACACACTGACTCAGAAACTCTGTGTGCGGGGGAGTAATCTGTGAGTTAATGAGCCCTCCAGGTGATCGCCACGCTGCCAAAGTTTGAAAACCACTGATGTAGAGAAAGCCAGCTTCAGCCATGGAGAGGAGAGGTGGGGGGAGGTGGGGGTGGCTGGGGGCCCACACTCCCGAATCTCAGCGCCTTCTCTTTGCAGCGCTGCGGCATTGGCTGCTGTGGCCGTGGCTGCTGTGGGCCGTTCTCGCTAGCCCAGATACCACCTTCAGCTCCAGTCTCTGGTGAGACCCGAGGCCCCTGCGACATGTCCTCCGCTACAAATGTGATCATCCCGGCCATGAGGGAGAAGCCGGGGACCAAAGCAGGCTGGGAATTCCCCCGGCCACTGGACTCCAAGAAATGTTAGGAATTACCTAAGAATTCCTGCAAGGGGAAACGAAAAGCAAGAGTGAAAATTCCCCTGCCAGACACTAGGGCCCCTCTTCTTGCCACACCAAGCTGGCACCCCGAGCTCACAATGGGTCCACACCCGGAACCTCACCCAGCCTGCTGCCCTCCTGGGAGGGAGGGAGCTCCAGCCGGAGGAGATGACAGAGGACAGAGGGTGGGTGAAGCAGATGTGGACATGCAATGCAGGTTTCTGCACAAGCCACGAGCCTGCGTGCAGAACAAGTGGGAGAGATGGGAATCAGACGGCAGGAAGGCAAATTGCACTTTCCTTTTTGGACATTCAGCGGAGCACATGCGGGAACAGTCCTCCCACTGGGTTTCCCTCCGTCTGTCCCAGGGAAGTCACCTGTCCTGTGGGGAGAGAACAGAGGAGCCCATCACTATCTTCGATCTGAGGGGGGACGGGGCTTGGACCAGAGCATCCGCACCTCCTGGGAACTCATTAAAAATGCAAAATCTCAACCGCCTGCCCAGACACACTGACTCAGAAACTCTGTGTGCGGGGGAGTAATCTGTGAGTTAATGAGCCCTCCAGGTGATCGCCACGCTGCCAAAGTTTGAAAACCACTGATGTAGAGAAAGCCAGCTTCAGCCAC
>NW_006284328.1:573358-574386 GCF_000327345.1 Myotis davidii | reverse complement strand
CGGACCCGCGTGGGGCTCGGCTCACGGCGGAGGGGGAGGAGGAAGGAAGCAAAGGGCACGTCCCTCGGGTCCGCTGGAAACCAGGGTGGCGGGCAGACCCCCGGCCTGGACCTTTCCCTACCACCTTCAGCTCCAGTCTCTGGTGAGACCCGAGGCCCCTGCGACATGTCCTCCGCTACAAATGTGATCATCCCGGCCATGAGGGAGAAGCCGGGGACCAAAGCAGGCTGGGAATTCCCCCGGCCACTGGACTCCAAGAAATGTTAGGAATTACCTAAGAATTCCTGCAAGGGGAAACGAAAAGCAAGAGTGAAAATTCCCCTGCCAGACACTAGGGGGAGACCCATCTCTAGCCTGGGAAGCGGGGGAGGCGGCGAGGTCTATTTTAGACAATTCCCCAAGTTGTTTGCTGGTGACCTGTGATAAACCACCCAAACCCAACCCGAGCTTTAAGAAGACGGGCAGTGACGGCCGAGTCCGGGCGGTGGAACTGGCGAAGGCTGCAAACGCGTCTCCCTGTCTCCTCTTGCCCAGACCAGTTTAGTTAAAACTAGAAGCTGGTCTGCCAGGACACAGGTTCATCCAGGCAGGAGGCCCGTCTCCTCACGCCTGAGAAGCGATCAAGACCCGCCCCATAATCTGTGGGACCCAGGGCAGGACGAAAGCGCCTTTGTTCAGAAAGTAACAATTCTCTCAAGATCGCGACAGCAGAGCATTAAAGGGGGTTGGGTTGGTGCGCTGGTCCTGGTGCGGCAGCCAAAGCAATCTGTCCTCGGGGCCCACAGGTGAGCTGTCCATCACAGATGCTAAGTAGGGCTGGGGGGAGGAGGGGGGGCGCTGGTATTTCCATAGCAATGACTAGAGCAGCTACGGGGAGAGAAGGGTCTGATGGAGAAGGAGAAGCTCTCCCACCCCAGGGCCCAGATCCCCCAAGCCCAGCCTTCCCGGAAAGGAATATCCTGCCGGGCAGGGCTGCCCGCGGAGGGGAAATCCAGGGAGAGCGCGAGCCGCACGCGCTCAGTCTCGCT
>NW_006284328.1:572607-573179 GCF_000327345.1 Myotis davidii | reverse complement strand
GCGGGCGGGCAGACCCCCGGCCTGGACCTTTCCCTAGACCCCACTTCTTGCTAGGTCTTTTTAAAAATATATATTTTTATTGATTTCAGAGAGGGGAGAGAGGTAGAAATATCAATGAGTTTGCTCGGCTGCCTCCTGCACGCCCCTACTGGGGATTGAGCCCACAATCCAGACATGTGCCCTTGGCCGAAATTGAACCCGCAACCCGTCAGTCCGCAGGTCAACGCTCTAACCACTGGGCCAAGCCGGCTAGAGCTTCTTGCTAGATCTTAAGCCCTTTTTTTTCGCCCGCAGCTCACCAGGGCGTGCAGCGCTGCAAGTGGGGGGATCTGGGGTAGGGGGAGGCGATGGGAGAGGGACAGGGGTGGGGCTGAAGGCAGACGGTCCCCGACGAGACCCCTCTTAGGAGTTGTTCCGAATAGAGCCTTTCCCATAGGAAATCCTCCAGCGGCCCCAGCGGTCCAGTCCGCGTCCTGAAGGCGCCCCGAAACCCACACTTGTTCGTGCGCCCCCCATCGCCGAACCAGCGGCTCCGCGGGTCTGCGCTCCCAGGGGTTGTCCTTCCTGCCTCT
>NW_006284328.1:570975-572204 GCF_000327345.1 Myotis davidii | reverse complement strand
GGGGCTGGGGCCGCGAGAGCGGGCATTGCCCTCTCTGGCTCCAGGGGCGACCTCGACTGTAATTAAAGGAGAAAAACCCTGGAAACTCTCTGCTCTTGAGTCCCCTGCCCGTACCCTTTAGTGACTGCCTCTTGCCCGGATACGGTTCTCCGGTTTTAACAAATACCTCTCCTACCGGGTACCTGCCCGCCCCCTCCCCAGGCACACACGTGTGTACACTCAGGCGCGCAGGTTGGGTCGATGGTCGCAGCCGCAAGGTCATCCGCTGCACCCTCTCGGTTTTGTTGTCGGTTCTGGAGAGTGGGGTTGTGAGACTGGTACTGAGATGGCCATTGACCTGTGCTTATTAGGGTTCGTGGCAGAACGGTTTGTCCGTCTGTGGCCCAGGCCGATGGTCCATGCTCTCCCCCAGGGTGCCCTGTTGGGAGAGGGAGGGGAGCTGGCTAGGCTTTGGCTAGAGCCAGCGGTGAGGCTGGAGAGAGCCTGAGGTCACCCTGGACCTGTGCCCCCTCCTGCCGCCTATCTCTGGCCCCTCAAACCTTTGGACCCTGCTCCGATGTTTGGCCGTACCCTGCCTCCTCCCCTTCCTCTTGTGTGATTGCTCTCAATGCACTGGTCATCATGCTCTAACATTACCCAGCTCGGCCCCTTCCTCCCCGAGCTCCCAGGTGCCTCCAGCCTCCCCTGAGCCAGGCTCTCCTCCAACCTGACTGTGAAACGCGGGGCACCCGGTGCAGGCCTTCGGAGCCACTTTGCAGGCTTCCTGGTGTTTCCTTATTTTCTCTTCTTGCAGTCAGGTGTGTGTATTTCTTTAACGAGTGTCCTCTCCCCACCTCCACCTCCATTTTCGCTGTTGCTGGTGTCTGGATATCTATGTGTTTAGATGCATATCTTCCGCATCTGAGGCACACAGCACAGAGTCTAGCAAGCACCTCTGGAAATGGGTTGTGTTTGTTATTTTCATGCAGTTTTTTCAAGGGAAACTAATATTGATGACTTCCAGTGTTTTAGCGCATTGGACAGCACCCGTCTCGTTCACGTCAGGAAAAACCCACTTAGGTCTCTCTCTCTCTGCTGTCAGTCCACCGCCCAGGCTGCGCAGGGTCCCTCCCACTGCAGCTGGCTGCGGGCAAGGAGAGCCGGCTCTAAGCCAGGGTCAAGTGGAAGGGGGAGACCGGGGGCAAGGGGGTGCTCCTCCCTCCGACACCAGAACTCACAGCTCAGGTGCC
>NW_006284328.1:564208-570893 GCF_000327345.1 Myotis davidii | reverse complement strand
GAGGTGTGCGTAATGGGTCCAGGGCTGCAGCCTCTTGGTCAAGGCCCTGACCTTGCAGTAGAATTGATGCAACTTGCCCTCAGATGTGTTGGCAGCTCTGGCCTCTCAGGGAGTATTTTATTTACTGCGTTCACCAACCCTGTCAGCACGGAGGCAGCGTCCTCGCGGGAATGGCTTTTCTTGTGCGGGAATCCTGGGGGATCCGCCTCATTGGAATTCGAGTGTTTGTTACGGCGTTTGTATCAGTTGTTGAACAGGTTGCACGCAGCTTTATGGTTTTTCGGGGATGGTGGTGGTGATAACAGTGTGTGTGTGTGTGTATGTATGTGTATGTGTATGCATGTGGGTGCATATGCATGCTACTCCATGGCTAAATGAATGCACGCTCGCTTTACATTAGAATTGTTCATTTAATTGGTACGTAAGTAGTTTCTGGTGGCAGGAAGACCAGGTGCAGTGATGTTTCCTCTGACGTGGTATGACGTGGCGGCTCCCACACAGGTTTAATAGCAACCAGGGATGGCTGAACACCAGAGAGAGCACAGAGCTGGAACCAAGGGGCTAAGGAGAGGGGTCTCGGTCTGTCATTACTAATATGGACAGACGGAGCCTCCCCTGTGGACCTGTGGCTGGAGGGGAACAATGAGGAAATGTTCTCAGGTGCAAATGAGGCCTGGCAGGTGGAGGCACAGCAGGCTGGACTCCCCGAGGGCCTTCCTTTAAGCTGAGGGTCTCGTTCCATGGAGGGGTTGGTTTTTTGGTTTATTTTTAAAAAATATATATTTTATTGATTTTTTACAGAGAGGAAGGGAGAGGGATAGAGAGTTAGAAACATCAATCAGCTGCCTCCTGCACACCCCCTACTGGGGGTGTGCCCGCAACCAAGGTACATGCCCTTGATCGGAATCGAACCCGGGACCCTTCAGTCCGCAGGCCGACGCTCCATTCACTGAGCCAAACCGGCTAGGGCGGGGTTGGGTTTTTATCTTTATTCTGAAAGGTAAGGCTCAGAAAGATGCCTTTTTAAAAGCAGCACTATGAAGTAGTTAAGAGGACAGCCTGGACCCAGAAGATGTGGGTGTGAATCTTGACTCGGACCCCGAGTCTCAGTGTGCACCTGTGTTTCACCTCCTAGTTTAAAAAAAAATAAGGATAATAACAGACCTGTGTTAGTGTATTCTTGTGAGAATCATACGAATTAATGTATGGAAAGTGCTTAGAACAGTGCCTGGAACATGCAATATGAACGGTGGGTGCGATGTGGATGTTGTTATTATGCCCCCCATGTAGCAATGTGACAGTGTGTCTGGCTTGGGACACCTCTAAGGGTCACCTTTCCAAGCGCTGTGTAGTTTTCAAACTCTGCGTGGCTTCGAGCTCAATGAGGAAGCGAGTGCCATGCGTGTCCCAGGAAGTGCGGGTATTAATGTCCCCTGGAAACGCCACTCCCAGGATGTCATTGGCACCTGGCTGTGTTCCTCTCGCCCCCAGCACAGTGCCAGGCACAGAGCACGGCTTTAGTTAGTGGTGGCTGCTGAAGGCAGCAGCTTGTTGTTGCTGTTAAATCTCCCCACTCTTGGGAATGAGCAGAGGGGCAGCGAGTGTATGAGTGACACCTGTCTGTGCAGGCAGCTGACCCTGGGTGGGAACCTTGTTGGCAAAATGAGCCTTTAATGGGGGCAGCTGTGAGAAACCTGTCTGCCTGCCTTTTTAGTGAAAGTTTCTCTCATTTACGTGCACTCCTGCCCCAGGCCTGTAACTGAGCTTTGGTTAATGCTGGGTTTGCCAACAGGAAAGTTCAGGGTTAATGTTAATTCCTAGGAGTGATGGAATCATGTTTGTTGGGTAGGAAAGGGAATCTAGTGGGGATTGGTGCAGAGAGAGAGAGGTAGAGAGAGAGGAGAGGAGAGAAGAGAATTATGTGACCAAGTGTGTTTTGGGGCGCGGTCCTGAGGGGGAGAGAATGCCCATTTCCAGCGCTCCAGGTGGGGGTGGTCAGCTGCAAACACCCCCCTGTCCTTTGACTTACTTCTCGGGGAATATTCCTTATGGGTCATGGTCCCTTTGCTCTGAAAAAGGCACCTAGAGTTGACCTTTGACCTTCCATCTCCTTTTGGTCGATACATAAGCCTCCAGGGAATGGTCTAGAAAATGGGGAAACCTAAGTCCAACTCAACATTCCAGGAGGGTTGGTTGGACACACCTGGCATGCTGTCAGCGCGTGCCACGCGCCGGCTCCCAGAGCCGGTCTCTCTCTGGAAGGGCGTTGTCCAGAGCTGGGAATGTGCTAAGCGATTGAATTATAGGGTTGCAAGGGGGGCCCTGTGGCTCATCATCTAACCTCCCCTTCCTGTAATAGACGTTAATTATGGTGTGAGGGCGAGAGCTTTGCATGGCCTTCAGGGATGGGGACCTTCGTGGGGAGGGAGGCTGGCATCTCACAGGGCCCCTTGTCCAGCTGCCTTGTCTCGTCGCTGCATTAATGGGTGGGCTTAACCCTTCGCTCTGCACACGCTGAAACCACGCGTGTGGCAGCTAGGGGTCCTGTTGTGGCCTTGTTGTGGGCTCTCTGTGGGAGGGAGTACAGGGACATGGGCCTTGAGTATCCCGGTAGCAGACCCAGGCCCCGGGCCGCTTGGGCCGCGTGGTGTTTGTCCAGTGCACCCAGCAGCACTGAGGTGTGAGGTCTGAAGTGTTGTCGTTGGTTCCAGGCTTGGCTTTGGAGGTTAGGGAAGTTAAGCGCCAAGATGGGTGTCACGCTGTGAAAGCTTGAGGAACCCCCCCCCCACTTCCAGCTCCTGGCTCCTAGAGGGGTCTTCTTGGGAAAGGTCCTCAGGGAGTGTGGGGGAGCTGGACGTGGGGGGACAGAGAAGGGATCTGGAATGCTTTGAGAGAGGCCTTCTGAGCTCCCCACACTGTGTCTTTTTCCTCTGTCCCTGCTTCCTGTCTTCTCAAAAGATGAGAGAAGATGAGAGTGAAAGGATAAAATGTGGGCTTAATTCCCCACCACCACCACCCCCCATTCATCAGAGCATGAAATTCCCTGATTAGGGAGGGAGCGGGGCTTGGATCCCAGGTACAGTCAAAAATGATTAATGCCACTTGTCTGCCAGCCTCATTAGAATTGGTAATGAACATGTGTGTTTGCCTGCTGATCCTGCGAGTTAGGAGGTGGATGTGAATTGACATCTCCCCTCAGCACGGAGGGTTTGACTTGGGATCCGCGCTCTTCTCCCCAAGTTCACCAGTGAACCCGCTCATGCCAAGCCGGGTTGCTCAGCCCTGAGTGACAGAGGAAGGACAGCCCAGCCCAGCCCCAAGGGCCCTGGCTGGTGAAGGGACTCGCCTGGCCAGGAGCAGGGGCCAGCGGCTCAGGAGGGCGGCTGGGGCTCAGGCAGGCCCAGGCCCGCTGGGAGGATGACGGAAAACGCCTCGCAGGAGCAGTGCCTTGTCTGTGCAGAGCCCGGGGTTCCATGCTCCCTGCCACGCTCAGCCTCTGAGCAGCCTCATGAGGTCGGAACTTAGGGAGGCCTCTGCCCCGGTCTCGGGCGGGCAGGAGTCGCCAGTGCACCTGGCTGGGGCCAAGCAAGGTTAGGCGAACCAGACTGGCTTTGGAGGCCTTGGGCATCTCCGGCTGTCCAGCCATTTCCCTCCTTCGGACCGTGCTCAGCACCTCTATGTCGGAGGCACCTCCTGACTGCTGCCCCAGGGGGCCTTCTCTGGCTACCCACACCCCTCCTCATTCCTCAGTTTGCCCATCAGAGGAGCTGCTCGCCTCCCTGGCCCTGCCCAGATACCATTAAGGCTGGCGAGGGAGCTGCAAACTCATCTCTGGCCTCATGGGAGGCCCTTCCTGTTCTCATTCCTCAGTGACAAGCAGAGTATTCTTGGGCGGGGAGGATTTGTGGGTGTGCAAAGCACGCAAGCAGGCATTCCCCCGACTCCTACCGGGCACCCCAGTCGGCACCCTCCTCCCCACGCTCCCTCGCAGATCCAGTGCCAGTGGCAGGATGCTTCCTGCCTCCGCTGACCTCTCAGGCCACCCACCCTTCCCCCAGGGCCCTGGCCAGCACTCCCCCGGCTGGTCAGGAATGCTGGCGGCAGGCGACGACGCTGGGAAGGCCAGTCCTGACTGGGGAGATGGTTGTGCATTTAGTCACTTTCGGTTTTTTTCCAGGAGTTTTGGCAAGCTGCTCCCCACATGCTCAGGGCCCAATTGCAGGGTTGGGAAGAGAGCTGAGCCAGCGTAGGCTTTGGGGAAAGATCGAGGAGTCCGAGGTGATGTCAGACAGGGCAGCAGGCTCAGCTCCCCGGGGGCACTGGTTTAAGGGGAATAAAATCAGTGCTGGGGGGTAGTCATGGGGAGCCCGGGCCCAAGGTCAAGACCGCTTTGACTCGGACCTGGGGAGGTGATATTTGGGTGTTCTGGGAAGCACCCCACACTCTATGCCAGAGACGTGGGCAGGGCCTGGCGGGCCCCCAGGGCGCCCCATGGTGTAAGCTTTGGCCATAGTGGCCGGAAGTTCATGTAGGGTCTGTTCTAGCCTGCCTGTGCCTCCTGCCTGGCCTAGAACAGGTTCTTGGGAGATGCCCCCCGGAAGGGGAAAACTGAGATGTTTGGAGACAGAGCAGCAGGGGGTCCCCCCTGGCCTGTGGAGAGTGCCCTTGGCTGAGGGCGGTCTCAGGGCCACTGGTTGATATAACAGGTCCCAATTTTATTTAGGATTGTGCTACCCACACCTACTATCTTGGCTCCAATGAGGGCATCAGGGGCACAGGTGGGATCTGGCATTGCGCTGAGGGTTTGTATGAAGGGTGGTGTGGGAAAGTCCAGTCTGCTCATTGCTGTGTGTCACTGGGCGGCGGGCACGTGGCCAGGTATGTCACTCACGGTGACCAAAGCGGGCTTGGTCATGTTTATTATTCAGTGGAGGGCCTGCACCCCACCTGTACCCTCCCTCCCTGTGTCCTGAGCAAACATCTCCAGGGCGGGCCGGTCTGACCCAGGCGTCTGCAGTGGCTATTGGCTGGGGCTGCTAGAAAATGGAAACTTGGCTTCCACGGACCTTAAAGAAATCAGGCCGCAGGTTCACGGAAGCCAGGCCTCAGGAAGAGCGCTGTTCTTTGCCTAGATACTTCTGTAATCCTTCTACGTCTTTTTTCCACTGGAGGCTGGATCTGGGAAGGAGTTATCATTGTGTTTGCTGGGGATGCGAGCCTGTTAGGATGGAATAATCCTGTAGATCAGGAGTGGGGAACATCCGGCCCGAGGGCCATAGAAGGCCTGCGAAATCATGTGGTCTGGCCCTGCCAAGGCCTTAGGGGCGAGTTGAAATGTTTGACCAAATAGAGCAGGCTGGTTTTTAAGTTCATAATTTTGTATGGACCACGAATTATGTTATAAATACCCACTTGGACCTGGCTGGCATGGTTTAGTGGTTGAGCGTCGACCTGTGAACCAGGAGGTCACAGTTCAATTCCAGGTCAGGGTACATGCCTGGGTTGCGGGCTCGATCCCCAGTGGGGGGTGTGCAGGAGGCATCCAGTCATTGATTCTCTCTCACCGTTGATGGTTTCTATCTCTCTCTTCCTCTCCCTTCCTCTCTGAAATCAATAAAAAATATATTTTTTAAAAAACAAAAACAAATGGCCCCTGAAAAAGGTTCCCCACCCCTGCTGTACATGTTGACCTGAGAATGGCCGAGAAATTGTGGGATGGAGATACCTGTTTCTCAGAGACAATTTGGCTTCCTCTAAAGCAGTGGTTCTCAACCTTCCTAATGCCGCAACCCTTTAATACAGTTCCTCATGTTGTGGTGACCCCCAATGTCATTGTTACAAATTGAACATAATTAAAGCATAGTGATTAATCACAAAACAATATGTAATTATATATGTGTTTTCCGATGGTCTTAGGCGACCCCTGTAAAAGGGTCATTCGACCCCCAAAGGGGTTGCAACGCACAGGTTGAGAACCGCTGCTCTAACGTGTTGCGGGTGCACCAGCTGGTGCGGTAGGCAGGGCTGGTTCAATCCTCGCCGTCCCACAGATGAGGAAGCGCAGCATCCAGGGAATCACAGGGCTTCTCCAAGACGACCCAGTCACTGTAGCAAACCCAGCGCCAGAACCCAGCCCAGCATTTTGTCGTGTGAGCGGATACCATTGAACATGCCAGGCAGTTAGTTGAGTTTCTTCATTCACCTGCCTCTCTGCTGCCAATGAGTGCGGAAATGTCCCTAAAAAGAGGCGCAGGAAAAAGGGCAGGCGGGCCGAGTGGTGGGTCAGCCACGAGCAAGCCAGAGCATCAGCCAGCGCCTGAATAATGGCGCGTTGGCTGCACTTCAGGCTGTTGTCAGCGTTGGGTTTCTAAGTAGGTTTTCAGCGTGTGAGTAAATCATGAGATCTTTTAACAAACAGTGATGTTTTTCAAAACCCCAAGATAAAAGAAACAAGTAGCCCTGGCCAGTTTGGCTCAGTGGATAGAGGGTCGGCCTGCAGACGGAAGGGTCCCGAGTTCAATTCCGGTCAAGGGCATGTACCTCAGTTGCGGGATTGATCCCCGGTCCTGGTCTGGTTGGGGTGAGTGCTGGAGGCAACCAGTCGATGTGTCTCTCTCTCTCATATCAATGTTTCTCTCCCTCTGTCTCTCCCCTTCCCTTCCACTGGGTGGGGGGGGGGGGGGGG
>NW_006284328.1:560184-564182 GCF_000327345.1 Myotis davidii | reverse complement strand
GAAACAAGTGTATTCCTCCCGCCCCCTCCCCATCGGTGTTGGGTGTGTGTAGGAGGGTGGGCATGGAAATGCAGGTCGATCGTTTCCTGTTTCAAGCCTCCCTCTTACCATGACCCAGGGTCAGAGTTCATGACGCAGGGACCAAAGTGAAATTAGGATGACTCTCAGAGGGGACAGCGTGGGTGAGGAAGAGTTGGATAGAGACTGAGAAATCAGCTGAGGGTGGCCTAGCGGAGCCCTGGCTCTGCCCCAGGCCAGGCTGTGGCCCCCCGTGGGAAAGAGCACCTCAGGGCAGGGCCCCCTCCCACCCAGCGCTGGCTGCATGTGTCTCCAGGCTGTCTGTCATTGGATCACTTGAGTATCATCACTTACTTTCATGGCTAACTCGGAGGAAGCTGTTTTGTTTTGTCTTTTTCCGCAGAAGTTGAATGGAAGCTGGAGGTTTTGTGGTTTCTGGTGAAACAATGATGTCCTTTCTGCAACTAGGGAAGGTATTGAGAATCCAGGAAAACCTCAGAGATGCCTTACTGTGCAAATGGAAGAACAGATTCCGGCTGTGACTTGATAGTTCGGAGAGACAGGGTTCAGCTCACAGTATGTAAATGTCTACCTCCGTGATGAGTGTTTTGAAAGAAACCTGGAGGTGCCTTTAGAGGAACAGAGTAGTATTTCAAGGTGAAAGTATATTTTAACCCAACACTTCAGATGGCGAAGGCCGTTTCTTCACATTTTGTTGGGCCTTGGCATTGAGGTCATCGGCCCAAGCATAGATGCCAGGGGCAGCAAGAGGGCATCGCAAGCATTCTAGACAGCGCGCCTCCTGAACGCCCCTGTGATGGGAAAGGGATCCAGCTTTCAAAGGCTCGGGAGCCTCCCAAAGCCCTGAGTCTAGTCTCTGCCAGGTTCTTCCTGCTGGATTCCCCGACGGAAACCCCGTCAAAGATCAGCTCAGTGATGAGGAAGATGTTTATCCTGAAGCTCAAGTGGGGCATTCGGGAGGGGTTTTTCCCTCTTGCCTGTGACTCATTTTAAAATCCCCCCCAGCATGCGTGCGCTGTCCCCTTGCCTGTACTCAGATGGGCCCACGTGACGATCTCGCAGATCTCACGTGCAAGGATCAGAGCCAAGGAACCTCGACGCCAGCCCTGGCTTGATGGCCCCAAGTGTCATTTCGGGACCTGAACTCACTTATGACCCTCTTCTGGTGCAGAGGTTGCTGGGTAAACTGGGCAGCCCAGTCCCTCTGAGGAAGTGTTAGGGAGAAAGAACCAGTGTCCTGGCCTGAGAAAGGGCAGCATTTCTAAATTAAATAAATTACTTGTAACAATTTGTTTTTTTATTGATTTTTAGAGAGAGAGGAAGGCAGAGGGATAGAAAGATAGAAACATCAGTGAGAGAGACACATAGATCGGCTGCCTCCTGCACACCCCCTACTGGGGATGGAGGCTGCAACTCAGGCATGTGCCCTGACCGGGAATTGAACCTGTGACCTCTTGGTTCCTGGGTCGATGCTCAACCACTGAACCACACCAGCCGGGCAGTAAAAATGTGTTTTTATGATTGAGCTTACGAATGAGTTTTTATTGTTATTGCACCAAGTCCTGCGGCCCTCAACAGTGAGGGGTGACCTACGATGGGGACCTCTTGGCCAGACTTTTTAGAAGGACGGTGACAGGGAGCCTGTTTGGAGGGTCAGGGTGCGGCTTAGGTTTGTTCTACCAACATCTTCTTCTCTGAATGGCCCCAGGACATGGCCTCGGGGATAGGATGCCTGTCGGCATTCTCTGTGACCTGGGACATCTGCAGCACAGAGCGGGGAAGCCAGGTTGGCGTTCGCAGGAGGAACAACAGAGTCCCCTCCGAACTGATGAGTGTTGGCTTCCCGGACCTCACACACGGTGACTGGAGCTCATGGCTCCATTTCTGCTCGGACCCGCGGCCTCTGTGCTCATTTCCTCTCCTTCCTCTGAAGCCTGCCCCGCTGGTGGCTGGCAGAGGCGTTCTGGAATCCCTGGGCAGTCCTGCTTGTTTGTTTGTTGTTTGTTTTTAATATCGTGTATTCCAGCCCCGAGACCAGGGGCTTCCCCGGAAGGCGTGGCTGCCCGTCCGGTGCCAGCTGCACGTCTTGGCCTGGGCGACAGGGCGTCCAGAAACTTTCTCACCAGGACTTGGTTGCTCCTGGGACGCGGCGTTGAGGGGATACCCTGCGAGCGTCATTTTAGGGCCAGGGGACAGCATTTCTGCCCTTTGTATGAGAGACTCTGCTCTTCTCTTCCTTCCTCTTTCTCCTCCGTCTGGTTCTCTTCTCTGCTCAGGTGTCTGGTCTCAGATCAATGGACCCTCTTAAAGCAACACCGCCTTCTGCAGGGTCTGGGTGGCTGCACGCTGAGCCCGCCCCTTCCACCACAGGCTTAGCAGGGGAGGATGTGAATGAGCCCGGTTGTCCCTGAGGAGCCCGTACAGCTGGTAAAGCATCACTAACCTCCCCCCCCAAAGAACTCCATTAAGGAGCCCCTGGGCCAGGCGCACGGTGCGGCGGCCGATCCTTGCTGTCATCTGTGGGAACTTCAGAGACATCGGTTTCCAGACGCTCAGGCACTTGAGGAGTGAGGCTCCGCAGCCTCTGCCCCGCAGCCTCTCTGGTGGGGGCATCTTTATCTTATCGAGCTAAAAGCCCCAGGAATAGAAAGTTTTCCACTGGGGGCGGTGGAGGGAGGACCTCATCTGGGAAGGAGACGGCATCGCTCAGGCGGGGCTGTGCCGGCCGGGGCCCAGGTGCCTGGGGCTTCCTCGGAGGAGGAACAGCGAGGCTGGGCTGATCGGGGCAGAACCTCGGTCACGCGAGGGCCGGTGCCCCTCCAGGGGCCGTGGCTGCCCCCCTCATCCCTCCGCCCTGAACACCAGGCCTAGAGAGAGGCTGTTGACCTCCTGCGGCTGCGATGACAGAGGGCCGGGAGCAGGGGGCGGCCACTGCCTGCTTCGGGACCGTCACCGCCCGGCTCCAGCGGCTCTTCCGCAGGCTCCCTAAGGGCCACTTGGGATCAGAAAAGCTCCAGCTCCGGCAGAGGGTCCCCCACGAGGCCAGGCTGGCTTGCGGTAGGTCCACGTCACTCCAGCTGGGGGTGCGCAGGGGCTGTGGGGGTTCTGTGGCCTTCCCCACGGGGCAGGGAGCAGCGTGGCAGCCTGGTATTCAGTGCCGAGCTCAGCACCACTCCGTGGCCCCGCGGACTCCCCAGGGGCGCCAGGGCTGCCACCCCGACAGGTTTAGGTGGAGCTGGCGGACCTGAAGGGCATGGTCCCCCATTTCAGAGGCCCATGTTGGCCATGGGTTTTAACAGTCTTTCCTGGGCTGAGAATTAGGGCCAAGACGCCCTCTTCACCTGGGTTCCTGGGCTGGTGGAAGTTGTCCATCGGCCCCGCTGTGGCTCTGAGGGGCATCAGCTGCCAAGGACCCAGGGGCGTGATGCATTCAAGGCAAAGGCTTCTCACCTGCAGGGTTCGGGGAGGTGCCTGTGGGATGGGCTGCATGGGCTGGAGACGGCTGGCAGGCACAGCTGGACAGGAGCCCCCGCCCCGGGCAGTGGCTGGGCCAAGTTTCCTCCCCGGAGCACTAATTAGGGTGAGAACAGTCCTTGCCCGGAGACGGATAGCGGGACCGTGTGGGCTGAGTGGAAGATGAGAAGGAGACAGTAGTCATTCACATTTTCACAGAAGTTAGGTCATCCTGCTGCCCGTGGTCTAAGAAAGGAGCCGGGCCAACCAGAGCCCTGCTGGGGTCCAGGGTCCCGAGCACCTGCCTCCAGCCGAGGCTTCCTCCTGCGGCATCACGTGGCCCACAGCCCCCTGTCCTCCTGGGCGCACCTTCTGCTGAAGATGCACAGCATGGGCGTTTGTTGGCTTGTTTTTAATATCGTGTGTTCCAGCCCTGGCTGGTTTGGCTCAGGGGATAGAGCATCGGCCTGCGGACTCAAGGGTCCCAGGTTCGATTCCGGTCAAGG
>NW_006284328.1:555009-560144 GCF_000327345.1 Myotis davidii | reverse complement strand
ATATATGATATACACATACATATCGTGTATTCCCTCCAGATCACTGTATGGTAGTAGGGAAGGGATTTGCTATTTCACAGAAGAGGCAGCTCAGAGAAGGCAGGCAGGCCCCTTGCTAAGGGTCAGAGCTGCCCAGCCAGCCTGGATTCTATTCATCCTACTGGCCTTCAGCTGCTTCCCTCTGACGGCCGATCGTTGGAGCCCATCAGCTCTCCTCAGGCTCCGGCCCCGCGCCTCCCCTCTGCTCTCACACACATTCAGGAGTAGGTGGGCCTCTAGGTGGCCTCCACACGGAGCCCGAGGGGTGGAACTAAACTGAAAAGTCCTCTCTGGGCGAAGCTTCTGAAAGTGGAGTTTAAAAGAGAATATGCTCTTGCCTCTGGAAAAGATCAGTTTTGCGATTAAGGTTTTACCGCTTGAGAAGTGGGGGTTTTAATTCAACAAGACCTAGCCCCTATTTGGAGACAAATACTCTTTAGCCAGCCTGAATAATTTATGTTCATCACTAGCCTCGTATACACCGCGGCCCTCACTCAGAAGCCAGCTGGAGACTCAGTTCCTCGATTGAGATGCTCACTAGTGTCTTCATGACCCGCTTCCGTCCGCCTCCCCCTGAAGAATTATTCAGCAGATCACTTCCTTGCTCCTTTGCTATTCAGCCCAAGGAGCTATGGATTTAGTAGAATCAATCGGGCCCGGAGTGGCAGCATTAAGGTCAGGGCTTGTACTGCACTGCAGCTAAGATGTCTCGTTTGACTTGTGTTAGCGTGTGGACTTGATTGATTGGAAGAGGAGGGGGAAGATGGTGCTGGGAGAGGACAGAGCTGAAGACTGTAGACTGGATTCTAGAGCCGCTCCTCCTGCTTGCGGGGCTGTGTGAGCAGCCTGTGGTGTGGGCTTTAAGGAAACAGGCTCGGAGCCAGGCCCACAGAGTCTGGATCTTGGATTTCTGGCTGGAGGGCCTTCCTTGCGCAGATGAACCCCCCTGAGCCTTGGTTTCCCCCCAGTATAAATGGGGAAAGAATGCCAACCTCCAGCTGGCGTCATTGGGTCAAGCTGGGGTTGTATGGCTGTAAACCTCTAGACACGATGCTTGTCACATAGAGGCCCCTCCGTGGATGCTGCTGCTGTTTTATGCTCCCAGAAATACTTCCAGGAAGTGCTCCGAGTGGGTCATCCATGCAAGCCCCCATTGGCTGTCTGCTCTTCCATTGCACCTGAGCCTAGGTGGGCTGCCTGCAGCTCAGTGAAAGAGAGAGGGTGTGAAGGGTGCCCGGGCCGAGGTGGAGGGAGGGGCATGAAACTCCTAAAGGCACTCTGGGAAAATTCCTATCACCGAGTTTACTACACCATTTAATTAACAGGCCCGGCTAGATGAGCCCACCGGGCACCATTAGGCGCCAAGCAAGCATGCTGCCAAGGAACCAGTCATGTGTCATTTTAAAAGGCTGCTTGGGGGTCAGCAGAAAACAGGTCCGGGTCTCCCCGAAAGTCTCCGCGCCCTGGCCACAGGGATACAGCTGTGAAGAAACCTCTGTGTGTCTCCTGCAGGGAACGCCGCAGACGTCATCTATTTACTTTTCTTCTCGCGGCAAAAAGTCTCTCTCCACAGGCTGGGTGGGTGTTGGGCTGTTGATCTTGCACTTTGCATGCAAGTGACATCAAAGCAGTTGTGGAAAAACCAGTTGGCTGCAGCTGCCTGGCTGCCCCATAAAGGACTGAACCTGTCTGCTCCGGGCCTCCTGTGACCTCCTGGCATACCTGTGCGCCTGCACCGGTGCGTGCGTTCACATGGCACACCCGTCTAAGTCTCCTCCGCCGCCCGCGTCTGCAAATGCCCCAGCAGGCCTTCTCGCAAACCCATTTGGCTGCCCCTATGTATGGAGTCTGTGGGATGTTACCTGAAATACACTCAAGGTTAGCAAGAGGCGAGGCCCTCTAGGCAACCTGCTCGGAGATGTGTTTGCTTTAACCATAAAAGCAAAAACTAACAAACAAAAAGACCCTCAAGCCTCTCATTCCATGCCTGCCCCTCGCACCTCGGATCAGGTCCTTTTCTCTGGCAACTGCCCGGCCTCCTCCTCCGTCTTCTCAGGGGCCCAGGCAGGGGGCAGAGGCCCGAGCCCAAAGGTAGGGGACCCCACCTGCTTTGTGTCTCTTACACCCAGAGCGGAGTGACACATGCCCGGAGGAGGCGGAAGCCCCTCCTACGCCGACCTGAGCCGAAAAGGCATCTGGTGGCTGCACGCTGACACTGGACACCGCGGCTGTGGCTATCTCTTAAATCCCCTGAAACACAACTGTGTACAACGTTTCTGAACGTTTTTTCTTTTCTTGTGGCGCTCTGGCAATAGGATTTATTTATTGTTCTGGGGTGGCAATTAACATAGGGTATATCTATGCTGGGAAAAAAAAAATATATATATATATATATATTCCTTTCATGCCTGTTTCTGTTACAAAGTCTCCGGGTAGAACTGACGGTCCTTCACAACAGCTTGACGTAGTCGGCCCTCTTAGCCGGCCGGCCCTCGGTGAATCCGTGTGGAAGGAGGCCCGCATGCACGCATGGAAAACCGACTAGTAAGTGGGTAGGCGGAAAGAAAAGAGACATAACTGTATAGAAAGGCTTAATGCTCCCTCTCTGTGTCTCTGAGTTTGCTCGTTCCATGAACGCACATACTTTAGTAATTGCCCCGTTCAAAACGGTGCCGCGTTTTTGCCCTTCTGTCTGAATGGCCGCACCTTGGACCTTTTCAGATACGAGGTTAGAGGGTCCAGGTGACAAATCTCCAGATAATTGCTTGTGAGGAATGGGGTACATTTGGCTTTTCCACCCTGAGATTCCATCTCAAATCATTTCTTTTTACATTTTCCCCAAATCAATTGCCTTCGCCATTATTGACCAGGGTGGGATTCTCGGAGATGCCTGTGAGAATGTCGCACCGAGGCCTGCAGGCGCCCACCTCGATCTTCTCCATCCACAGCTGCTGCTCCTTGGTGCTGTCGTCAGCAAAGTGGGCTGCATGAGGTCGTAGAGCTGATGGGAAATAGGGGCACATCCCTTTAAGGTGCCGAAAGCATCCCTGGGAAGCAGTGCATATAAAAGTATAATGCCCCCAAAACTCAGTGATCCAAAAGAGGAATTAAAATATCTATTTTCCAATATAGATAAACTAGAGGCCCGTTGCAGGAAGATTCCTGCAAGAATAGGGCTTCCTGAGAAGGGAGCGAAGCCCACGGAGACAGGCTTCACTCCCTTCCCCGCCGCCTCAGCTCCGCTCCCGTCTCTTCTACCTCCAATCTGTTCCCTTCTCCGCTGCTTGGGTCCCTTCTACACCGTCTTCAGTCTTCGCTGGGCGCCTGTGTATGTATGCAAATTAACCGCCATCTTTGTTGGGCATACTCTTCTGATTGGCTGGTGGGTATAGTGAAGGTATGGTCAATTAGCATCTTTGTCTTTTATTGGTGTAGATCCTATTTTAATTGAAAAGTTTTGCTGTTGTAAAAAAAAAAAAAGCCAAATCCATTGTAGAGTTCATTTTAGACAACTCTGGGGATGATGGCTACAGCTGAATATAAATGTTGTAAACGTTGAAAGTGTAAATAATACAATGAAAAACACACCTGCAGACATGCACAGGGCAGGGTGGGGGCATGCTTAAGGGCGATAGCACCCCCAGAGGGCAAAGGGGTGTGAAGCAGACCACGTGGGCAAGGTGCTCTGGGGTCAGGCCCTGTCCCCGCCTCCCTGGGCACAGGGTGGGCACTGCCTGTGGTGCCCCTCACTTCCTGCATCTCTGTCTCAACTCGCTGTGAACTGTTCTGCCCTCCCTCCTGCCTCCACCTGCTCCTCCCCAAACCTCCCCACCCAGCACGGCTGCCCGGCCTGACCACAGTGCCTGCCTTTTGTTGGTCTTTTCAGCCCAGGGATGATTAATGGGCCTGCCCGAGGGGCACACCTACCCACACCCACCCACACCCTCCCACACCCACCCACACGGGGCAGGATGGTGTCTCCGAGGCCAGCTGAGTCTTTGGGAAGCAGGTGAAGGGCACATCCAGCCTGCCTGGTAGTGTGGCCAGAAGCCAGGCCCAGAATGAACACGTGGTACGTTAGATGCAGGGACCACGTGCGGGACCTGTCCCTGCGGTACAAACCGGCCACTCCAAAGAGCTGGTGAACCCCACCCAGCCGTGCCACACCCAGACCTGATTCGGTCATTGGGGGAGCGGGTGGGACCAGGATCTTGGGGTGGCTGCCTCCAGCATGTGCCCAGACAGGGGCCAGGGACGAACCTGCAAACAAGGTACATGCCCTTGGCTGGGAGTCAAACTCGTAACCCTTTGGCCTGTGAGCCAACACTAACCACTGAGCAAACTGGCCAGGACAGCTGCTTACCCTGTGCAGGCACTGCTGGGTACTTTCCATCTATTCTAATTTTGGCAACAAATCGGCCGGCAAGGTAGATACTACTTCCATTTTGCAGATGAGGAAATTGAGGCTGAATAAAGTCCATATTTTGCTGAGGTTAAGGAAATGGTGCAAGCCCACCTCAGACCCAGTTAGTAGCAGGGCTTGGGTTTGAACCCTGACCTGGTGACTCTTGATTAAGAGCTGCTTCCTAGTGACCGGGCCTCTCGAACACCTAGCAGGGCCCAGAGCAAAGGCTGGGGATGAGTGGACTTCAGCTGTGGGGACTCGGAGGCCAGAGGCGGCGTGACAGAGGGAACCCTAGCACCTGAGGCCGTGGGACATGGAGAGGGTGTTCCTGGCTCGGGGAGCAGGCAGGGCGGAGCTGCAGGCTGACAGTGCCTGGGGCTGCAGGTGGGGCCCTGGCCATGTCCAATGGCCACCACTGGTCTCAGGAATGTGAGAGAAGGGAGCCGAGGCTGCAACCAGAGACTCAGGACTGTCCCCGTGACTTGCTCAGGACCAGGCAGCTTCCTCCTGCTCGTAAAACACTTTTCTGACGTGGTCACTTTCCGGTGCACATGGTTTTGTTTTTGTTTTGTTTCAGATTTCTCTGTTGTGCCTGATCACAAAGTGACTTTAGAACAAAAAGCTATTTGTGTGCTTTGTTTGGAAGCGATTAGCCGGGGGAGGTGACGAGACTGGATCACCGCCAGGAGCT
>NW_006284328.1:554516-554954 GCF_000327345.1 Myotis davidii | reverse complement strand
GTGCTCCCAGCCTTCCCTGTGTGGTTCACACCAGGAACCCGTTCATGCTCAGGTCCCCCTAGGAACTGCTCTGGTTCCCCCTTCACAGCTGAGGAGCGTGGTGCTCAGAGAAGTTGGTAACCGCTCCAAGTGGAGGGAGTTGGTTGAGCCCTGACTGGGGGCCCGGCCTTCCTCAGAGCCCATCCTCCTCCATCCTCCTCCCATCCCCATGCTCAGGTCCCCCTAGGAACTGCTCTGGTTCCCCCTTCACAGCTGAGGAGCGTGGTGCTCAGAGAAGTTGGTAACCGCTCCAAGTGGAGGGAGTTGGTTGAGCCCTGACTGGGGGCCCGGCCTTCCTCAGAGCCCATCCTCCGCCATCCTCCTCCCATCCCCCCCCATCCTCCTCCCATCCTCCTCCCATCCTCCCCCATCCTTCTCCCACCCTCCTCTCATCCTCCC
>NW_006284328.1:549916-553300 GCF_000327345.1 Myotis davidii | reverse complement strand
ATATTTTTCAAAATTTGTCTTAGAAACCCCCCACCCTCCTCCCACTCCCCTCCCCTCCCCCTCCCATCCTCCCATTCTTCCCCATCCTCCTCCCATCCTCCTCTCATCCTCCTCCCATCCTCCCCCATCCTCCCCATCCTCCTCCCATCCTCCCCCCATCCTCTTCCCATTCCCCGAGTGTGGCCCTGAGGCGGGCTCCTCCCATCCTCCTCCCATCCTCCTCCCATCCCCCTCCCATCCTCCCATTCTTCCCCATCCTCCTCCCATCCTCCTCTCATCCTCCTCCCATCCTCCCCCATCCTCCCCATCCTCCTCCCATCCTCCCCCCATCCTCTTCCCATTCCCCGAGTGTGGCCAGGCCCTGAGGAGGGCTGTGGCAGGGATCAGGTCTGTTCTGAGGTTGCCCTTCTGCACGGGGGCTCCCTGGTGCCCAGAGAGTGGGTGCGGGGCTCCTGGATTCAGAGGCTGCCCCTCAGGCCTCACAGTGGCGCTGGCCATGCAGGTGAGAAGCTGCTCTCTGGGACCTGGGAGTGACCATCGCCAGGGAGGCCTGTGAGCCTGCTGTCCACCAGGCTCATCTCCTGGGTGCCCCCACCTTCACCCCGCCTTTGCTGCAGCTGACAGGGGGCTTCAGGGGAAGGCTCCCCATTGTCTCAGGATCTTGCCTACAGGCCTGGGGTGAAAGGGCCTTAAGGGTTCCTTATCAGTGGAATGTCTTATCAATGAACATTCGCCTCAGGTTATGCAGCAGCTTGTGTGCCTGTGTGTGTGTGTGAGTGCATGTGTGTATCTGTATGCCTGTGAATGTGTGTGTATCTATGTGTATGCCTGTGAGTGTATGTGTATCTCTGTGTGTGTGCATGTGTGTATGCATGTATCTGTGTGTGTCGGTGTGCGTGTGTGTATCTGTCAGCCTGTGTGTGTGTATCTCTGTGTGCATGTATCTCTCTGTGTATCTGTGTGTGTGTATCTGTATGCCTGTGAGTGTGTGTGTATCTCTGTGTGTGTGCATGTGTGCATGTATGTAACTCTGTGTGTGTTTCAGTATGTGTGTGCGCGTACATGTGTGTATCTGTATGCCTGTGAGTGTGTGTATCTCTGTGTGTATGTATGTATCTGTGTGTGCCAGTGTGCATGTGTGTATCTGTCAGCCTGTGAGTGTGTGTATGTATCTCTCTGGGTATCTCTGTGTGTGCATGTGTGTATGTATGTATCTCTGTGTGTGTTTCAGTGTGCGTGTGTGTATCTGTCAGCCTGTGAATGTATGTATGCATCTCTGTGTGTATCTGTGTGTGTGTGTGTGTGTGTGTGTGTGTGTGGCAACTGGGGTGGAGCAGGAACTAACTTGGGCGGCCCTGGGGATTAGGAGGAGGTGTGTTGCTTCCGTGTCTCAGAAAAACAATTCCTCGCACAGATAGTTCCGTCTGCTGGGTTCACCTCTGGGCTGAAGTGGGAGAAGGAAGCCATCTCTGGGCATGGGTTGCCGGGGCCTCTGGGCCTCACCCCCTCGTTCCAGATGGAGACTTTGAGGGTGACAGTCAGGGCCTGGGGATGTCAGGAGCAGGGCTGGTGGAGGAGACGGGTGTCCAGGCCTCGGCTCCACGCTCCCTGGCCGCCTCCTCTGCCCATCTGCTGCTGGTGTCCGGGCTGCTGGTCCAGAGATGGTTCCGTCAGAAACCCCGTCTGCCTGGGCCTAAGGGCACGGGTGCCCAGCGTGGCCCAGGCTCTGTGTGGTGGGTTGAACTGTGCCCCAGCCCATAGTAGGTTGACATCCTGATCGCCGAAGAACCTCAGAACGGAACCTTATTTGGAAATAGGGCGGCTGCAGGTGTAGTTAGTGAAGCAGCTGGTCCCTAATCCAAGATGACCGTTGTCCTTATAAGAAGGTGGCCGGTGAGGACTGGGCGCAGGGAGAAGGCCGTGCACAGCGGAGGCAGAGACTGGAGCGGGGCAGCTACAGGCCGCGGGTGCCACCGGCTGCCCGCACGGAAGCCGGGAAGGGGCAGGAAGGAGTCTGCCCATGGGTTTCGGAGGGGGCAACCTCGCCAAGCTGATTTCAGAGGTCTAGCCTCCAAACGGAGGCAGCAGTTAAGCTGCCCTGTCCCTGGTGCTTTGTTTTCGGGGCTGGAAGGCTCACCGAGCCGGGAGCCCTCTCCGTCCTGCCTCCCGGCTCCTTCCCTGGGGAAGACCCTCCGTGGTTTGCATTATTCCTCCTCACAGTCCGCCCCTTCTCTTTCCACAGGCCCCTCGTCCCAAACCTGAAAGCCCGTTTATTCCTCAGAACACCCCTGGGATGGAGACAGGGCCTGCGCTGGAGGGGAGGGTGACAGGGAGGGGTAGCTCTGTTTTATAGACGGCAGGACTCAGGGTAAGAAATGCCCGTTCTCCCGGAGACACTGCAGTTAGAACGTCAGAGTGGCACGCCCTAAGCCTTTGCTGCCTCGTGTTGGGAGGTCCTCGTCCGATCTATTCTGCGATGTCACGGCTCCATCTCCTCTTGGCTCCTGCCACGAGGGACTGGGAGCCCCCTGGGGTCTGATCCTTTCTCTGAGCTCCCCGAACCCCCTGGGCCGTGAAGCCGTCCTGACAGCTGTGGCCGGCAGGCACCGTGTCCCCAGAACAGGCCTCCTCGATCTGGGCCCTGCTTCAGCGTCTCCCTCACTAGTTATCTCTGCATGCGTGCGTCTGCCCGGCTAGCCTGAGGCCCCTGGCGTCCTGTCTCATCCATCTTCCCCCTCACGCGAGCACAGGGCACAGAGGTCCGTGCTCAGGACGTGGCAGCTGCTGCCAGAGACGGTGGTGGTGCTGCTGCCCAGGGAAGGCTGAGCCCTCCTGGGCCCTGTAGGCCCTGCACCACCAAGTCCCATCTCCCTCCTCGCCCAGATCACCGTGCAGCGCAGGGAAGCCAGGGTCGGGTTGGCTTAGCACCTTGTGATGAGCTGCCTTGGGGGAGCGGACAGGTGGGGTTTAAGCACTGGGTCCCAAGAGGACACGGCCCTGCCCGGCAGGTTGGAATCTCAGGGTGTCCACTCGGCACAGAGGCCTGCAGCCTCCCGCGGGGGCCTGTGGGCGCTGCTGTGGCTGGAGATGGGCACGGTGGCTCTGACTCCACCTCCGCGGGCCCAGAAGCCCAGGGTGGCACCCCGGGGGCCAGGGACCATCAGGTGAGCTGCAGGGGTTTGCTCCAGTCTGTGGGTACACGGTCTGATGGACCAAAGCCCTTGGTGCGCAAAGGGGCTTTCCGAAAATCCGGAAACACGCCTCCTGGCTTCTCCTGTTTCCTGGCTCCATCCAGCCCCGCAGCAAGGCCTGGAACAGACAGCCTTCCTGAGGGTTCGGTGCTTTGTGCACAGGGCGTGTGTGTGTGTGTGTGTGTGTGTGTGT
>NW_006284328.1:549449-549827 GCF_000327345.1 Myotis davidii | reverse complement strand
GAAAGCTGCGGGAGCATCCAGTCCTTCTTCCTCCCCATTTCCACTTTGGGGCACCCCAGAGCATTCTTCATGCTTAGAGCTGGGCCAGGGCGGCACAGGTGCGTCCCAGGAGCGGAGCCTGAACAATGCCACTCTGTGCGGCTCTGGCCACTGTGCTGCCTTATCAAAGCCCTGGCGACTCCGGGCACTGCGGGAGGGAGACTTGGCCTGCACATCCCCGTGTGCCCTTCACCGCACCTGGGATGCTGCTATCCTTGTGCCAGGCAGAGATCGCCCACAGTGGGACCCAGAAATGCTTGTGTGTGTGTGTGTGTGTGTGTGTCAGAGGGAGACGGAGTGGGGCGGGAGGGAAGGAGAGGAGAGGGAAACAGAATTAGA
>NW_006284328.1:544313-549153 GCF_000327345.1 Myotis davidii | reverse complement strand
GGGGCGAGGGTGCACGCCTAGAGAGCTGGCTTCACCCATTGTGGCTCAGGTGAGAGGACAGCTTCCAGGAGGAGAGTCAGGAGGCCTAGACACGGTGGGTGTGAAGGGGGGGATGTCGGGGCCTCGCTTTCAGGCCTGAGGGAGATGAGCAGAGCGTTGTCCGCCGTCCCAGATGGAGTAGGGAGCTCTGGAAGGCTGAGTCAGGATGGGGGTTCCGGAAGCTCTACGTGCCCCGCATTTGTCAGGGGGTTCCCCTGCAGCCATCAGTGGCAAACCCGAACAAGGTGCTTATCTTTGGGGGTGATTGGGAAGGGGGCAGCTGGGGAGTGTGAGGGTCTCATTCCAGAGCTCCCCTAAAGAGTGGGAAGAAGAGACCAGACCCATCCTCACCCCAAGATAGTGTGTGATGCTTTAAAAGAAAGTCTAAAACAAAGGAAAAGTGTTGGGAGCCTAAGCCCTTATGAATCAAAAATTGTCCCCTAGCCCTAGCCAGTTTGGCTCAGTGGATAGAGCATCAGCCTGCAGACTGAAGGGTCCCAGGTTCGATTCTGGCCAAGGGCACATGCCTGGGTTGCGGGCTCGATCCCTATTAGGGGGTGTGCAGGAGGCAGCCGATCAATGATTCTCTCTCATCATTGATGTTTCTATCTCTCTCTCCCTCTTCCTTCCTCTCTGAAATCAATAAAGGAATATATTTTTAAAAAGTTGTACCCTAGTGCCCGGCCAGTGTGGCTCAGTGGTTGATCTTTGATCCATGAACCTGGAGGTCATGGTTCCATTCCCCATCAGGGCACATACTGGGTTGAGGGCTCAATCCCCAGTAGGGGGCGTGCAGGAGGCAGCCAATCAATGCTTCTCTCTCACCATTGATGTCTCTATCCCTCTCTCCCTCTCCCTTTCTCTCTGAAGTCAATTTAAAAACATTAATTTTAAAAAGTTGTCCTCTAGTGACCAGGTTATCCAAACAAATCCAGGCACTTGAGTTGCCTACCACAAGCCCTGCCCCCTCCAGCCAGGCCCCCACCCCTGTAACTTTACCTCCCTTCTGCCTTGAAGATCCTGGAAGCTACTAGCTCTGCCACCGTGCTGTGTGTCACTGGGCACCTTGCTTGACCTCTCTGGGCCTCGTTTTCCCACGGCTCATGAAGTCCTGCTTCCATGGAAGTGAACTCTCTCTATGAAACGCGTGCTTTCGGCCCTGAAACACCTGATGAGGGATGTGGTCTGGAGGCCACGTCAGCTGGGTTAGAGAAGCCATACCCACATTTCTAGACGGGGCAGGTCAGAGACAGGTAGCAGCCTTTCCTGCTGCTGAAGACAGTGCCTTGGTGTTTGGACGCACTTCTAATTTGTGAAGACCTGTTCTCCCCTAAAACTACAGTGGGACCTTGACTTACGAGTGTCCCGACTAACGAGTTTTTTGAGATACCAGCTGTCTCTCCGTGGATTTTCTGCATTGAGTTGACAGAGTAATTTGAGTTAACGAGCTCCTTAACGAGCTTGGTCTTGGAACGAATTAAACTCGTAAGTCAAGGCCCCACTGTATAGGCATCCTGTGTACCAGGCAGGGCTGCTATGACCTATGTTCCACAGACGGGGAAAATGAGGCCCAGAAGAGTTAAGCCCTTTCCCAAGGCTCCATGGTCCCTGGTGACCAAATTAATGTAAATTAGTATAAATTAATGTAGATTAGTATAGATTAATGTATATACGTAAAAAGATTCGTAGGGATGTTAGAAAGTCACTAATATCCTTAGGCCCCAGTTTTTTGTCTGTAAAGTGACAATAATAATGATCGCAGGGTCACACTAAGTAATAGCGGCCAAGACGTTGGCATACTTCGTTTTATTGCGCTTCGCTTTGTTGCTCTTCATGGAAATAGTGTTGTTTACACATTGACGTTTTGCGGCAACCCTGCCTTGAGCAAGTCCATTGGCGCCCTTTTCCCAACAGCATCTGCCCACTCGTGTCTCTGCGTCACGTTTTGGTAATCCTCCCAATATGTGTGACCTGCTTTGTTGCAATATTCACTTTATTGCATTGATCTGGAGCCAAACTTGCAGTGTCTCCGAGGTGTGCCTGGCTAGCACTGGTTCATGTTCCACCGTTTGTAATGGCGTGGAGAGCCGGGCCTCATTCTCAGGGTGTTCTCCCACCCTCCGCTTCTCTCTCTCACGCCCTTCCCTCTTGGAGCTGGTTGCAGTCCCCCAAGGTTTTTCTCAGGAAGCCTGACCCCTCACCCCCCTTGTGTTTTCTCTCCAGACTGTAAATTCACCTGCCACCCTGAGTGCCGCCACCTGATCCAGCTGGACTGCAGTCAGCAGCGAGGCCTGCTCCGGGACAGGCCCTCTCCAGAATGCACCCTCACGCCGCCGCCCTCTGGCCAGGTAGGCAGCGAGCTGGGGCGCCCGGCTGGGAACAGCTTTCTGGTGACAGGAGGGGGCAGGAGTATTGCACACGTGCTGGATATTGGGGTCTCCTTCTGGCCAGATGGGGTTCAGACACACATTCTGATTCTGCATCCAATTCTGATGTGTGGGTGTGTTTCCCCCCACACACCTCCGAAGCACTTATCTGATACCAGCTGGATGCCTCGCAGTTCAGCTTCACTCTCTGCGCCCCTTCACCTTCAGAGGCCAATTGCAAGTCCAGGTGGTCCCCTGGGCTTCTGCCGGCTATAGATTGGAGGTTCCCACAACTCCTTCCTTGGTTTGCTAGAGCGGCTCGCAGAACACAGAGGAACACGTTACTTAGCAAATTATTATAAAAAGATACTGAAAGGTTAAAGTTGGCGATGCAGGGGCAGGCTAAATAGCCATCTCAGACGGTGAATAAAGAAAAATTGAATTTATTTAAGGAAAAGGGGTTAGGGATGGGGATGTCCAAAGGGAAGGGCTACCCAGAACTGAGCCAAAGGGTATTGGGTCCATGATGACGGCAAAAACACACTTAGGACAGTGACACAAGGAAGGGCATAGAGCAGTGATGGCGAACCTTTTGAGCTCGGCGTGTCAGCATTTTGAAACACCCTAACTTAACCCTGGTGCCGTGTCACATATAGAAATTTTTTGATATTTGCAACCATAGTAAAACAAAGACTTATATTTTTGATATTTATTTTATATATTTAAATGCCATTTAACAAAGAAAAATCAACCAAAGAAATGAGTTCGCGTGTCGCCTCTGACATGCGTGTCATAGGTTCGCCATCACTGGCCTAGAGGAAGCCACGGGAGCCTCGGCTAGGCTGCTCTGGCTCAGGAAAGTCAGAGAAAAAGGGGCCTGGGAGACAGGTTCAGGGTTAGCCCAGGACGAACGGCGGCTGCCCATTGCTCCCCTGGTTGCAAGTCTCATGGGGTCCCTTAGGGTTCGGGGAGTCATGCCTGTGTGGGAAGGAGAAGGGAAGGGAATGGCAGGGCGTGCTCCTTGGTTGGAGAGTGCATGCTGGGTCCCTCGTCCTGAGAGTATGTTTCTCTTGCAGGTGGAAATCCTAGGGCCGGTCTCAGGGGAGGGTCTCAATAGAATGTTCATCAGCTGTCCAGGTGTGCCCTTTGAGGGTTGTGGTCTCCACTGATTGGCTGGTGCCAGGGCAGGGTCATTAGTCACTGCAGCTGGTCCTGAGGCAGCCAGGGTGGCACTTGTCTGGTTTTGCTGCTTTTCTGGGCCTGGAGCTGAAATACAAGTGAGGCTGAGATGTTATCTTCAGGGAGAAAAAGGTCAGGGCGTCTAAATGGCCCGACCTGCCATATGAAAGATCAGGGGTCCAAACCGCACGGCCAGTGAGTGTCATGTTTTGGGTCGATTTCTGGGGTCTCTGTTCTGTTCCATTGATCAATATGCCTGTTCTTGTGCAAGTACCACGCTGTTTTGAGTATACTTGCTTTGTAGTATAACTTGATATCTGGTATTGTGATTCCTCCAACTCGGTTCTTCTTTCTCAAGATTGCTGCAGCTATTTGGGGTCTTTTTTGGTTCTATGTAAAATTTTGGAGTATTTGCTCTAGATCTGTGAAATATGCCATTGGTATTTTAATAGGATTGCATGGGATCTGTAGATTGCATTGAGGAGTATGGACATTTTAATTATGTTGATTCTACCAATCCATGAACATAGTATATTCTTCCACTTGTTTCTATCTTCCTGTATCGCTTTTTCAACATCCTGTCGTTTTCTCAAGTACAGGTCTTTTGCCTCCTTGGTTAAGTTTATTCCTAAGTATCTAATGTTTTTGTTGCAATGGTAAATAGGATTGTTTGCTTAGTTTCTCTTTCTGAGAATTCATCATTGGTGTATATAAAAGCCATCAGTTTTGGGGTGTTGATTTTGTATCCTACTACATTGCCAAATTCATTTATTAAATCTAGTGGTTTTTTGATGGAGTCTTTAGGGTTTTCTATGGTTTTACTTCTTCCTTTCCAACTTGGATGCCTTCTGTATCTTCTTCTTGTCTGATCGTTGTGGCTAGGACTTCTGGTACTATATTGAATAAGAGTGCTGAAAGCAAACATCCCTGTCTTGTTTCTATTCTTAGAGGAAATGGTTTTAGTTTTTGCCCATTAAGTATGATATTGGCAGTAGGCTTATCATTTATGGCCTTTATTATGTGGAGATATGATCCCTCTCTTCCCACTTTGCTAAGAGATTTTATAAAAAAATGGGTGTTGTATTTTGTCTAATGCTTTTTCTGCGACTATTGATATGACCATGTAATTTTTGTCTTTCAATTTGTTTATGTGATGTATCATGCTTATTGATTTGTGAATATTGTACCAGCCTTACATCCCTGGAATAAATCCCACTTGGTCATGGTGTATGACCTTTTTAATATACTGCTGGATG
>NW_006284328.1:541466-544023 GCF_000327345.1 Myotis davidii | reverse complement strand
TTATTATTATTATTATTATTATTATTACTTATTGTATTTCCTCAATTGTTATCAGTCTAGTTAGGTTTTCTGATTCTTTTTGATTCAGTTTTGGAATATTGTATTATTTTTTTTAGGAATTTGTCCATTTCGCCCAGGTTGTCCAGTTTGTTGGCATATAGTTGTTCCTAGTGTTTGCTTATAATCCTTTGTATTTCTGTGGTGACGTTTATTACTTCACCACTTTCTTTTCTGATATTATTTAGTTGGGTCCTCTCTCTGTTTCTTGATGAGTCTGGCTAACGGTTCATCAATCTTTTTATCTTATCAAAGAGCCAGCTCTTGGTTTCATTGATTTTTTTGTATTTTTTTTAGCCTCTATGTCATTTATTTCTGCTCTAATCTTTATTATTTCCTTCCTTCTACTACTCTGGGATTTTCTTGTTGTTCTCTTTTAATTCCTTAAGTTGTAGGGTTAAATAGTTTGTTATTAGTTTTTCTTGTTTTTTGAGGTGTGCCTGTAGTGCAAGCATGTCAAACTCGGGCTGAGGCATGCGGCCCTCCGGGCGTGGGTTTGACATGCTTGCAGTGCTATGAACTTCCCTCTCAGGACCCCTTTCGCTGTGTCCCATAAATTTTGGGCAGTTGTGTGTTCATTTTCATTTGTTTCCAGGACGTTTTTTATTTCTTTCTTGATCTCATTGGTAACCCATTCATTGTTTAATAACATGCTATTTAGCCTCCATATGTTTGAATGTTTTTTAGTGTTTTTAGTGTAGTTTATTTGTAATTTCATTCCATTGTTATCTGAGAAGATGCTTGATATGACATCAATCTTCTTGAACTTGTAGAGACTTGTTTTGTGTCCCAATGTGTGGTCTGTCTTCGAGAATGACCTATGTGCACTTGAGAAGAATATCTATTCTGCTGCTTTGGGGTGAAAGGTTCTATAAACATCAATTAAATCCATTTGATCCAGTGTGTCATTTAGAGTCTCTGTTTCCTTGTTAAGTTTTTGTCTGGAAGATTTACCCAGTGAAGTCAGCGGGGTGTTAAAGTCCCCTACTATGACTGTATTGCTGTCAACTTCTCTGTTAAAGTCCTCTGGACGCTGTTTTACATATTTAGATGCTCCTCTATTGGGTGCATATATGTTTACCAGGGTTTTATCCTTGTGTTGGATTGATCCCTGTAGTATTTTGTAGTGACCTTTACTGTCTCCGAAGATTTACCCAGGGAAGTCAGCAGGGTGTTAAAGTCCCCTACTATGACTGTATTGCTGTCAACTTCTCTGTTAAAGTCCTCTGGACGCTGTTTTACATATTTAGATGCTCCTCTATTGGGTGCATATATGTTTACCAGGGTTTTATCCTTGTGTTGGATTGATCCCTTTAGTATTTTGTAGTGACCTCTACTGTCTCTGGTGATGTCCTTCATTCTGAAGTCTATTTTGTCAGATATGATTACTGCTACCCCAACTTTTTTTTGTTTTGTTTTCATCTGCATGGAAGAATTTTTTCCATGCCTTCCTCTCATCCTGTGTGAGTCTTTTGTTTTGAGAAGGGTCTCTGGTTGACAGCATATGATTGATTCATGTGTTTTCATCCATTCAGCTACCCTGTGTCTTTTGATTGGAGCATTTAATCCATTTACATTTAAGGTTATTATTGATAGGTACTTACTTATTGCCATTTGAATTCTGTATGCCTGTCCCCCGCCCCCCTCCTTATTATAGCAGTCCCTTTAGTATTTTTTTTGAAGTGCTGGTATGGTGGTGATAAACTCTGTTAGCCTTTTTTGGGGGGGGGGGTCTGAGAAGCTCTTTTAAGGTATGGTGGTGATAAACTCTGTTAGCCTTTTTTTATTTTTTTTGGTCTGAGAAGCTCTTTTATTTGACCATCTATTTTGAATGATAGCATTGCTGGATATAGTAATCTTGGTTTCAGATCCTTGCTTTTTATTACCTTTAATACCTCATGCATGCCATTACCTTCTGGCTTGTAGAGTTTCTGATGAAAAATCAGGTGTCAGCCTTATGGGAGCTCCTTTGTAGGTGAAAATTGCTTTTCTCTCGCTGCCTTTAAGATTCTCTCTTTGTCTTTAATTTTTGGCATTTTAATTATGATGTGTCTGGGCGTGGTCCTGTTTTCTTCTTGATTGGGACTCTCTGTACCTCCTGAACTTATGTGACTTTTTCCTTCACCAGGTTAGGGAAGTTTTCTGCCATCATTTCTTCAAACATGTTCTCTAGCCCTTGCTCACTTTCTTCCCTTTCTGGTACACCTATTATGAGAACATAGTTACGTCTCATGTAGCCCCACAGCTCCCGTAAGCTGTCCTCCTGTTTTTTAATTGTTTTTTCTTTTTGTTCCTCTGATTGAGTGATTTTTTTCTATCCTGTCTTCTAATTCAGTCCTCCTTTCTCCTAATCTACTGTGTATTCCTTCCACTGTGTTCTTTATTTGTGCTATGTCATTCTGCATAGTTACTATATCTTTTCTCATGCTCTTTGCCATCATCATTCTGAACTCTGTCTGATAAATTTCTTATTTCCATTTCATTCAGCTCTTCTTCTGGA
>NW_006284328.1:536205-537000 GCF_000327345.1 Myotis davidii | reverse complement strand
GCTACCCCAACTTTTTTTTGTTTTGTTTTCATCTGCATGGAAGAATTTTTTCCATGCCTTCCTCTCATCCTGTGTGAGATGGGTCTCTGGTTGACAGCATACGATTGATTCATGTGTTTTCATCCATTCAGCTACCCTGTGTCTTTTGATTGGAGCATTTAATCCATTTACATTTAAGGTTATTATTGATAGGTACTTACTTATTGCCATTTGAATTCTGTATGCCTGTCCCCCGCCCCCCTCCTTATTATAGCAGTCCCTTTAGTATTTTTTTTGAAGTGCTGGTATGGTGGTGATAAACTCTGTTAGCCTTTTTTTATTTTTTTTGGTCTGAGAAGCTCTTTTATTTGACCATCTATTTTGAATGATAGCATTGCTGGATATAGTAATCTTGGTTTCAGATCCTTGCTTTTTATTACCTTTAATACCTCATGCATGCCATTTCCTTCTGGCTTGTAGAGTTTCTGATGAAAAATCAGGTGTCAGCCTTATGGGAGCTCCTTTGTAGGTGAAAATTGCTTTTCTCTCGCTGCCTTTAAGATTCTCTCTTTGTCTTTAATTTTTGGAATTTTAATTATGATGTGTCTGGGCATGGGTTTGTTTGGGTACTTTTTGGGGGTTCTCTTTGGCTCTTGATCTTGTGTGGGATTTTCCTTTACCAGGTTTGGTAAGTGTTCTGCCATTGTTTCTTCAAAGACCTTCTCTATGCCTTTCTCCCCTCCTGTCTCTTTTGGCACACTCACTATTCTAATAAGTGGTCCTCCTATTTTTTTTTTAATTCTTATTTTATTCTGT
>NW_006284328.1:533336-536129 GCF_000327345.1 Myotis davidii | reverse complement strand
TTGTTTTTAATATATTTTTTTCATTTTGGTTATCTGATTGAGTGATTGTTTTTCTACCCTGTCTTCTAATTCACTGATCCAGTCCTCCACTTCTCCTAATCTACTGTGTATTCCTTCCACTGTGTTCTTTATTTGTGCTATGTCATTCTGCATAGTTACTATATCTTTTCTCATGCTCTTTGCCATCATCATTCTGAACTCTGTCTGATAAATTTCTTATTTCCATTTCATTTAGCTCTTCTTCTGGAGAATTCTATTGTTCTTTCATTTGGGGCTTGTTTTTTGTTTGTTTGTTTGTTTTGTTGTCTCCCCATTTTGGCTGCCTGTTTGGGTTTGTGTCTGTGTATGCAGTAGATCTACCACAACTTCCAATCTCTAGTGCAGGACAATGTGAGGTGCTGTTTGTGACTGGCCTTGAATACTGTCTGGAGGTATTAGCAATTCACAGCTTGTGGCTTCCTTTACTGGGGCTGGGTGCCTTTGGAAAGGACCAAGGTGTGCACCAGGGTCTGCTTTTCCTAGCCCCAGTCCCTGGATTAGGTTAGGCAAAGACTCAAAGCCTCCAGTGACCTGCCCCTCTCCCTGAAGTCCCGTTGATGCTCAGATGTGATTAGCCTCAAGCTATTGACCACAGGGTGGGGCAAAAGGTCCTCCAACAGGGTGGGTCAACTGCCTTCCCCCAGGCAAAAAAACCACTGGATAGCAAACATCTGAGGAGAACGATGTTTTTTTAGATCAGGCAAAGACTCAAAGCCTCCAGTGACCTGCCTCTCCCTGAAGTCCCGTTGACGTTGACGCTCAGATGTGATTAGCCTCAAGCTATTGACCACAGGGTGGGGCAAAAGGTCTTCCAACAGGGTGGATCAACTGCCTTCCCCCAGGCAAAAACCACTGGATAGCAAACATCCGAGGAGAACGATGCCGTCTGAGGAAAACATGAGGGAATGACTCAGCATAGGTAACCGGGATGGAGGCCCTCCAAGCTCCAACCCCAGAGCCCCCAACCCTGGGCTCTCCTCACACAGCTCCAGTCCACTCTGCTCTCTCCCTGTTGGAGCCCAAGAGAAGTGGCTGCACTCAAAATTTTGTGTTGGGCCTTTAGGAGGGTGCCTGCATTTTCAAACTTCTCTTGCTAGGAGACAGCAACCCTGCTGCTTTTCACAGCCAGATGTTATGTGGGCATCTTTCTCAGTTCTGGTGTTCTAGGCTGGAGAGCCAAGTTTGGTATTTAGACCCCAGAGTTCGCTCACACAGCTCCAGTCCACTCTGCCCTCTCCCTGTCGGAGCCCAAGATAAGTGGCTGCACTCAAAATTTTGTGTTGGCCCTTTAAGAGGGTGCCTGCATTTTCAAACTTCTCTTGCTAGGAGACAGCAACCCTGCTGCTTTTCACAGCCAGATGTTATGTGGGCATCTTTCTCAGTTCTGGTGTTCTAGGCTGGAGAGCCAAGTTTGGTATTTAGACCCCAGAGTTCGCAGCTATCTCTCCAGGACTTCAGCTGCTGTCTATGGGAGCCCTGCCAGCTCTTTCTTTTTCTTTCCTTTCTTTTTTTAAATATATTTTATTGATTTTTACAGAGAGGAAGGGAGAGGGATAGAGAGTTAGAAACATTGATGAGAGAGAAACATCGATCAGCTGAATCCTGCACACCCCCCACTGGGGATGTGCCCACAACCAAGGTACATGCCCTTGACTGGAATCGAACCTGGAACCCTTGAGTCTGTAGGCTGATGCTCTATCCACTGAGCCAAACCGGTTAGGGCTCTGCCAGCTCTTTCACACCTCTGTCCTTCCTACTTTCTGTCCTTGGTTATCGGGATTCTCTCCAGCTAGTCCTCAGTTGATTTTTCAGGTGGTTCTTCTGTATTTTAGTTGCATTTCCAGGTTGGTCCTGGGAGAGTGTCCATGTAGCATCCACCTACTTTGCTGCCATTTTTAATCTTCTAGCCCCCATGTTTAGGTAGGGTCCAGAAGTCACCTCATTAACATGACAAGGGACACCTTGGTTGCTCTCATCATTCAGGAGAGTCTTAGGACTTTAGGAGCTCTGTGCCTGAAATGCGATAAAGACCAAATATATATTTTTTATTATAAATCTCAATATCTCACACCGCTTTCCAAGAAACTGGCAGAGGGGTGTGGAACAGGAACAGTGACACAGGGAAGTCTGCAGTGCTCTGTACAGAGCCTGCTTTGGCCCAGGGCTTTAAGCCAGAGATGTGGGTATGGGTGAAGGGTGGTGGCTCTTGACGATCCTTTCAGGTCTTAAAGCCCTGGGGCAGTAGGAATGGGGAGCTGCCAGCCAGGCCACATCAACTTCAGAGGGGCTAGGCAGATAGCTTCCACCTGAGTTAAAGGGCCAGGAAATTGGATGCCCAGTGTAGCTCTTGGTTCTGGACTTTGCCAAGGCACTTGAACCAGATGTGCCTGAACTTTGATGTCTAGGATTGGGAAGGGTTACAGGAGAGCATTATTTTTTTTTTTTTACTCTTGCATTGGAAAAGTGTTTATTGAGCATCTACAATGGGCCAAGCGCTGGTAAGAGTAGGGATAATAAATGATACGTCATAGTTTTTATCCTCAAATAGCTGACATGCTGGCATGGGGGGCAGAATACAGCCAAACAGTATGTACCGTGATGCATGTTGCCATAAGAATATGAATCAAGCCCTGGCCAGTTTGGCTTAGTGGATAGAGCGTCGGCCTGCGGACTGAAGGGTCCTGGGTTCGATTCCAGACAAGGGGATGTACCTTGGTTGTGGGCTCGATTCCCAGTAGGGGGCGTGCAGGAGGC
>NW_006284328.1:528739-533255 GCF_000327345.1 Myotis davidii | reverse complement strand
TCTGGTCAGGGGCATGTACCTTGGTTGCAGGCATATCCCGAGTGGGGAGTGTGCAGGAGGCAGCTGATCGATGCTTCTCTCTCATCGATGTTTCTAGCTCTCTATCCCTCTTCCTTCTTCTCTGTAGAAAATCAATAATATATATATATATTTTTAAAAATTAAAAAAAGAAAGGAATATGAATCAAGTGTTTTGAGTCCACTGTGCAATTGTTTCTGTTGGAAATCAGGAAGGACTTCCCCAAGGAGGTGACATTTGACCTGAGTCTTAATGTCTGAGTCAAAGGTTGCTGGTCAAGGAAGTAAGGAGTGTCCCAGGACACCATCATGTATTCATGTGACAAATATGTTTTGGAAAAACAAACAAGCACAAATATGTTTTGAATGTTGACCACGTCCAGGCCCAGGAAATCCAGAGGCTTAGTGATGGAGGAAACAGATATGACTCCTGCCCTTGCCGTGTTTGCAGTAGACTAGGGAAGCAAGACTTTAAACAAACAAGCCCTGTGTGTGAGAGAGACCATTCAGATGCTGGATAGCTGCTTATTTCCTGAAGAGACTCTGAGAGAACCTGGGGAACCCGGGATTCAGCCCCCAGGTCCCCAGAATAGCTATCCACATGCTTTTTCTGACCACGGTGCACATGATCAATGATGTCCAATCATCTCATCCACCCACGGGTGTTACCTGCCTTGCAGCTATTCCCTCATGCCTTTTTCTCCCACTGAGAAAGCATTACTAGAAAGCAAACAGGATGTGTGTTTTCATAAAAATGACATTGAATCAGTTCTAAAATATGTATTTTAGCCCAACCAGTGTTGCTCAGCGGTTGAGCATTAACCTATGAACCAGGAAGTCATGGTTCAATTCCCAGTCAGGATACATGCCTGGGCGTTGGGCTTGATCCCCAGTGGAATGGGAGGGGGGGCGTGCAGGAGGCAAATGATCAATGATTCTCTCTCATTGATGTTTCTCTCTCCCTCTCCCTTCCTCTCTGAAATCAATAAAAATCAGCCAATCAAAATACGTATTTTAAAATTCTATCCTCCACACATTTTGGAACAGTAACTGCTATGGTATGGCCTGAATGTAACCCAGCCTCTTGGGAGGGCCCTGTGCCTGGCTGGAACCTACCCATCCAGGTTGGGGGGCGGGGATGGCAGGAGAAGGAGAAGACGGATTTGACTCCCAAAGCCCTGGTGAATGATGCAGATTTTTGCTAAAGGTATTCCTTCGAAGAAGGAAAAGGGAAGTTAATAGCACATCACATAGCAACATTTCCTAATCTTATTTAAACAACTCTTTACTTTCCCAATTTTCTGTCCCATCTGGAAGCTCCCAAGTCTCTCTTCTTTTTGTTCCCCTTAATCCTGCCCATCCTCCAACCCGGAGCCTGCTGCCCCCACTACTTCCTAGGTCCCCCTTCCATTTCCTCTATTCCTTCTTCTAAAACAGCAGGTCTCAAAAGGAGGTGATTGGCTCCCTTCCCCCCGGGGGCACTTGGCATTTTCTGGAGACGGTTCTGATGATCACAAGTGGAAGGTGCTACTGGCATCTAGTGGGTAGGAGCCAGGGGTTCTGCCCCCTACAGAGCACAGAAAAGGTCCCGACAGCAGAGTCATCTGACCCCAAATGTCAGCAGTGCTGAGCCCTGGCCAGGTAGCTAACTTGGGTAGAGCATCATCCCGGTATGCCAAGGTTGCGGGTTCAATCCCTGGTCGGGACATTTACAAGAATCAACCAATGAATACATAAATAAGTGGAACAACAAATGGATGTTTCTTGCTTTCTTTCTCTCCCTTCCTAAAAACAAACAAAAAAAACAAACAAAACAAAACAACAAAAACAAAACAAACTGATGCCAAGGTTGAGAAACCCCAGCGCTGCCGAGCCAGCTACCAGGTATGGTGAGCCACAGGCCCAGAGCAGGGCCTGGGGTCTGCCGTATGCATCGTCTCATCCTCAGAACGCCGGCAGTGAGCAGGTGCTCCCCAGTCTGAGTGTTTGGAAGCAGAGTGACCCCCTTTCTCTCTGTTGGGGGCCCTCTGGCAAGCGGCTGCGTCTAGAGCAGAAGCACAGTGACATGTAGAAGGAGCCAAGAGTCCCCTGTGGGCGCGGAACAGCCCTCAGCCAGCAAACGGCCTGGAGAGGGGGTTGCTGGGCGGCGGAGGGCGGCTGTGTTTGCTTGGACGGGCCTGGCTGCGTGCCTCAGCACAAGTGGGGCCGGACCTAGCCTTCTATCAATAAAGCCCGGGCCCTGCTCCAGGCTCACTCGCCTTTTCTGAAAAGCTGTTTTGTGCTCATTTCCGCCTTGGCCGGCTTTTCTGTTCAGAACCAGGATGGACTTGCTTTCCCCTTGACACCGTCACCTGGGCTGGCTCACCTGGGGTGCGAGCGCATTTTCCTGGGGGGGCGGGGGGTGTGTGGCTGGGGCCTTGGTCTGAGCTCAGCTCATCTGCGGACGCATAGCTGTTAGGGGGTCTCAGCTTGGTGGCATGTCTCCTCTCTGCTCCTTAAGGAAAAAAATAAAATCATGGAACGTCCTCCCTCCGGAGAGAGCCACTGTTAGGTAGCATTTTTATTTTTTCCCCTCTTGTACGTTCAGACATGTTTCCAGTCATTGTTGAGGTCATCCCCTAGGTAAGCATTTGGCTCAGCCTTTGAAAGCAGTGGTCCCAGCGTCCTGTCTCCTCTCTGCCACGCCTGAGGGAGGAAGAGGGGCAGGTGTGTGTGTGTGTTGCGGGGAGGGTCGGGGGGTAAGGGGGTTCAGGGCCCCAGCTCTACTCACAAGACCATGTGGGGTGTGTGTGCGTCTCTCTCAGGCAGAGGAACCGGGGAAGGGCGGCTGGGAGCTACCTGTGCTTTCGGCAGCCTCAGAAGCAGTGGTTTGGAGTCTGTCCTTGGACACCCTGAGACCTGTGATGTCTGACTGTTCCCTTGGGCACCCGTTGTCAACCAAGCAGATCCCTTCAAGTCCCCCCCAGATCCCTCCTGCAGGTTATGCCTGCTTCCCCGAGAACATGAAGGCCGCCATAAATCGCCAAGCCAGCTGCGGTTCTTGTTCTTTCTTTGGAGGCGTGCCCCAGAGACTTTACACGTCGGGTGGTCTTAAGGTGCTGGTGCCTTGCCTCCCCTGGAATGAAAAAGACCCTCGGGGTTCCTTGGTGCCCTCATGATGAAGGGAGACCCCTGCTGGTCTGGGCCAGTCCTTTCATTGCCTTCGGAAAGCAGACCCGAAGGGAGGGCGTCCTTGCCCCAAACTGTTCGTTCTCACCGTCACCTGCTGCAGCCCACGGGGATCCTGGGAGCCTGTCCCTGTGGCCTTTGGTGCTGTTTTTCTTGGTACATGGAAGGCACGGGGGACAAGAAAAAGGACTCTCTGTTCCACTCGAATCACTGCAGCCAGGGATTGACCTTATGTCCGGCAGGCCGCTTCCTCCCCCTCCCCCGGGCCCTCCAGAGCCCGGGAGCCACGGTCAGGAACCAGACTCCCAGGTCCCCCCTGCCAAGTCCAGCCCCGCCCACAACAGTTCCCAGACCTCACTCGGGCCCTTTCCACGCTAGGTAAATAATAGCAGAGGTGGAACATGGTTCTGGCCACTTAGGATTCTGGCCATACCCATGGTGCACCTCTGCTATTATATTCCTAGTGTTTCTCTTTGGATAGACTTATCCAACTTGAGCTTGTGTTAAAGGGACTTCGAAAGCCTAGAATCACTGTTTGATGGACTTAGGATTTTTTTCCTGACACATTAAATGAATACTTAATCTCTAAAATTAAAAGAAAAATATGTCTAAGGACGGCCTCAAATTCCTTTGCACATAGACACTGCACCAAGCACTGTTCTGAAATCCCCAGAGCCATTTGTGGGAACTGCTGCCCACAGAATCCAGCTCGGTACCTGCCTACGGTGGGTGCACTGGGTGCAGCTGGTGCCTGAGGGGCACTGAGCAGTGGGAAGAGCTTCAGGGAGCTGGGAGGACATGCCTGCCACCCACACTCCTACCCGGGTGCTTCTAAGGGAGAGCTGGATCCATGTGTACCAATAGGGACAAGCGAGAAGTGAAAACAAGTACACACGGGACAACCCCATTTGTAGTGTGTGTGTGTGTGTGTGTGTGTGTGTGTGTGTGTGTGTAAGTGTACAGTGAAAGCCTGGCAGATGCCCCACCAACCATTGGAGGCGATTTCACTTAGGAGAGGGTGGGAGTGGAATAGGGTGGAGTTTTGCTGTTCCCTTCCGTGTTGTTTGGGTAACCAGTACTGTCATGTGTTTCTAGTACTATTTTTTTTAAAAAGTGATACATATTTTCTTAAACAAAAGAGAGGCCCCTTGCCTAGGTGACAGAAGAGCTAGGTTCTGGTCCAGACTGTGTAGACGAGATCATTGGTAAGTGACCCAGGACAAACCTCCCAGTGTCTCAGCCTCAGCTTCCCCTCTGAGAAATGGGACAGTAGGCAGGGTGGTTGTGAGGCTCCGCGAGATGTAGGTGACAACATGTGCAGATGGGTTGAC
>NW_006284328.1:521049-528713 GCF_000327345.1 Myotis davidii | reverse complement strand
GGGGGGGGGGGGGGGGTGGCGCAGAGAGAGTTGAGCATCCAGGGCCATTCTGGTGCCTCCAAAGGCCTTACTGGATTTTTCTATCACATCACCCTGTGGTGAAGCGGCCTGTTGCCCTCCACTCCTGCCTAAACCTGGATTCGCACATGAAGCCTCAGGGGCTGGCTCTGCCAGTTCTCCACAACACCAGAAAGACGGGCTACTGTCCTGTATGCACAACACAACCAGGACACTGTGCCTTTGAGGTTTGGGCAGGCACGTCTTACTACAAGACTCAACGACTACCTCCTCCATTGCAGCCCAAGTTATTACTCCACTCCATTGATAGAAAGACCGAGACCCTGCCGCCATTCACCCAAGGGACGGCTGGCTTCCAAGGCTCCAGGGTCGATCAGCCTGGCCCGCTGGTCTCAGCCTGACCTGTTGCTGCTGCCTCTCTGCCTGCACCCCTCCCCCCATGAAGCCGCTGTCATTCCTTAGCAGGGCCCCTCTGGAACCATCTCCCTCAGTCCCTGCAGCAGCTAAGCGGTGACTCAGCTGGCTTGTAGAGCTAAGTTTCCTGGCACCCTGCCCCCCCCCCCCGTTCCCTCCCCACTCTCTCCCCAGTCTTGCCACTGCCTCTGTACTTGGGCTCTGCCTTTCCAGAACTTTTCCCAGGGGAAGCACCTGGGGCCAGTTCTGCCCCAGTCTTCAGCCCAGAGGCCATGTGCTGAACCCTGAACTACCACAAGAGGGAGCCGGGGAGCAAGAAGAGAAAGGTTGTGGGTGCAGGTCTGTCCCTCTTCCTAACAGGCCCTCTGGATACTGCACACCTCAGCGGATTCTGGGGCCCCTCTGAAATGCTCCATAAATATTGATCAAATTGAATTGTGGTTGATAACAGTAGCTGCTATTCATTGAGGCATATCATGTGCTCCACTTGCTTATCAATTATTGAGGCATGTTGAAATCTCCAACTTTAATTGTGGATTTTCCAATTTCTCCATATAGTTCTAGCTTCCTGTATTTTGAAGCTCCATTATTCAGCGCATAAACATTTAGAATGATTATTTCATCTTGTTAATTAACCCCTTTACATTACAAAATAACCTTCTTATCCCTGGTTATATTCTTTGCTCTGAAATCTACTTTGTCTGCTATCCAGCTTTCTTTTGATTACCATTAGGATGGTATTTCTTTATTCATCCTTTTCCCTTTAGGCTATTTGTGTCTTTGTATTCAAAGGTCATTTCTTATAGACAGCAAATAGTTAGATCTTTGTTTCTTTAATCCAGTCAGATAATCTCTGCCCTTTAATTGGGTTATTTAGATCATTTACATTTAATGTGAATACTGATACAAGTAGATTTGAGTCTGTCATCTTAGTATTTGTTTTCTATTTGTCCTATCTGTTCTTTGTTCCCTTTTTCTTTTTCTTTTTTTGTCTTCTTTGGATTAAATATACTTTATGATTCCATTTTCTCTCATCCACTGCCAGCCTACCTACATGTGCCAAAGGCAGGAGCCAGTCCCCAGCCTCTCTCTAAGCTATGGCTACATCTGGGACAGCCACTCCACTCTCCACAGGTTTCCCTCCATGCTCTAGAAGCCAGAGGTGCCGGCCAAAGCTGTCAGGGATTTGACCTCAGCAGTCAGTCAGCCTCCCACAGGAGCTGCCCCAGAGCCTATCTGAGCAGCTCAGGCTGACCCACGGGAGCCCATTTCTGGCTAGGCAGAGCTGAAAGCCTTCCCAAACAGGAACTATTTAAAATCCTGGCTCTGAGGAGGATAGAGCTCTAGTATTTATTTCTCTAGAAATCCTTAAGCACTGGTGACATTTCTCTGTGCTCCTCACGGCCCCAGCCAAGGCTCCTATCCTGGAAGCAATAGGCTTGCCTGAGATGACCTCGGGCTGGGCCAGGTCAGGCCTGAGGCTCTGAGGAGTCAACAGAGCCCTCTCTCTATGTGTAGTAGGACAAGACCTGTTCCCACTGTGACCACACTGCCCTGGCCATCGGAGGACTGGCCTTGCCTGGAGTGGGGCCCTGAGAGATGCGGTGTTGATCAGACACCCCTTTTGTGCGTCTCTGGTCTTCCTAAAGGAGAACAGTTGGAAGGCAGACTCCTGGGGCCTGACTCAGACCCGGCAGGAGCTCTTCAGGACCGTATCTCACGTAACTGCCGCGGTGTCTTTGAGTGTCCTGTCGAAGCTGCTAGCCTGGCAGCCAAGCAAGAGAAGTGCAGTGTGGGCTAGAACCCCCGAGAAAGCGAACCTTCTGCGAGTCTAACCTAAGCGGTGTGCAGCCGCTCGCCTCTTATAACAGGAAGCCATCTGGGGAGAAATGGAGCTCTCCACTGTGCACCGTCGGTTTCGTGCTGTCAAATGCTCTTCGCGGGGTAGAAGGTAGCGTTCTTAAGATGCAACCCAGAGAGGACACCTGGAAAGGTTGCTTCGGAGAGGCAGGTAGTGGTTATTGGCGAATATGGGTCAGGAAGTCAGGAGGAGGATATTGACAGGCAAGAACCGAACCACAAGAGGGCAGGGTGGCTGCTGGGAAAGTGAATCAAGGGAACCTTGATCGTGGCTGGAGATGAGTGTGAACTGTTGACTCGGCATTGAAGGACCCACTCAGACTGGAGTCATTGGAGGAAGGACAGCAGTTACAATGGAAAATTGTCAGACACAGAGGCTCTGGGTTTGCAATCTGATTCTACTGTTTACTTGCTGTGTGACCACTCTGAACCTCAGTTTACTCTCCTGTAAGTTACCTTCTGGCAGGGCTGTGAGGATTGAGATAATGAAATGTGTAAGAGTTCAGTGAGTCTAATTATAATTTCTTATTTCATGTCCTACTAGACTGCACGTTATGAGAAGGCGGGGACTATGCCATATTCGAGCCTGAACTTGAACACCGAGGCTAGCGCTTGCCATGTAGAAGGTGCTCAGTACATATTTGTTAGATGGCTGTATGAAAGAATAAGCAACTAGATCTTGACACACAGTAGTTATTCAATAGTTATTAGTTGATAATGGACTAGAAGGTTTTACATTACAACAACGGTGATCAGATCTTGGTCTAGAAGGGGAACTTGGGCAACAAAGCGGCAGGGAGCGTGCTCACGCTGGAGGTGGAGCGGGGAGTAGAGAACCAGCCTTTACGTCACAGCTTTTCTGGAGCAAAAAGAACCACGGGGAGGATCTCACAGTGGGATCCGGCCACATGTCAGGTTGCATTGGAGAAGGAAGAAAGCTAACGTCATGCTTTTCATCATCTGACCCTTTGGGGCGGGAAAGTCACCCACTCACCATTTCAACGAGGCCCCTGAACCCCAGCAGGATGCCATGGATTTAGGGTTCTGGATGTGCTGCTTAAGGTGCAGACCCCCCTTCCTGGGCCCAGGGACAAGGACAGCCGGTTCCCATCCTTTGTGTGTTCACCTCCAGGTGCATAAAAGGAGGCTCTCTGTGTCCCCTTCACCCCACTGACCCCCCTCGCCCCTGCCAGGTTATCGCTCCTGCTGGTTATTCATAGTAAAGGGGCCACTGGACACTGACAGGAACCCAGTCTTCTCTCTTTAGGACCCCTGGGGCTTCAGCCTGGGTTTTCCTCCTGGAGGCTGGCCAGCTTATGGCATTATATATGCTCACTGCGGATTTCTTCTGTCCCGGGGTCCTCACCAGCACAGTCTGTTTTGCTGACTTTTTCCAGGAGCCTAGATTCTCTGGGCCTAGATTCATCGACAGGTGATGTGGGCCCGAGACACACTAACGGGGAGTTAAGAGGCTCTGAAAAGACTGAGCTGTGGTGGAACATGTGGCTCCCCTCGGTTTCCTCATCTGTGAAAAAGGGACAGTAGCTGCTCTCGAAGCTCTAGAGCAACCTCCGTGAAGCAATGGCTGATAAAAGGGCTTTGAAAAGCCCTGTTGAGACATCACGATTTCATAATATTTGCGATGGCCCGGAGCGACACCGAAAAGAACACAATGTCACTTAGAGCCTTTCCTGACCGCGTCTGGCTTTCTGGTGTGTGGCTCACATGGAGGGGCCCGTGCGGACTCCCGGGGCGCTCCGGCTTGCTGTTTTAAAAAAGGCACTAGCTGTATTTTAAGATGCACATTGTGACGCGTGACACTGCAGCGGCTCTGCAGAGGCCCCTGCGTGACTCCAAGGACACAGTGCGGCCACAGAGACGCTGGGCCTGTTTTTTTCCCCTGAAATATTGGATTCCCACCGAGCAAGAAGTCCCTCTTACAAAGGAAAAGAGTGTTTCTTTGCTGGCTGGACCAAGCAGGTAGGCTGTTAGTGATGGCCGGGATCCTGCCGAGTCCCCTCTTTGCAGGGCTCATCCTGTTGGCATTGGACTTGGAGGTACTGCCAAAGCCAATACCAGCCTCCTTGCCTGAAGCACTGTCTCTGGGGAAAACCCCGCTCCCCCAAAATAGTTTCTAAAATGCTCATTTGAAGAAAAGATTGCTCCAGACGAAGCCAGAACCTGCTTTCAACCCCATCAACGTCAGCTCTTCCCCCTCAAGCAGCCCGAAGCTCACCTCGCCACCGCCCCCCCCTGCCCCCCTCATTACCTCCCTGTCCCGGGAGGCAGCCCCGGGTATGAAGGGCCTTCTGAGCCCAGGCGGCCAGCAGCTAGGTGCTGGCTCTCAGCTCTCGCCAGCTCGTGCCTGCCAGGCCTCACAGGCTTCTGGGAGGAAGACTGTGTGGGAGGATGGAGCCAAATTGGGCTGCAGTTTGAAACCTCCTGGAGCACAGATTTGGCTAAGGTGGAGGAGGGAGTGGGCTCCTTAGAAAAGGAACCAGAGCTTACAATGGAGCTGGCCGCTTAGTGTCGGGGCTGAGTCTAGCCCTCTGCCCACCTTGTGCCCAGGACCGCATTGTTTCGGAGCTGCGGGAAAAGCCACACAGACCTGGAGAGGGCCCTGAGGACCCCTCTCGGGCGCTCGCGGGGGCTCCGAGGGTCCACAGGCCATCAGACCCCGTGAGCACAATGCCCCAGCATCCCCAGGCTCTGAAGGCTTTGTCTTCTTTTTCTGGGACTCCGGGCTGCACTGGGTGGAAAGATGGCAGAGTGCACATCGACACAGTCCCACCTCTGCTGAATGACTGCATCGCAGTAGCTAAGAGCATAGGCCCTAGAATAGCACAGCTGTGGGTCTGTCCCAGCACACCTGTCCTGCTGTGTAACCCTGAGCCTCCGTTCCCTCATCCATAAAATGGGAATAATAATCTCTACCTCCAGGCTGTTGGGAAAGTTAAATGGCAAGCTGCATGTAAATTACCTGGCACATGCAGCCCTTGTGTGAACACTGGCAGCTGTAATTACTGTGTCCGAACGTGGTCTGGGAAGTTGTGGGGGGGGCGGGGAAGGGGGCGTGCGTGGGGTGCCCTAATTGCTGTGAAGGGTGTCCTTCACCCAGGCTGATGGGGAAATGTAAATGAGCTGTCCATGGTGGTAAGGACAAGGTCTGGCAAATCCCCCCCTTGGCCAGGCCGTCAGGGAAATGCACAAACAGGGTGTTGTCTACGTGCTCCTTCAGTTCCCTGAGGCTCCCAGAGGTCAAGGTCCCTGGCTGTAAGGGCTGCTTCTCTCCAGGTTGCCATAACTTTGCATGTGATTTGCATATACTTGTGCCCCGCCCCCTACCCCCCACCCAGCAGAGTCTTCTGGCATTTCCAAGTAAAACTACTGCTGCTCTCCCGGCAGGCCAAGTACCGATTCCCTTCTTCTCCAGTGTCTTCTCTGACTCCCATGATGGAGGAGGCTTCTGCACCCAGTGCTTAGGGAATGAGAGGGCGGGGAGGGGGAAGGAGGAGGGACGGTTGACCTTATAGCACCTTCCACACTGAACGGGAGCATCATCGTGATGAGAATGATTGAATCTGTTTCTCATTGCATGTACCTGGGATCCCTGATTCCCAGTGCATTCACACTAAGAGCTAGTAACTCCAATTCATAGCTTCTCGTCTATTTCTCCCCTGCATCCTTAATCCGACCTGAGGTGCCCTAGGTCCAGTGGCACCGAGTGGGTGGAGAGGCGCAGGGAGGGAGGGGCGCCGTGACAGCTGAGCGCTGCTTTGAGGAACCTTGCGAGAGGAAGTGGCTTCAGAGGCGCCCTGGCCGCCCCGGGCAGGAAAGGCGCAGGCAGGCGGGGGAGGTGTCGCGATGGCGCTCTGCGCTCCAGGAGGCGCAGCCCCGGGCGGCCCGGCCGGTGCGCTGCGGTCCGCGCGCGGCTAGATGACGGTGGACAGCAGCATGAGCAGTGGGTACTGCAGCCTGGAGGAGGAGCTGGAGGACTGCTTCTTCACGGCCAAGACCACCTTCTTCAAGAATGTGCAGAGCAAACAATCTGCGAAGGTAAACTTACTCGGATTCGAGAGACTTGCCTGGGCAGGGGTGGGGATGCGTGCGGGGCACCCTCTGTGGTCTCGGAGGGCAGCGTTGCCCCCGCAAACAGGCAGAGCCAGGTGCTACTGGGGTGGGTGGGCAGCTGCCTGGGGGCCCTCTAGAACTCGGCTGGGCAGACCAGAGGTTGGTTCCAGAGCCCTTCGGGGACCACCAGCAAAACAGGTTCTCTTTCTCACGCTCTGTTAGGCATTTCCTGTCCCTAGATCTCTGCAAAATGGCTCTCCAGAATCTGGGGACCGCGCTTGACTGGGGGGCGGGGAGGGGGGGGGTTGGCCACATGTTCACTTGGGGCTGGGAGTGTGATGGGCAACTGTTCCCTTTTTTCTTTTTCTTTCTTTCGTCATTCCCGCCCCCACCCCCCCAAATCCAAGCTTTGAAGCTCTAGATAGAAAGTGGATTTCGCCCCCCCTCCCCCAGGATAAACTTCCATAGGTTGAGACTTCCCTATTGCAAATGGCCAGAAACCAGCTTAAGACGCAGTCCAGCTACTTGGCAGAGGCCCAGGGTGTTTTCAGAAGCAACGGAAACTTCTTTCTTAGGTGGTTGTCCCACCACCATTTTTACTTCCTGGGTGGCTTGGACGGAACCTAAAGGGATTTGCATGCGTTTCCTAATGGGGTCCTCTGTGCTCCCTAAAGCTGTCAGCCCCTCCACACCACGCACACCTCCCCTGGTCTCCCCCCTCCCCAAGTGGCCGCACAGCCAACAAAGGGCCACAGACCTGGTCTGTGGCGGAGTGGTGAGAGCGCTGCCTGGCTACCTGTTTCATTCTTTATGGGAGAGGCGCTCCGCCAGCGCCTTGGAGAACTGACCCCAAAGGAGCTGTTTGTAGACCGGAGTGAGCTGGTCAGTGTCACGGGCAGGAGCAGGCTCATCACCGATGGAGCCGTCAGTCCTGTACGTGTAGAATTAGCCCCAGCTTCCCCAGGCCCGGCGCTGAGGCCTCCTTGGTTACTAACTCATCCTGCCCGGGGGGAGGGGAGGTCCCCAATTTGCTGGTTCCCCGGCGTCAAACAAAATGGCCCTTTCCCTTGTGAGGGGACACACGGGAACCAAAGGAGAGGTTTTGATTTTCGTGTTCGAAGGAGCCCCCTAACACTGGCCCCTCGACCCCGTGCCTGTCCTCCGGGGGCCCCTCATGAGGCTGAAGAGCAGGGCTTGTTCTGGAGGGATGGTGGTGGGGTGGGGGGTAGGCTGCAGAGGGGGCTTATGCAGAACAGCATGGCTGGGGAAGGGAGGTGCCTGCTCTCTTGGGGGTTCTTGCC
>NW_006284328.1:507775-520841 GCF_000327345.1 Myotis davidii | reverse complement strand
CGGCTGTCTGGGGTCTTTAGGCCAGTGAGTCCCCATCTTAGCTGCGCCCTGGAACCGCCTGGGGAGCTTTAGGAAATGGGGCTCTCGGAGAGTCGGACTGAATCGGCCAGGGGCACAGCCTGGGCAGCAGGGTCTTGAAAAGCTGCCCAGGTCATAGTGACGTGTGCCCGGGGTTCAGAGCGTGGCTCCAGAGCTTTGCTGCTGCCTGGGGAGGAGATGGTTCCTGTTTTTAAACCAAGTTCAGCGGCCGCACTTACTACCAGCCCGGCTGTGAGCCCTGGGTCCTAGAATGTGGGCTTTTTGCATGATTGGGGGTGGGGGTGGGGGTGACAAACCGCAAATCTGGGGTTTCTTTCTCTTGCTGGATGAAAAAGGCAGCTGTTTCTGGTATTTCTTGGGAGAAGTAGAACCACCTACCAAGAAAATACGCTGGGCCGGGGGGTAACTTGTTCCTTGGCCCAAACAGCCTTCCTTCTTCACCCGCCCCCAAAAGCTCCCCTTCCTAGCCGCACCCCTGAAAAGGCACCTTTGGTTAGGGGTCCATCTCAGCTCTTCCTTGTCTGGTTCTTGATCCGTTCATTGCACAGGGGCCTCTGCGCATCTCCCTGCCTCGTGCTGTCGCCGGTGAGCCCTCAGAGGGCAGGACTCCCTTCTCAGAAACTCATTTTGTTGAAACTCAGGGCTTGATGCTTCCTAAAGGGTGGGCGGTGGGCATGGCCCGTCTTTGTCCCTCGCCTCTTCCTGGAGATTCAGAACCGCCACCTCAGGGACCATCTTCCCCAGCACCAGGCCAGCATCCAGAGCAGCCCTGCTGGGCTGGCCCCGGCTGACGGAGCGCAAGGGGGTGTGTGGCTGACCGAGGGGCTGGGTGAGCTGCGGCCAGATGTTGTAGCCTTTCATCCGGCTGAGTCTTTTTCCACCTTTCATAATATTGTCAGCTCTGGAGCGCTTCTGGAAAGGGTTTCAAAGCGATGGGCCAGACTCTGACCCCAGTCTGACCCCTAACGGTGCTTTTTTCCTGCCCAACGAGATCACATCCGAGCTCCTCGGGGGATTTCTTTTCCTGTCTCCAAGGAAAGGCATTTGTGTGTTTCCCTGTCGCTGAGAGACTGAGGCCCCCATCCGGGAGAGCCGAGGCTGGCGCTGCTATAAATAGCTGTCAGAGCGACCTGCTCTGTGCGCCTGGCCTGGCTGAGCGGGGCTGTGGGCAGGCCTCGCTGCTGTGCTGGGCTGGGCTGGGCACCACCACCTGGGAGCAGGCATAGCAGCCTCCCAGAGCGCCCGCGCCTCTCCCCCGCCCCTTGGTGGGAGGTGGGACGGTGGAGAGACAGCCAGCGAGAACGTGGGAACAGGCCTCGCTTTTTCTGTCCTTTCAGAACATGGCAGCTTCCTGGGGCGCCGTGCCTCAGCTGGAGGGGCAGGGAGGTTTGAGTCACGCCAGGTGCAGTTTCGGGGGCTGGGGCCGTGCTCTCCGCGGGCTCCTGGCAGCTTGTGTGGAAACCCCCTCCCCTGCCCCCTGGTGCTCGGAGGGGCAGCCCAAATGCACACACCGTCCCTCCAGTCTAAGCTATAGGAGTCTCGGGCTGAGGGGTGCATCCAGGGTCACACAGCAAGTTCGTGGGGGACCCAAGGTGAGAGCCTCCATCTCTTGCCTCCGGGCCCAGAGATTTTCTGTCTTCGTCCTGAACGAGGCAGGGCTCGCCACTCTGGGGGGCTGGTGACTGTGAGGCCAGTGGCTCCTTTATTCCTGTTGGGATCTGACCCCGGAAGTGGGGACAGCTTCTACTCCTGTCATCCCCCGAATGCCTGCAGGTGGCAGGGTAGGGGCTGACCCCTGAGCAGGGATGCAGGCACTGTGCGTTCAGCAGCCTCCGGGCTCAGGACACCAGGCCTGCACAGCATCGGGTGTGCACTGAGGACACTACAGCCTGCTGCTTGCAGAACGCCAAGCCCTGGTTTAGTGCCTCATCTCACAGACGGAGAAACGGAGGCCGCAGAGTAAGGAGCACCTCGTCAGGCCACATATCTGGTTGGGCAGAGCCGAGACTGACACCCTCTTGGACTCCTTGTCAAGTGCTCTTCCTGATCCTCTTCACTCCGTGAGTGGCTGGGACAAACGTAGGCCTTGTCCTTCCAGCACCTTGTACAAAATAGACCCAAATGACCTCAGGCTGGGGAAGGGGTTAAAGAGTCCTTCCCATCCCTGCATTCCATCCCATCATTCCATCCCTTCATTCCAAAGGCCCTTCCATCCTTCATTCCATAGGTTCTTCCCGTCTCTCCATTCCATGTGATCCTTCCCATCCCTCCCTTCCATAGGCATACTGCTAGAGGAACACTGGCCCTACATTTAACATTAGCAGGAGGAACCTGTCATCAGTTCCAGAGTCTTACAACTTTAAAAATATATTTTATTGATTTTTTACAGAGAGGAAGGGAGAGGGATAGAGCCAGAAACATCGATGAGAGAGAAACATCGATCAGTGGCCTCACGCACACCCACTACTGGGAATGTGCCCGCAACCAAGGTACATGCCCTTGACCAGACTTAAACCCGGGACCCTTGAGTCTGCAGGCCGACGCTCTATCCACTGAGCCAAATCCTAGTGTATTCTCTTTGGATACGGAAAATAGAAGGCTGGCTTTACCTCTGGTTAAATATCACATTTAAGCACACGCAGAACACACTCCCCTCTCCCCCACCAGATTTTCTCTGCTGTATGCTGACACCATTGAAAAATTCAAGGAAGATGCAGAGGAAGGGGCCTCGGGTCAGAGGACGAAGCCACTCTGGTTCCGTGCCTGCACTTGTCCCATCTTCTCTGGCCTGGCCTGGCCAGTCGGCCCCTCCCTGGACAGGGCCTCTATCCACTGAGCCAAACCAGTTAGGGCCAGAGTCTTACAACTTTAATCATTTAGAAGTTCTCAGTGCCTATCTTAAAATACCGCCTGCTGGAGAGCCTTCCTGGTGTGTTTTCTTTGGATACGGAAAATAGAAGGCTGGCTTTACCTCTGGTTAAATATCACATTTAAGCACACGCAGAACACACTCCCCTCTCCCCCACCAGATTTTCTCTGCTGTATGCTGACACCATTGAAAAATTCAAGGAAGATGCAGAGGAAGGGGCCTCGGGTCAGAGGACGAAGCCACTCTGGTTCCGTGCCTGCACTTGTCCCATCTTCTCTGGCCTGGCCTGGCCAGTCGGCCCCTCCCTGGACAGGGCCTCGGTGGCGCTCCAGGGATGTCAGCCAGCTTGATGGCGCTGAGACCGGCCAGGGAAATCCCCACCTCTATGCCAGCAGCAGGTGTGCCAGGACTCAGGCATAACACCTGCCCCTGACCCTCTTGGCATGAGAGAAAAGAAAAGAATACTAAAAATGACGTAGTTCCAAATTGGAGCAGTAAAGATGAAGTAAAAATCTTCAGGACCATTGGACCATTTAGCTGTGTTTTTATGTGCTGTCTCAGAAGCCTGCCCAGCCCAAGGCTAGCTGGAAAAGGCTTCACTGCGTAGCTACATGGGACGTTCTTTTAGGCTGTTGTCTGCACTCCACTCCTGTGGAGCACGCTGCTGTTCTCTCCGGTCCTTACCAGTGTTGCTTTTCTCTGCAGACATGGTGAGCCCAGCCCTAGCTGGTGTGGCTCAGTGGATAGAGCGTCGGCCTGCAGACTGAAGGGTCTCGGGTTCAATTCCAGTCAGGGGCATATGCCTGGGTTGTGGGCTCAATCCCCAGTGGGGATGTGCAGGAGACAATCAATCGATTCTCTCTCATCATTGATGTTTCTATCTCTCTCTCTCTTCTTCCCTCTTCTTCTCTGAGATCAATAAAAATATATTTAAAAATAAAAATAAAAGAAGGTGGTAAGCCCTGTAAGATGAGAACCCGCATCTCCTTCAGGTTCTAGGCAGCACCAAGTACTGGTTGCAAAAGCCGACGCCACGTGCTTGCATCCGTATAATCGGGACGGACTGACAGTTGTAACAATCAGCCCCTGTGTCTCAGTCTTTGAACACAAAGTCTCTTTCTCCTCTAAGGAAAGTCACATCGGCAGGTGGGGGCCGCAGTCACACGTGGGAGATTTTTGCTGGCCAGGTCCGGAAATGGTGTGTTTCTGACACCCGCATGCCATTGGCCAGCACTCGGTCACATGACCACAGCTAACCACAGAGAAGGTTGGGAAATGAAGTCTGAGCCCAGGTGGAACAGGAAGCCGGTTGTGGCGAGCATTTAGCCGTCTCTGCCACACACACCCTCCTCACGCCTTCTCTGCCACTCACCTCGGGGAAGCGCCACTCACACTTTCTTGGCGAAGGGCCGGAGTCTCTCTCTTTGACCTTGAAGCTCCCCGTCCATCCATCGCGGAGGATGCGCCGTTCCTGGAGTGGGGTCCTGTCTCCCCTGGGTACCCCGGGAACTCCTTGAGGACAGATGCTTTTCCTTACTCAGCGCCTCGCTGGTCCTCTGTAGCATCTGACGCCTCAGTGCTGGGACCTTCACTGTGATTATTCTTGGGGTCACTTTTTGAAAATGGAGATTCAGGGGCCCCACACCAGACTTACTGGCTCCTGAACCTTCAGAAGTAGGACCCTCACATCTGCTTTTTAAAAGACTGTCCTCGGTGACCCTCATATATGCTGAAGTCTAGGGGCCATGGTGCAGGGAATGTTTGGTAGTGGGCTGATGGCTTCACTGGAAAGGGAAGACACGCATTTGTCACAGATTCCAGAGTGGCCTTGAGGTGACATTGCAGCCCAGAGGTGAAAGGATTTGTCCCTGTTCACACAGCTCAGTAGAGACAGAGCTGAGGACCCGGGGCCCCTGGGGTCCCACTCAGAGCTGCCCCCATCGCTGTCACCGCATGGGCGGGACAAAACTGTGGAGGGACAGCCCCTGGCGGTTGGGACTGGCGTGTGGTGTAGTGGAGGCCGCATATCCTGGCTCATCCCAGCTCCAGCCGGTAACGGAGGGACGGTGGCCGGGCCACTTCTGTCTTCCCCACCCAGGCGCTTCCTCTGGTCCTTTCAGCAAGAACACAGGTGACGTGCGCCTGTCCTTGTCTTCGTCCTTCCGAGAGCTCTGCCACCCTGCAAGGGAGCAGACCCGTCTTACCAGCTCCCCCTGGACTGGCAGGGGTTGCAGGTGCTGACCGCCAAGTGCTATAAAGGGGGTACTTCCCTAGGGTGGGGTCAGGAAGAGGACCTGAATGGCTCAGGAGAGCCCCCTCTTCAGGACCCCCTGAGACTTGCCCGAGACACCCTCACGGCTGTGTTTGTTCAGATTCCTCCCTCCCACCCCCCCTCTTTCTTCACATTAGCCCCGACTCTGCTGGCTTTTCCTTCCAAAGCAACTCCGGTTGCCGCTTCGGCACCTACAACATCCACCCACCTACATAGTTGAAAAGAGAAGGAAGATCAGAGGCTGATCTCAAGCCCTGGATTCCAGCTCTTGGTTCACACGGTCGGCTGGGACTCTGGATCCAGCTCCCAGCCCATGAGCTGGAAGGGCAGGCCCACTGGGCCCAGCCTGGGTGCCCAGGAGCCCATGTTCTCCTCTGCCTTCTGCTCCCGACTTGCCAGGTAGCCCACACCTGTGCTCTTTCCGACTTTGGGGTCCTCCGGTGGGGAGGACCCAGCCTTGTCCTCATCCAGGTCCTCGGTGTCCTCTTCCAGGTGGCTCCATCTCCCAGAGAAGAGCCTAGGGGCCCAGCCTGGCCTGGAGTATTCTCTGGGGACGAGAGGACCAGATACGTTTGCTAAGATCAGGAGCATTTAAAGTCAGGACAGGAGGGAAAAGCGAGCTATAGTGGCAGGAAACTTCAGGCTGGAATCACTGAGCCCGTGGCTTCTGTCAGCGGTGCTGTCGTGGCCCCACCTCTCATGTGTCCAACCTCAGAACACATGCTATTCCCACTGCTCACGTGTATCTTGCGTGAGACCAAGTTCTGAAAGGCTCCAAACAGCTCAAGTCGCCCATCTCAAACCCTGGTGACCTATAGGCGGAAGCTGTTTTTCTCACTCAGCCAATTTCCTGTTCTAGTCTCGGGGAATCTGGGTCACCACACTCCATTATCGTCATTGCACCCACCTCCAGTTCGTGAGCCCCCAGTTTCCTCACCTCCTGGCTCTACCCCAGTGTGAAGAGTGGTGTCGGACTGTCCCCGACACCCTGATGTGGGGGACAAGTGGGAGCTGGGTCTGCAGGACACTCGCCTCCCAGTGAGAGTGTGAGGCAGGGCCCCTCGTTGGCCGGAGCACGTGGAGAGGCAGTAGGCGTGTTTAATCTGCACACGTGGCTGGGCACATGTGGGTTTGTATGGAGAATGTGGGAGCTGGTGAGTTGGGGTGTTTAGAGAGCGTTTCTGGTTTGTAACTTGAACACCGCCTTCTGTGCTCCCCAAATACCACACCTTTCTCTCCTCGCCCTCGTTTCCATGGGTTGTGATTTTCTGGATGAGGGGCCCGGCCTGGTTCCTCATGGTGTCCCTGGCATATGGCGGGTGCTCACTGCATGTTGATGAGGGAGCAATGGGCTTGGGCTTCCTTCTCAATCACAAGAGCCCAAGGGGCGGCCGCCCCGGAGGACACTCGGGCGAGTGCTTTGGGGCAAGGTCTGTGAAAGCTGATCTCAGGGCCGTTGTTTTCCAAGGGAAGCTTGTTAAGATTCTGGATGGAATCGGTGGGTTTTTCCAGTCACTCCGAAAAGAAAATCTCACTGAGTGAGCAGAAAAGGCAAGGACAGCTTTCCAAACACGCATGCATGGCCCCTCCGCCCCATCTGTGATTGCTCAGCTGTTTGCCCTGGAGGATGAGGCCAGGCAGGGCTGGGTCCCTAAGCAACCAGGCTGGCACCTGCTGGCAGGAGCTGGCGGGGTCCTTCCTCAGGCAGGGCCCTCGGGGGGTTGGGAGAGAGGCACCCGGTGAGGAGTGGAGTGGGAGAGCCGCTGGGACAGGTTTCCTCCGTCTGCCTTTCAGACACGGGCAGGGGCAGATGGAGGGGGAGGCACCAGCACACTCCTCATTTGTCTTACTTTCCCAGTTTAATTCTGAGCCAGTGAAGATGTGGTTTGGCGACCCCTGTAGATTGAGCCTTTTCCGTGGGCCCGGCTGGAGTGGGCAGGAGCTCCGGCTGGGAACTGGAGTCTTCACTCCATGTGACCTCACGAAGCATGCTCGCCTCGCGAGGCCTCCCTTTCTCCTCCCATAAAATGGAATGACTCCCCCTCCCCCTCAGTGGAGAATGAGTGTCAGAGGGCCCAACATTTGGTTGTGAGAACCCACGGAGAACTCCCGGGCCTTGATAATAAAGGCCATTTGGGGAAAGGCAGACGGTTGTTGAATTTGACGTGGGATGTGGGATTCATTGTTGGGGTGTGGAGGTATGAGGCTCTGTTTACAGGACAGAGACGGTAGGAGCTAGGGGTCTGCTGGGAATGGGTCAGGATGTGTAATAATACTCGCTGCTTCCTGGACCTTGTTATGTGTCGGGCCCTGTTCTACGTGCTCTACGTGTACATACTCATTTAATCCTCAAGGCAAGCTACACTCGGATCCCATTTACCCACCCGAGGCTCAGAAGGGGGTGAGGTGATATGTCCACGGTCACACAGGAGTGAGGGCAGCTCCAGGCTCTGGGCCCCAATAGTCTGACACCAGAGCTCCTGGCCCCTAAGCTGCCTGCCTCTCTGATAGCACTTTCCAGAACTATAGAAGGGGGTGAGGTGATGTGTCCACGGTCACACAGGAGTGAGGGCAGCTCCAGGCTCTGGGCCCAGTAGTCTGACACCAGAGCTCCTGGCCCCTAAGCTGCCTGCCTCTCTGATAGCACTTTCCAGAACTATCCAAGCAGTCAGAGCCCCCGCTGTGAGGCCAAAAGGTGCCCCCCCCCCATGCCAGCCCATGTCAGCAGGGGTCAGTGAGGGTAGTGCACTTTGCCAGACCAGGTGGGAGACGGAGGAAGCCAAAGTCCCTGCCCCTGAGCCCGTATGACAGTGTGAGCTACTTAATAACCAGCTGAGACATGTTTCGGTATCAGAACCGAACCCCAAGCACCAGGACGGGGTGGGGTTACCGGGCAGGCAGCACAGCGACAGGAGGGCAAGTGTGGGCTGGCGAAGAGCCTCCAGCACCGAGCACACCCCAGCCCACAGCTGCAGGCACAGGTGGGGCCTCCAGGCAGAGGGCGCCAAGGACTGCACTCCCTCCCGCAGGGCAGCACAGGCTGGTGTCCTGGCCCCTGGTGCCAGCCCCAAGCTGCCCCTCCCCTCCCAGCAAGTGAGGGCAGTGCGGGCACGCTGGGCCCCAGGCATGCTGGGACCCAAGCGCTCCTTCACGTGCAGCTCTCACCTCCGAATTCCCTGCCCGGTGTCTGGTGCTGGTCCCCCGTCCTGCAGGGAGCTCGGCCCAGCTGGATGCAGCGCGTGGTGGGAGCGGGGCTCCTGCTGTCACGGCCTCCTGTCCCGCTCAGGGAAGGGCCACAGTTAGGCCACGTGAGCTGGACGCCCCGAGCCGCCCTCTCTCGTGGTCCAGCGATGCTGCTGGGTTTGCTCTGGCTCTCAGCACACGGGATTCTGCGTGAAGCTGGGGGCCGGGACTGGGAGCATTCTCATGCAGGGACACCCACCTTGTGAGGGTGAGGAAGCGATTTGGGGGTGTCTCCTTCAGGGAAGCCCTACCTTGTGAGGGTGAGGCAGCGATTTGGGGGTGTCTACAGGGAAGCCCTGCCTTGTGAGGGTGAGGAAGCGATTTGGGGGTGTCTCCTTCAGGGAAGTCCCACCTTGTGAGGGTGAGGAAGCAATTTGGGGGTGTCTCCAGGGAAGCCCCACCTTGTGAGGGTGAGGAAGAGATTTGGGGGTGTCTCCTTCAGGGAAGTCCACCTTGTGACGGTGAGGAAGCGATTTGGGGGTGTCTCCTTCAGGGAAGTCCCACCTTGTGCGGGTGAGGAAACGATTTGGGGGTGTCTCCTTCAGGGCAGCCCCACCTTGTGAGGGTGAGGAAGCGATTTGGAGGTGTCTCCTTCAGGGAAGCCCCACCTTGTGAGGGTGAGGAAGCGATTTGGGACAGGGTGATGGGTAGCTCTGACGGTGAGCCAGTCCCCAGCTCTCACTCCATGACTGTAAGAGCATACTGCGGCTCTAGGGTCCCGTGTGCCCCCAAGTCTTCCTTTTGCTGTTGCATCCATTTCTCTAGGTGAGGATGAGCTCGGGAAGCCTGGCGTAGCTCCTTCGCCATGGCTAGCTGTGGCGGGGTCCAGGGAGAGCATCTGAAGCAGTAGGGGGTCCCCACTACTTGAGTCACCTAAGGACTCAGGTTGCTTCAGAATGTAGGCGATGGGACTAGTGCACCTAAGGCCCCTCCAGATCTCAGAGCTCGGGCTCCTTTGCCTCTGAGCTGCCCTCTGGAGGGTCGTCTGGGAAGCGCCAGACCACTAGGCTTCTGAGCAGATCATCCCTGATGCGCGGTCCTCAGAGCAGCTGGCCACTCCCAGTGCCCAGGGAAGAGCCTGCCCCTGGAGGACTTGGGGTGATGGGGCCAGCTGGCTTAGAAGCGGGGTTGGCCCCTCCCTTGCTGAGAATATAGGCAGTAAGGGAGGCGCCCCACTTTATGGGAACCAGATGAAACCAGCTGGTTTCATGGCCTCCGGGTTCTTCTGACCTTGGAATCCTTCTTTTTTATGGTAACAACATACATGCAAACACCCATCACTTTCATCGTCGTTAGGGGTGCAGTCTGTGGCAGTAAGTACATACATTCCCGTTGTTGTGCAACCGTCGCCAGAACTCTGTGGCTCCATCGCCAGAACTTTCTCCTCTTCCCCAACTGAAACTCTGAACCCACTAAACAGTGACTCCCCACTGCCCACCTCCCCACAGCCCCCCACAACCACGTCTCCACTTTCCGTCTCTATGGAGCTGGCGACTATAGGAACCTCGGATAAGTGGAGTCATCAAGCATTTGTCTTTTCGTGACTTGCTTACTTTCACTTAGTCCAATGTCTTCAAAGTTCATCCATAATGTGGCATCTCAGAGTTTCCCTCCTTTTATGGATGAGTAATGTTCTGTTGGAGGCAGATGTCACGCTTTGTTTATTCATTCGCCGTCCATCCACGGCTTCTTCCGCCTTCTGGCTGTGGTGCATACGGCTGCTACGAATATGAGTGCACACGTATTAGTTTGAATGTGTGCTTTCATTTCTCGTGGGCAGATACCCAGCAGTGGAATTGCTGGAGCATATGCTAACTCTTGTGTGATTTTTTTTTTTTTTTGAGGAATTGGCATGCCATTTTCCATAGCAGCTGTTCCATTTTCCATTTCCATCAGCAAGGCGTAAGGGTTTCAATTTCTCTGCATCCTCACCAATACTTATTTCCTGTGTTTGTGATAGTAGCCATCCTGCTGGGTGTAAGGTAGTATCTTCTCATGGTGGTTTTGATTTGCATTTTCACAATGGCTAGTGATGTTGAACATTTTTTCATGTGCTTATTTTGCCATTTGAATGTCTTTGGAGGAATGTCTATTCCAGTCCTTTGTCCATTTTCTAATTGTGTTGTTTTGTTGTTGTTGAGTTGTAGGGTTTTTTTATATATTCTGGATATTGATTCCTTATCAGACATACGATTTGCAATGGAATCCTCCTTGATTTGGTTCTGAAAGAGCTGAATCCGGCCTCAAGAGAGACTAGAGTCTGGGATGAGGTATTGGGACCCACCGTACCTCCCATCTTCCCTCGTCCACTCCAAGGTGCTCCGGTTCTGGGTGCTCTGGGAATACAGAGATGGAGAAGGTGCAGTCCCTGACTTTGGGGTGCTCATGGTCTAATGGACAAGACAGGCTTGTACACAACTACTACTACTGCACAGAGGATGGAACCAGTGCTGCAGTAATTGAGGTACAAGCTGATGTTGTTGGAAAGTCCACTTATTCAGGGGTAGGGAACCTTTTTTCTGCCCAAGGGCCGTTTGGATATTTAACATGATTCGAGAGCCATACAAAATTATTAACTTAAAAATCAACCTGCTATATTTGGTCAAACATTTAATTAACTCACCCTTAATGCCTTGGCAGGGCCAGACCCCATGATTTCTCAGGCCTTACACGGGCTGCGGGCCGGATGTTCCCCACCCCTGATCTAGATAGAAGTGGAGGGTTGAGGAAGGTATCCCCAAAGGATATGTCAGCTCCAGGCGTGGGGACATGCTCTCAGAGGGGGAGGACTTCTCAGGCTGAGAGGTCAGACTGAGGGGTCGGGGGACTGAAAGGAGACTGACCTGGGGGAGGCTGGGGAGGTAAGGGGCTGAGACGGAAATCCAGGGAGGAAAGCCAACCAGAAGGAAGACCTCAAGCTCTAAACTTGGTGGGGCGGGGGGAAGGGGGACATGAGAAAATGTCCCAGGGCAAAATCCCTGCGGCCATCGCAGCAGAATGGGGGTCACCTATTCTGCCTGAATTCACACTTCTGGCCTCTGGGCTCAAAGGGGGGCTGCATGAAGGCCCTCAAAGGTAGTTAGAGGGCAGCAGTCGCCTCTGCTTCCTCGTCACTGTCTCTGAAGTAGACAGGTGCGTGGACTAGGAGTCCCCTGGGACCCGGATACAACTGCAACCTTTTCATGTTCTTATTTGGGGGCAGGGTATGTGCACATGCATGTGTGTATGCACATGTGTGTACATGCATGTGCGTGTAGGTGTCTTACTACTTCTGTTTTATTCAGTTCATTAAGTAAATGTCTAATGAGCCCCTCCTGTGTCCCAGGCACTGTTTTGGGGAAGAAGGGCCTCTGTTGGGGAGCTTACTCTCTGGGGTCAACCTGCAGGGGTGTGTGCTGATCTGCAGAGACGGCCAGGCTGGGGGTGGGCAAGGGGCCGGTGCAGCTTTACAGAAGAGCAAGCAGTGAGTGTCCTGGGGCCTGCAGGAGAGAGGATAAGAGAGGGAGGGAGTCCCACCAAATGTGCTGATTTGCCCAGAATTGTCCTCATTTCAGCACCAGAAGTCCAGCATCCTGAGAAAACTCAGTCCCCAGCAAACTGGGACAGGTGGTCCCCCTGCCTGGGACTCGAGAGCTGAAAGCAGCACCCGCTTGTCCAGGAGACCCAGTTGGCATATAGTACCAAGGGCCCACAATAACCTACGGGCCCATAAAAATGTTTTCATTTCTTTTAAAATCAGGAGAAAAAGTCAACTTTTAGGTTGAAGAAAGTATTCTAATCTATAATAATAAAAGCGTGATATGTTAATTAGACCGGACGTCCTTCCGGATGACCTTTCAGATGAAGCTGGGGCTACGAGTGAAGCTCGGGCCCCAGGTGCCTGCCGGTGGCGGGAGGAAAGCCTGGGTCCCGGGTGCCAGAGGGAAGCTGGTGCCAGCAGCCGGGGGAAGGAAGGCCTACTCTTGCACGAATTTCGTGCATCGGGCCTCTATATATGGTATTAATATATTTGTCTTTATAGCAACGCTCTCAAAAAATGAGGCCCTGGCTGAAACACCTGTCAGGGATCGAGGTTAAGGCACGAGGTCTCCCATATCAGGTCCATCCCCAGCAACCAAACTTGCCTGTGGACTGTGGGGCCAATGACTAGCGGTGATGATGGTGCTCACTCTAGACCAGGGGTCCTCAAACTTTTTAAACAGGGGGCCAGTTCACTGTCCCTCAGACCGTTGGAGGGCCGGGCTATAGTTTAAAAAAAAACTGTGAACAAATTTCTATGCACACTGCACATATCTTATCTTGAAGTAAAAAAACAAAACGGGAACAAATACAATATTTGTATTTGCATGTGGCCTGAGGGTCATAGTTTGAGGACCCCTGCTCTAGACTGACTGTGCTAAGCACTTCCAAAGCGCCACCTCATTTCATCTCTACAATAAATGTATAAAGAAGGCCTTGTACCCTAGCTGGTTTGGCTCAGTGGATAGAGCGTCGGCCTGCGGACTGAAGGGTCCCAGGTTCGATTCTGGGCAAGGGCACGTGCCCAGGTTGTGGGCTCCATCCCCAGTAGGGGGCGGGCAGGAGGCAGCCGATCAATGATTCTCTCTCATTATTGATGTTTCTATCTCTCTCTCCCTCTCTCT
>NW_006284328.1:487376-505272 GCF_000327345.1 Myotis davidii | reverse complement strand
AGCCGATCAATGATTCTCTCTCATTATTGATGTTTCTATCTCTCTCTCCCTCTCTCTCTGAAATCAATAAAAATATAATTTAAAAAAGGAAAGAAGGCCTCGATAGCTGCATGTCACAAAGAAATCTGAATCCCAGTGAGACTGACTTGCCCAAGTTCGCGGAAGATGGAGAGCAAGGCTGGCAGAGGCCAACCTGTAGCCGGATGTGCAAGGCACAGGGTCTAATGGTGAAGAAAGGGACTCTGGGTAATGACATCCGCCACTCATTGTGTTATTTCAGGGGTTAAATGAGATTGTGACTGTGAAGCCAGAGCAGTGCCTGCCATGGTGACTCTTACGATGATGATGAGGCACTCAGGGCGGAGCCTAAGTCACTGCAGCTCCAAAGCCCCAGGGCTCACCCAGCCTCCCCTGGCCTGACTCACCCAGGCTCCCTACTCTGCTTGTAGACTGAGACGGTCACCTAAGAGAGTGAGGGACACTGTGCCCGGGCCCAGGACACGCTGGCCGCCTGGCGAGTTCGCTGGTATCACAGGCGTACACCGGGGCCCACCTAGGCTGCCCCAAAAGCCGCGGGGGCCTGTGCGGACTGTGCGTGCCTGTCCTGGTATTTCACCACGTGTGTCCTTCTTCCCTCCTCCGATAACCGTGGGCTCCTGAGGACAGGGACCACCCTGTCGGTTCCATGTCCCAAGGTGCCTTTCACAGTCCTCAAGCCCTAGGCAATTCGATCAGTAACTGTTGACTGACATTCAGCATCTGCTGTGAGGTTTTGTCTTTGGGGATTTCCGTCTCTTCCCAGTTTATCAACTACCCTCCCTTGGTTTTCCCTGATTTCTTCTATATTCCCCCCAAGCAGTCAAATTCCACATGGTTCTGCTGGTCGGGTGGCTCCATGCTGAAGCCCCTTCCTTCCTTCCTCTGTTGGGACTAGCCTGTCAGAGAGCACAGTTCTGGAGTTTCTAGCCCTTCTGTTTCTAGGACCTTGGACCATTGGGAGAGGGACCTATGGGAGTCACCGCCTCACTGCCAGGCTGCCTGGGAAAGCCATCTGGGCACCGGCCCTTGGGGACCAGGGCGGGGGCCCGCGATGAGGCTACACCGGCTTCCTCTTTCCCATCTGGTCCAGCCCATCACCGAGGGACCCATGGGCCTTGAATGTGGTCTGGGCCTGGAGCAAGGCATCCCAACCAGCCCGGACAGCGGGTGTCTGCCCTGTCCGTCAGGGGTTCCTACTCAGGACAGGCCTGCCAGACACACGGGCGTGCGAGCTCAGCCCAGCTGCTGGGCCGAGGGACGGAGTGGAGGTGTCTGCAGACGGCCCTTCTCACGCCCAGAACTCTCCTCCCTGACACCGGCCGGAGGGGCATGAGAATTGCTGCTGACGGATGTGCTAAGAGCCAAGAAAGAGGAAATGTGGCAAAGGCTCTCGGCCAATGGCTTCCGGGGTAGTTCTTGTTTTGTTTACTTGAGCCGTCCGCGTTAAGAGGGTGCAGACCTGCTTGAGCTCGGCTCCGTTGGGGTCTTGCCGACGAGCAGAGAAAGCACGCGGTGAGTCCTGAGACAAGCCGAGTGGCGGAGGCGGGAACGGGTCTTGGTGCTGCTTCAGACCCGTTATCGCTGCAGTTCGGACGAGCCCCCAGCGGCCCTCCCAGAAGCCCAGCCCCACACCCTGTTCTCTGAAAAGGAAGAGGAAGCAGTGATGAAAGAAGCCACTCTATCTTGTATGTAAAATCTTAGAGCTGCAAAGGGACACGGGGCCTTGCTGGTCTCACTTCATGATTTCACAGATGAGGAAACCAAGGCCCTGAGAGGGGAAGTGGCTCCCCGAGGTCACAGGTCATTGGGTGGTCTGGCAGTTGTTGCCACCAGGAAACTGCCAGGAACTGAGCCACAGAGCTGGCCTTCAGCCTGAGCCCCATGCAGCCCACACCTCCTTAGCAGCAGCCGCTTGGGGTGTGGATTGGTGGAAGGCGCTCCTGGACTTAACTGGCGCCCATCGCTGGGCCCTGGGCTGGGACTCACCGGGCTGCTCCGCCTTCTCCCTGCCGCCCGGTCCACAGGTATTTATCTGACACCTTGGAGGTGAGCCCGGTGCTCAGCCAGGTCCCGCAGGGGGTACAGAAGAAGTGCAGTCATCAGACATCCTGTCTTTTTCCCTCCAGGGAGCATCTAATTGGGAAGGGGGTATGAGCACATGTGAAACAATAATGGAACAATAAAAGGCAGCCTGTAATTAGCTGTTGCATGTAGCCATGCAGGTTATAGGTCCTGGCAGTAGTGGGTTTGACATGTGCAAGCAGCTGCAGAGGCCCAGGGCATGTGGTAATTTGCAGCTTTGCTACAACAGGAATCTGAGGCTTGGGGGGTGGTGTTTGGGAGTGAGTCCCTGAGCCAGTGAGGGAGCCTAGGGGCCCTCCCGCACCCCTCCCTCAGGCAGCCTGTTGCCTCCTCGTTGGAGAAGGGAGGAGAGTTAGCGGAACTCCAAGGAAGTGATAAAGCCTTTGTCTGCCTGTAAAAAATGTCCATTAGGTGAGCGTGACGTTACAGAAGGCCTGTCAACTGAAGGTGTGAGGAAATACACAGGAAACAGAACTCAGAAGTATGATTCAGGAAAAGGCAGGGGCCAGAACAAACTGCACACCTGTCTCCATTTGGGAATTAAAGTGTCAGGGGTCTAGTGTATTAGGAGAACGGAGGATGAGGAGGTGCCGTGGAATCTCATCGGGAACCTAAACGGAGAAGATGGAGCTAGTGCAGATGGGGGCTCTGTATTCTGGGGCAGGAGGAACTGCACAAGCAGCCGTGTCGAGCGGAGAGGCCAACTGCTGTTCAGGGGCCAGAGTCCATGAATAAAGTTTTATTGAAACACACTCACCTTATGGCCGCTTTGTGCTACAGTGGCAGGGTTGAATAGCTACAACAGAGACGATCTGGCCTGAAAGCCTAAAATATATGTATTATCTGGCCCCAAACAGAAAATGTTGGACAACCACTAGTGTAGAGAAAGTGAAGAAACTCCCCAGCACATGGGCCAATCCTGAATCAGCGCCCATGGGGGTCGGACTGCGTACGCCTGGGATGATGGTAACAGTACAAGCCTTTGGATGGGCTCGATCTTTCCCCAAACATGTTTATACTCGTCATCTCATTTGTTTTGCTTTTGCATCAATGCTATGAGCAATAAGGGAATTTTACCCCAATATGTAGAGGCATAAACTGAGCCTCAAAGAGGTTATCTGACTCTCAAGATCACTTAGTAATAGGAGTCAGCACCCCAACATCCTGCAGGTGTTACCTGAGCCTCTACTCTGTGCCAAGCTGGAAGTAGGCTGTGGGATGCCAGGTGGACAAGACAGGCACAGTCCAAGTTGAAATCCAAGGCTCACGGTACTGTAATTCCTAAGGGGAAGTTAGATTCGTTTTCTCCTGTAGCCAGTTGGGGACCATTGAAGTTGCCTTTTTTTTTTTAATTTTATTTTTTTATAATTCTCACCTGAGGATATTTTTCCCATTGATATTTTTAGAGAGTGGAGAGGAGGGAGGAGAAGGGGAGAGAGTGAAACATTGATGTCAGAGACGCACATGACTGGATGCCTCCTGCAAGCGCCCCAACCGGGCCTGGGATAGAACCAACAACCCAAAGTACGTGCCCTTAACAGGGAATTGAACACACGTACCTTTAGTCTGCGGGCTGACGCTCTAACCACTGAGCGACTGTCCAGGGCATTGAAGTTTCCTGGGCAAATATTTGTTATATCTGCTTGGTACTCAGTGCACCGGGCATAGAGGAGAAATGGAAGTATGGTGTGAGGCGTTAAGGAGCTTCAGTCTAGTTGGGAAGAAAAACCGAGATGGACGGTGTACTTGGAGGTTAACATCAGTAGGGTGCGTATTTAAGTGCCAGTTACTATAGCGTTAGCTTTAGATGTAGGTTTGTTTTAACCTTGCTGGGCCTCCGTTTCCGCATCTGTGAAATGGGCATGATAATGGTACGTTTCTCATAAACTGGTGGTGAGTAGAATAGCGCCTGGCACAGTGGTTCTCAACCTTCCTAATGCCGCGACCCTTTAATACAGTTCCTCATGTTGTGGTGACCCCCAACCATAAAATTATTTTCGTTGCTACTTCATCACTGTAATGTTGCTACTGTTATGAATCGTCATGTAAATATCTGATATGCAGGATATATTTTCATTGTTAAAAATTGAACATAATTAAAGCATAGTGATTAATCACAAAAACAATATGTAATTATGTATGTGTTTTCCGATGGCCTGAGGCGACCCCCGTGAAAGGGTCGTTGGACCACTAAAGGGGTCGCGACCCACAGGTTGAGAACCACTGGCCTGGCACATGGTTAGCCAGTAAATAGCCATAAGGATGATCATCGGCATCATTCAAGACCCGGGCGATCAGATGAAGGCACTAGACAGACGACGGGACTAGAGAGGAGGAGACAGGAGCCATGTGACAAAGCCGTGTGCAGGAAGAAGTTCACAGAGAGAGTGGAATTTTTGACAAAAATGAGGTTTGTGTGATTTAGGTCAAGGCAAAAATGGGATGAATGTTAATCTGATGGCTTCACCCTGAGGGTGGGACACAGTCTCCTCGGCCAACTCCTCACCACAGGCCCCTCGTTGCCAGCGCTCCCGGGGCTGCCCCGTGTTACCTGGGGATCAGGTACAGAACTCACTCAGCCCCTCTTCTCCTCAGATCGTGGTCACCCCCAGTGACCAAAACTAAGACTTTACACGTACCATTGCTTAGATTGCACAGTCAGCACAGTGTTGGTTGTGTTTTTCTTCAGGTAAAATTCAACTTGAGGGAAATCTGCTTGGAGGCCGGCCCCAGACTGCCAGGGGCTGGTGCTTTGTATTTTGTTGTTAAGGATATTTTAATAGAACATGTTGAGGGTCACTCTCTCAGCGGGCACCTCTGCTCTGACCCGTGACACCCAGCCTCTTCAGGTGTCTGCACCCCAATAACCTTGAGAGCAAAGAGAGGACTCAGCCCTTTCTATGGCTCAGGACATCCCCCCACCCCCACCCCCGTGCCCTGGATGTGCCGAGGGCTTTGGGAGCAGCTAAACCATCTGCTACCAATGCCAGAGCTTAATCAGACCAGACGAATCCCATGCCAGATGCACTGAGATGTGTAAACCCCCAAGGAGAGACCCTCACGGGCCACAGCCAGTATTGGTTAAATCGTCAGAGTGACTTTCCTGTTCTGTCTCCAGCGTGGGCCACCCCAGGAGACAAACTCCGTCTGCCTGGTGCCAGGGGCAGAGACAAATCTTTCACTCTGAGCACCTGAGAATCTGGCGGGTGAAGAGATTGGGGTCTTTGCCTTATCCTCTGAAGATTACTATATTATTATTTTTAATTAAATTTTTATTTCAGAGAGGAAGAGAGGGAGAGAGAGATAGAAACATCAATGATGAGAGGGAATCATTGATCGGCTGCCTCCCGCACACCACACACTGGGGATGGAGCCCGCAACCCAGGCATGTGCCCCTGACTGGGAATCGAACCATGGCCTCCTGGTTCATAGGTTGACACTCAACCACTGAGCCACGGCTGGGCAAAATTACTGTATTATTGATCTGTTCACACAGCAGATACTTGGGCAGTGGGTGTCTGTGGGCCTCTGCAGCGGGATGGGCACCCCTGAGGTCTGCAATTGCCTGTGAGGGGTCCATGCCAGTTCTTCTCAAACAACCCTGCGCATTAGGATCACCTGGGAGACTCCAGACTCCCTGTGCCCAGGGTGCATCGCAGACCAATGAAATGTCCAGATGGAGCTGAGGCGCTGAGTTTCTGACGATCCCCCTGTGGACAGCATGTGTGGCTGTGTTTAAGCATCGCCGGTCTAGATTTTGTACTATCCCTTGGATGGAAAGGATTGGAGGCCGCTGTGGCTGTAGCTGGCTGGCTGACTGGCTGGCCTATTTTGGGAGGTGATTCATTCGGTCCGTGGGTCAGACCTTGTCTGCCAGATCGGGTGTGGGCAGCAGCCAGCCCAGCCCTGCGGCTGACATCCCAGGGCATGAGATCGCATGTGTTGGCCACGCAGGGCTCCTGGTGGAGTCTGGACGGCTGTCTTCTGCGTCAGTGCTGGAGGGGGTGCCCGCGGCCACTCACGTCACTCCCCCAGGTTTGTGGGTGGGAACGGGGTAGAAGAGATGGGTTATCTGCTGAAGGAAAGGGAACAGGAAGAAGCCCTGGGTTCGGGCAGTCCCGACCCTGGCTGCCTTCAAAACCAGGCCTGGAACACGGGCCCGTGGGAGCGGGGACACAGATGCCTTTTCTGACAGAGAGATGGCTGTAGTTCAGTTGGAAACTATGAGAGATCTCCCAGAGCTTCTAGAGTTTTTTTCCCACCCATTAACTCTTTTAAGTAGATGAGTATGAGAAGGCTCTTCACTCCAAGCAGCAGCCTGTGTGCTGCAGAGGCGGACGGAGCGCAGAACAGTAACGGGGCCCCGGTCCTTGGACTGGAAGCTCCCAGGGGGCAGGCGGGGCAGGCCAGGTCCCAGAGATGCCCAGGGAAAGGGTGAGCAGCTCTATGTTGAGGTCCCTGGATGAATGAATCAACAGCGAATGAAGACAGTGAGGCTCAAGCAAACAGGAGGTGTCCTGGGAATGCTCCCCTTGGGTGGTCTTCTTTGGAATCGGGGTCCAGTAGGAAAAGGGTGGGCCCTCCATCTGGCGGCTGAAGAGGCGAGAACTTCCTTCTTACCATCTTCTCAGGAGCCGTGGTGCTCCTGGGGCCGGGGCCTCCGGCCTGACCCACGGGTCCAGTGCACCCTGGGTGAGCCTCTCACAGGCCACGTAACTGATAGGCCTTGGTGTAGCAGCTGCGCATCCAGCCCTATGGCGTGGAACCTCAGTGATCATTGTGGAGGGAGGGGAAGGGGGAGGTACCCCTTTAGCATTAGAGGCCGTCCTAGGAGGCCACGTGGTGAGTGGAGAAGAACATGGGCTTCAGACTCAGGTGGACTGGGTTCTAGGCCAGTGGTTCTCAACCTTCCTAATGCCGCGACCCTCTAATACAGTTTCTCATGTTGTAGTGGCCCCTCCAACCATAGAATTGTTTTTGTTGCTACTTCATAACTGTAATGTTGCTACTGTTACGAATCATAATGTAAATATCTGATATGCAGGATGTATTTTCATTGTTCGCGACCCACAGGTTGAGAACCGCTGTTCTAGGTCCTACTCAGCCCCTTACTAGCAGAGGGACCTAAGACACTCAGGTACGCTCTTCACTTCTCTGAGCTTCAGTTTTGTAATCTGTAAAATGGGGATAAGATATGTAGTATGTGAGACAGGCATGTGAAAGTGCGGGGCACAGTGCTGTTCCCAAGATCCCTGAGGAAGAGCGAAGGGGGAGGACAGGACAAGGGAAGATGCCGTCACAGACAAGGGCTGTCACTTGCCTCCGTGCAGAGGTTGAGGGGCCACACCAGCGCTCCTTGGCAGCCACCAAGCGTGGCATGTTATGGGCTCCGTGGGACTGGAAAGTGAGAGGAGGAAGTGATGGATGCTGCTGAGTGTGGCGTGTCCCCACGGGACAGCTTGCTGAGGGAGGGGGCAGGTCCGGCTCTGCTGTGGGTGCCCGTGGTGTTCACGGGGTGGTGATGTGGTGGCCGAGGGCTGTGAATTTCCCAACCAAACCCGACGCCCACGGCACGGTGTTGGATGGTGTTAGGGAGGCAGCCCGGAGAGCACCGTCACCTGTCCCCCTCGGCCTGTTTCCTCTTTGGCCAGAAGAGAACCCTGACCCTCCCTGAATTGGGTAGATTTCTAAGATCAGGCAAATTCTGGGTGCGTTTTGACCAACCAACCTTCTACTTAGTCATTTGTTCCCCCAAATGATGGCTCCTGCACTCCCAGCCACACTCAGACTCTGGGGAAACACTGGGAAGGTGGTTGACAATGACCTTGAGAGAAATCCGGGGGGGTGACTACGGGACCGAGTTGCCTGGACCCAGAATTCACCCGGGACCACTTCCACGGGGTGAAGAACACTGACCTCCATCACATCAGCTCCGTCCGTCCGTTACCTTCCCGGGGGGGTGGGGGAGAGATGAGAAGTCATGACGTCATAGGAAGAGCACCACAGAACAGATCTGGGCTTTTCTTCCAGTTCTGCACACACTGGCTGCGGCTTTAGGCAGGTCACTAACCTCTTACTCTCCGCGGTCTACCTGTGAAATGGGCAATACACTGTCTTGCAGAGTTTGGGTTCATGAGGATTCAACGAGGTAATGCACGCCGAGTGCAGGCACAGAGCCGGTGCTGAGTGAGTGCGGGGTGTCCCTCCGCCCCAGCAGAGGAGGTTTATCCCCTCAATTATCATAGAGGGCCACAGCCCCGGCCCCACCACTTCACTCATTCATTGGCAAATATACTTAGTTCTTATTATGACATGGGGCCTGAGCTGATGTCCCTGTGCCCTCGGACCTCTGGGCCCGGGAGAATTGATGTCATTCGGTCGGCACATGCTGCATCGATGCACATTCAGGTCTCTCCACCTCTATTGTTACTTCCCTGAGGGCATGGAGCATGCTTGCATTTCTTTGCATCTCCCATAACATCTAAAAGCATCTTTCCCATAGCAACCCTTCGTCAGCAAAGGAGCTCTGCTGATTCTGAGAGTTCAAAGTCAATACCTGTGGGACGGGCACTTTCACACTGTTCTCGCAACAAGCCCAAGGGAGAGGTAGTGCTCCCATTTCACAAATGAGGAGACTGAGGCTGAGGGAGATTGCAGTTACTTCCCCAGGGGTGGTGGGCGAGGCAGTGGCACAGCTGGGATGTGACCTCTGTTTCTACCCTAAATCCCTGCAATTCTTTTTTTTTTAATAAAAGAACTCACTGGCAGGGTTTTAATTAGTTTCAACCCTTAAAAAGTGGAATCAATCAGAGGGCAAGGGTGAAGGGGAGTGACTTTTCAATACTTCTCTTGTAAAGTCATATTTTAGATTCTTCTGTGGAGTAAAAACGGGCTCTTCACTGCTTACGGAGTTGTTTCTGAGTTGCAGAAACTCCATGTTTTTTCCTGTATTCCCTGTTCATTCTTGGCTGCCGCAGTCAGACAGACAGACAGCGCGAGGGCCCGTTTTTCTTGCAGCTGCTGTGGAAACCTTAGCAGCAGACAGTAGTAACAGCTCCAGGCCCAGCAGATAGATGCGTCCCGCCATCCGTTGTCACTGTGTGGGGCTGCTGCTGGCTTCTGCTGGTCAGAGGCCTTCGGGAGGGCGTGGTGTTCCCCTTTGAATCCTGAGAGCCACGTACACCCACCCTCACCTCTGTGTCTGTTCCAGAATGTCTGTAAACCCGTGGAGGAGCTGCGGCGCCCGCCCACACTGCAGGAGATCAAGCAGCAGATCGCCAGCTACAACAGCCGTGAGAAGAACTGCCTGGGCATGAAGCTGGTGAGCGGGCCTGCCCACCCGTGCCCCCAGGCCTCTCCACACCCCCTTCCCGTCTCGCTCCTCTGCAGTCCCTCTGGATTCTGGGGCTCCCCGCTTGACATCCCCTTTCTTCTGGCCTCTGGGGGCCTCAGGGGCTGTGGAAGGCGGACAGCCTGGGCTGACAGGGCCCCGTCCTTTAGAGAAATGGAATGGGCTTTAGAGTCAGACACAGATCCCCTCTCTGGCTCTTCCACTTGTTCACTTGTGACTTTGGGAGACTTTCTTAACTTCTCTGAGTTTCATGGTAAAAGGGAGATACAGTGACCGAGGGCCTGGCATAGGTTGGCCCCCAGGAAGCCCTGGACAAGGGGTGTTCGCAGCCCCTCTTAATTGCACAGGTATAGCCTGTGTCTGGGGACGCTCCCTTGGGTCGGACAGAGCTCAGGAGTCGGGGTGGGGGGGGGCCCACTTTGTATCAGGCTCAGAAAGGCCATCTTCAGTGGGGAGGGGAGGAGAAAGTAGGAGAGCCCTGCCCCCTGCTGGTGGCTGACAGCAACTGGTTCCTTGGGGCTTTAACCAAATGAGGCCCCAGGAAATCCAGTCACAGATGGGCCTGGGTTTGTCTTACAGGCTGTGGGTTTTCGAAAGAGGCCGCTCAGACCCTGCCTCTTAGAGTGGGGACTCGCCTAAGGCAATCGGCATCTGGCTGGTGGCAGATTTGGGGCAGGCAGCTCTGGGACAAAGCTACAGCTGCTCCAAATATCCTTCCTGGTAGCTACATACTGTGGGCCTTCTTGGGGCCCACTGGGCACCCCTAGGTTAAAGGAGGCAGGAAGGAACTCAGGGAGCCAGGTGGGGGGCTGCCCGGGCGAAGTGCAGCCCCTGGGCCCCGGGGCAGCAACAAGGACTATGCCAGACAGACCCGCCCTGACCCCCATCTGCCATCCCCCCACGGGCAGAGTGAAGACGGCACCTACACAGGTTTCATCAAAGTGCATTTGAAGCTTCGGCGGCCGGTGACGGTACCTGCTGGGATCCGGCCCCAGTCCATCTACGACGCCATCAAGGAAGTGAACCTGGCGGCCACCACGGACAAGCGGACGTCCTTCTACCTGCCGCTCGACGCCATCAAGCAGCTGCACATCAGCAGCACCACCACGGTCAGCGAGGTCATCCAGGGGCTGCTCAAGAAGTTCATGGTCGTGGACAATCCCCAGAAGTTTGCACTTTTTAAGCGGATACACAAGGACGGGCAAGGTATGAGAGTGGGGGCTCCGCCCCAGAGACCACCTTCCTAACTGTCTGTGTCCCCACTAACCCGCCAGGCCTGGGGGAGGAGCGGCCCTCTCCCGCACCGCCGTGAGGCCAGGCCATCCGCGTGCAGCAGGCCTGGGGCCCACGCGTGCTGGGTGGGAGCTGATGCCCTGCCTGTGCCCCTCGCTCCAGATGTGACTTCAGGAAACCCACACCCAGGCTCCCACCTCCTAATCTGGGATGAGAGGGAACCCGCCCCACTGCTCCTAATCTTTTGGGAGATGATGTAAATGGAAACATGCTTCCCCCTCACACCAGAGATGAAAGGTTACTCTCCGTGTATTCTTGTTGTTGTTTTTTTAATTGATTTCAGAGAGGAAGGGAGAGGAAGAGAGAGATAGGAACATCAATGATGAGAGAGCTGCTTCCTGCACGCCCCCTACTGGGGATCGAGCCCACAACCCAGGCATGTGCCCTGACGGGGAATCGAACCATGATCTCCTGGTTCATAGGTCAACGCTCACCCACTGAGCCACCGCGGCCAGGCACTCCCCACGTATCCTTGTCAGGTTCATTCTGTGGTTGAAGGGACCACTCCATCTGTTACCAGCACCGCTTTGTCCAGTTCCCCACCCAAGCAGGGTCCGCCCCTCTCCCGGCCCAGCTCCAGCCCCCCTCTCGGTTTGTTCGCAGTGCTGTTCCAGAAGCTCTCCGTGGCCGACTGCCCCCTCTACCTGCGCCTGCTGGCCGGGCCCGACACGGACGTCCTCAGCTTTGTGCTCAAGGAGAACGAGACTGGAGAGGTGGAGGTAGGCCTGGGCCCTTTGCAGCTGCACAGACGCAGCCCCAGGGCACCGCGGGTGGCGCAGGGGTATGTCCTCACTGCCCAGCACAGGTGTGGCAGGAAAATGGCTTGAGGAGTTGAGCTGGGGTGAGTGCGGGGCCCAGGTTCAGGGTGTAAGCCAGGTTGGCAGCGCCCAGGGTGAGGCAAGTCCTGGCCTGCGTCTGGCAAGGGCTGTGGAAAGAGGATTTCATGGGCTTCGTTTCTGAGAGCTCAGATGGACGGGCACTGGCAGCTCCCTGGGTAAGGTCAGGTGGTTTCGCTCCAGGGTGGCCTGAGGGCCCAGCAAGCACCATAGAGAGGTGTTTGAGCCTTTTCTCTCTCCTGGTTCTTAAACATTGACCTGCTCCCCCTAGAGGAGTCTGGTGGTATAAACAGGTGGAACCCAGACAGGTGCCCCCAGGGGCCTGGGAGACATGTGACGGAGAGTGTTTGTCACACTGTGCTCAGTGGAGGCCTGGGGCTTGGCAGAGCAGTCTTGGGGTCCCTTTGGAGGTTTGGGGGATCTAGGCAAGTGGGGCTCTGTCCCTTCTCCCCACGTCACCCAGGCAGGTCTGGTTGTTGGGAAAAGTGTTCCACTGGAAAGGCTGGAGCACCGCTGGCCCAGGGGACAGCTCGCAGGCCTGGGGTTCCGAGGCCTGGGCTCTGCTTCTAGCTCCGCCGCCTCATGTTCTGTGGCCGTGGTTACCCCACCTTCCCTGTGTGGACCTGTTTTCTACCTCTGCAATGTTGGGGAGGGAACCAGGTGAACCTCACAACTCCTATGTGCTCCAAGAATTGGAGTCCAAACTCCTGCCCCCAGGGGCCTCAGCTCCTAAGTCAGCCTGAGAAGCCAGGTCCCGTCCGGGCAGGCCTGGGCCAGCGAGGCTCTGCAGGGCTTTGCGGGTTATGTTCTCTCATTATCTGCTCTGCCAGCAGATGAGGAAACAGGCTGAGAAGGGTGGGGTGACGAGCTCAAGGTCACAGGGTGATTCAGGCTGGAATCCAGCCTCCTGAGCCCAAGTCCAGCTCTCCTCCAAATGCTGAGGGTCTGCATGTGGGGAGCCTACCGCCACCCCACAGACAGCTGGAGCAGACCAGCCGGGGCCCTGTTACGATCTCCGCTGCTACAGAGAACATTTAAGATTATTGACTGATAATATTGATAATCGGCTATGGATAACTTCTTGCTGGTGATATACGAGGATTTGAAAATGTGTTGCTGACATGACACGGGAAAGCCAGGCTTTGCTCACCGCACCTGCCTGTTCAGTAGCGGACTGTGCGCAGCTGTGAGCCTGAGGCAGCGGGGCCCCTCGGGTCGGGCGACTTCTAACCCATCTCCTATTCGTTTTCTCCCTGCATCTCCCTCTCGCTTCGCAGTGGGATGCCTTTTCCATCCCTGAGCTCCAGAACTTCCTAACCATCCTGGAAAAAGAAGAGCAGGACAAAATCCAACAAGTGCAGAAGAAGTACGACAAGTTTAGGCAGAAACTGGAGGAGGCCTTGAGAGAGTCCCAAGGCCAACCTGGCTAACCGGTCCTGCTTCCTCGCTCCCAGCGCCCACGGATTTATTTTTATTATTAATTATTATTTTGCAACAGACACTTTTTCTCAGGACACCTCTGAGGGATGCGTGTGTGCCCACCAGCAGCCCCAGATGCGGCGCAGTCTCTGATGGACACGTGTGTGCACGGGGCTGGGTCCTGCCCACGGCCGCGCAGCGCCCGTCTGCACCTGCCAAGTGGCACTTGTGCCAAGAGCAACCGGCGTCCTCCCGCAATCTGCAAGCCTTTCACAAACCAAATCGTTGCCTCCTTTATTTCTCCTTTACGTGCCACCCACAGGATCTTATTTATGAGTGAAAAGCTGTAGCATATTCCTTTAGCAGGTCTGAGCTCAGTTCCCGAAAGCAGGATGATCATAAGAGGATTGTCCCGCACTGACCCTGGGTCAGAAGTACCAGGGCTGAGGTTCCAGGGCCGAGGTTGGCTCAGAGGTTTCTGGGGAAGCTGCGGCCTGGCCCTGGCCCTCACCGCCGGAGCCTGTGCACCTGGGAGCCCAGAGGCAGATGTACACCTGCGTGTGTGGTGCTTCGCCGCGTCTTTGTCAGCAACTGTTTGTTCTTCAGTTACGACTGTATTTATACTGCCATCGTCCTCATGTTTCCACCAAGGAAACCGGCTACTCGCCATTGTAGACGTCTCCTGCTAGCACGGCAGCCAGGCAGCCAGAGGAAGCCAAAGAGCTGGCAGAGAAACGTGTCCGAGTGTCTGCGGCTTTCCACCAGCGAGAGGACGGGGAGGCCTGGCTGCCTTGGCCCTGGGCCTCCAGCACGGCCTCTCCTGGATGGGGGCATGGAATCCGGTGCTGCCAGAGGAGCGGCCTTGGTTTCAGGGGAACTTTCCACCCAGCCACGTGGCCCTGTGTGTTCTGCAGCACGGGCCGGCCAGCGGCCAGCGGCACTGCGCTCAGCGAGCGTGGGGCTGGCCTCCCGCTGACCTCCCCGCTGACCTCAGTGCCTTTTTGTTTCCAGAGAGAGGGGAGCAGGGAGCGTGTCGGAAGCTTTGCTGCTGGCTTGTTCCTGCCAGGACGTGGGCCACAGCGGTGCGGGAGACAGGCCCGGAGGGCCCTCCCTCTCCGTGTGGGGTCAGGGGTCAGGGTCAAGCCTTCTTCCCATCGAAGTTCCTGGGCTTTGATTCCCAGAAGAGATGTCAAACCACATTGACAGGGCGGGTCAGATGCCGGGCTGTCACTTGTACTGGCTCCTTGTTTCAGCCCAAACTTAAGTACACCAGCCACACAACGCGAGCACGTAGCCGGACGCAGACACTCCATGCTGATGGAGAAAGATGTAACTTTCAAAGCAGGGCAGGTTTTTCAATCCGGCCTCTGAGAGACCCTTTCTTCGACGTCCTCTGCCTTTCCCAGTCCCTCTGGGGTTGGTTCAAGCCTCGGTTCCTCGTGCAGCCTCGCTGGGCCCACACTGCCCTGGTCCCAGAAGGAATACTCACCCTTCATCGTACAGACTGTGCTCGTCTTCAGAGCTGCAGAAGCCAGACGGGCTGGCAGCGTGAGACTTTAAATCACAGAACCCTGTGGCCTGCCATCTCATGCTCAGCCTTAGCACCCACTCCCTGGAAAGCCTCCATCCTGCTGTGTAGTTCAGGGAGCGGCCGCGTCCTTTCCCTTCACGATGCATGTCTCTACCACGGATAGAAGGCACGGCTCCTGCTGCAACGCTGTGAATGCTGCTCAGAACCTCCTGACGGGGGTGGCTGCTTTATTTTTGGAAAAGAAAACTCATGTACATGTATACCATAAAGGCACATACTATGTATGAAGAGAGAGGGGTGTTTATGAAACAAGAACGTTACGGGAAAACGCAGACTTCATCTGAAGCACTGTTAACCCAGGACCCAGGGTCCGAGCCTCCGAAAACAGGATGGACCAAGAACCCCCCCTCCCCGGGGAGGGCGTGACTGCTGGTAGTGCCTTCTATCCTCCTGTTTCCCAGTGTGTTTGTTTTGAGGATCTTTTCTCTTAAAATGTCTTTCTTATATGGGTTTAAAAAAATAAAGTTCGTTGCAAAAGTGATTCAGACTGGAGACCTCTTCCTTGAACTTGACCTTCTCATGGACCTTGGGAGCTGGGAGGGCGGTGGGAACCGAGACAGCACACACTTCTCGGCAGTGTCAGGTTTTCCTTTGCCAGCGGACAGAGGCGTGAAGCTACTGTTCAAATGATCCTGAGGAAACTGTCCGAATACATGGCTGGAGAGTGCTGCTAGGTGACCGGCTACTCGACATCCCCACAGAGCAGGGGAGGAAAGATGCGGAGTTAGAAAGAGGAGGGTGTTCTGGAGCTGAGGAGGATTAAACTCCAGGACCAGCTACTGAGGTAAGCAATGATTCTTCTATTTCTTTTTTCTGCTTCCAGTTTTATTTTTTATGATTCAAGTATAATCGACACACAACATACTAGTTTTAGATGTACAGCGCATGGTGATTTGCTCTCATATACCTTTCACAGCGATACAGTAAGTCTGGTAACCATCCATAACCGTACAAAGCAATTATGATACCGACTATAGTCCCTGTGTGGTACATTACATTCCCATGAATTATTTATTTTATAACTGGAAGTTTACAACTCGCTCTCCTTCACCTTTGTCATCCATTCCTCCTCTCTCCCCCCTCAGGCAACCATTAGTTTAATCTCTGTATCTATGAGTCTGTTTCTGATTTGTTTGTTTTTGTAGATTCCCCATATATGTGAAATCATATAGTATTTGTCTATTTAGCATGATGCCCTCTCGGTCCACTCATGTTGTCAGAAGTGGCAAGATTCTATTCTTTTTTATGGCTAACATTTCATTGTATGTGTTATGCCTTTATCCAGCTGTCTATCGGTAGAGACCTAGGTTGCTTCCATGTCTTGACTATTGTAAATAATGCTGCAATGAACACAGGGGTGCATATATCTTTTAAATTAGCTTTTTTGTTTTCTTCGGATAAACACCAGAAGTGGGATTGCTGGGTCATATGGTAATTCTACTTTTAGTTTTCTGAGGAACCTCCATATTGCTTTGCAGAGTGGCTGCACCAATCTGCATTCCCACAAGCAGGGGATGGGGGTTCCCTTTTTTTTTCGTTTGCCCTTTTTTAACTATATTTTTATTGATTTCAGAGAAGAGAGAAACATCAATGATGAGAGAGAATCATTGATCAGCTGCCTCCTGCACGTCCCACACTTTGAATCAAGCCTGCAGCCCAGGCATGTGCCCTGACTGACTCGAACCATGGACTCCTGGTTCACAGGTCAACACTTAACCACTGAGCAACACCAGCTGGGCATCTGTTTCTTTTAAAAAGTGAGATGAGAAAGAAAAAAAGAAGTTGAAGAATAACTTTTTTGATGATACAACCTAAAGAACCCTAAAAAGGGATTCAGCTCAGCCCTTTCTCCCTCCAATTTTACAGGAGAGTTTCGGCCACAGATGTGACTTCCGTGAACTGAGCAGGGACCAAGGCAATGGTTCTGGACCTTCTCGCATTAAGTGTTCCGTTGGGAACCAGACACCTGGTAACCTCTCTTGGAAAAATGATCAAACAAAACCTGGTGTACTATTTCAGGGAGCTCATGGCCCCTCTGAAAACCAGCTACATTAGCAGGAGCCCCAGTTAGGAAGTTCAGAAAGCATTTGCCTGATAAGCCTTCACGGTAAGGAAGCTGCCTCAGTTTACCACTGCCAGTGGCAGTGCACTAACGAACGCTGGGAAGAATCACTAGACAGAAACCCACGTCCTGATGTGCTTTTATCGTTTCCTGTTTATTGAGTTTAAATTTTGCCGTAATTCATGGCCAGTCCTTGCCTCTTTTGTCATCAACCCAGGCCAAACAGCTGGTTTCTGCTTTCTGTATGAGTAACCCTTAGAGATGGGAAGGATAATTTTGGCCTGGGAGGCTAATTAGTAGGAATAGATGAGCAAGAGGCTGTGGGTTATCTGTCAGAGGGACTTCAAACTAACAGGAGGGCCTCACCTGCCTGCACTCTGGTGGGCTGGGCTTGAGAACCAGGGAGGAACCCAAACCTGAATGGGAAGGCACGCCAGCCTCTTCTGTTTGGTGAAACGGCTCTGGCTTGAAAATTTAGTATATTTTAGCTGAGTGGAGGAAACAAGAGGGAAATCAGATTTAGATTAGAATAAAAATTTATTCTGGTAAAGAATTATATATTTTTTATTTGCAAAAGCTGAAAACGCTCTATGAGCCAGCAGCCCAGAACCTGGGTTCCACGGGATCGACCACAGGAAGCGAGTCTGTCACTTCTTCTTGCCGGGCTTGGGGGCCTTTTCGAGGCCTTGGATGTGTTTCCGAGGAAGCTGATACTCTTCTACAATCCAACACAGGAACGCGTCAGTGTGGCACAACTCCCCCTCCCACGGCCCCTGCTCTGTCTCACCAGGTCCCTCCTTGGCCCCAACCCGCACAGCTACCTCCTGGCCCTCCCGTCACTTGGGTGCTCATTCTGTTGACAAGCCTCTGTTCAAACCATTTCCACCATGGATCTGCTCTCCTACACTGCTTACACTCAGCTCCTACAGAAGCCTTCTGGGATGAAGTGTTTTCCCTAGATGTGGAGGTACGTGTGAATTTCAGTAATTTTCACACTGATAGCTACTTGCTAGTTGTACTTCAGGCATTTAGAACTGTCTCATGAGAGAATGTGTCTGTTTTCCTCTGTATTTGTCTCAGCAAATCATACAGGGTTCTTCACTTGAAAAGGCTCAATGATAAAAGTTAACTGCTGATTACTGCCTTATCATAAAGTAAATTTGTGTATTGAGCATTTACTATGTGCCAGGCCCTGAGTATAATTAAAGGATGAAAAGGGCAAG
>NW_006284328.1:482511-487327 GCF_000327345.1 Myotis davidii | reverse complement strand
AGGAAGTTCAGACATTAGAAAAAATTAGCCAAGTTGCAGACACTAACCAGTACTATAAATACAGTTGGAAAGTGCTACATTAGCAATTTTTCAAATTCTAATTTTAGGAAACAGAAAAAAATGGGACACGCTCTGAGACAGGCGTCCCGTGACCCCTAAGCTGGCCACTGAGCCTTTAGGGTCGGGCGGAGTTGGCCGCGGGAGGCACACCAGGTGAGTCCCCAAGTGGATGTGCGTGGTGTGTCTGGGGCACAGCAGGAGGCCAGCGGCTGAGGCCTGGGAGCGCCTTGTTTCTGAGCGCACTGAAGAGGCAGAAATAACTTTAGAGGGGAGTGATGTAAGCACGTTTGTTTTAGAAAGCTGACTCAGGCAGAAATGCAGAAGATGGCTTGAACTGAGGCCAGACTAGAGGCTATGTGACCCAGAGTTGGTCGAAAGAACTTGGCTCTACAGCAAGCATGTCAAACTCCTGCAAGTTTGACATGCTTGCTCTACAGTCGGACAAAGCAAAGTTCAGAGCCCAGCTACAGCAGCCAATGGCTGACTATCTCAGGGCAAGGCACCGAACCTCTCAGAACCTGTTTCCTCATCTGCAAAACAGAACCAGTTCTGCAGCTTCATTACGATCAAGAGAGGTCATACCTGCAAAAAGCCCCGCAAGTGCCTAGCAGTTGGGGTGCCCAACAATGCTTATAAAAAGGGAAGGGCCTGGGAGAAAACTACTCCAAAGGGTGGTGGAAGGAACATTGAATTTGGGGCCAAAGAGTCTAGTTCGAACATTAGCTCCACCTCTTGCTGGCTGGTAAAAACCCTATGGCCATATACAGAGGATGGGAAGATTTTCACCAAGAGAGATCAGTGTCTCTGCTTCAGAGGAGATGCTCACCAAGCAACAGCCGGCCCAGGTGGTGGACCTGGTTTCCCTGGATCTGGACCTGCAGGCTGTCCTTGGCCCCAGGGGCAGGAGTGACAGTGGTGCTAGCCTGACATCGCTGCTGCAGGGTGGCAGCCACTGTGCATGGGTCCAGACCGTAGGCCTCCAAATTCCGGACCACAGTCACCTAGGGGGAGGACAAAAGACTGATGATGGGTACAGACACGTGCCCTTCCTCCAGAGCGCCTGCTAGCAGCCTCATCACCCACTATGTTCATCATCCCTGCAACCATGGTGTCTTTTCATCCAAATATTTTATTTTTGTACTTCTAAATTGAGTCTTTCTAGGTCATTTAATATATGTTATATATTTAGTGGGATAAATATTTTCTATCCCACATACACTGAGTGGCCAGATTACTATGACCACCCCATCAGTACTTTGTTGGGCCACCTTTTGCCTTCAATACTGCGGCGATTCTTCCTGGCATTGACTCCATGAGATGTTGAAAGGTGATGCGAGGAATCTGACACCATGCCTGATGAATAGCACTGTCCAGTTCTGTGAGATTTGATGGTTGTGGAACCAGCTGCCTGATGGCTCTTCTAACTTCGTCCCACAAATGCTCAATTGGATTGAGATCTGGTGATTGTGGGGGCCACCTCAGCAAGGTAAAGTCTCCCTCATGTTCTTGAAACCACTCCTGCACAATACGAGCACCGTGGCATGGCGCATTGTCTTGTTGGAAGAAGCCATCTCCATTGGGATACGCCATCAACGTGATAGGATGAACGTGATCAGCAACGATAGGTAGGTATGTTGTGCTATTCAGACCTTTATAATGGTCTGGCCCTCTAGCAACTTCAGTGTGAAATTATAGCTAATTTGCCTACAAACGTCAGGTGGTCATAATAATCTGGCCACTCAGTGTATACAATATAGTATACTTTTTTAAAATGTGTGTTTATTATGGAGAATTTTAAGCAGAAAGAAAAGCAGAATAGTATGATGAGCTTCCACATACCCATCACCAGTTTCAATAGTTACCAATCATAACCAACCTGATTCATGTCCCCATCCACTCCCCACTCTTTTATTGCTCTAAAGCAGCGGTTCTCAACTTGTGGTTGCGACCCCTTTGGCGGTCGAACGACCCTTTCACAGGGGTCGCCTAAGACTACCCTGCATATCAGATATTAACATTACGATTCATAACAGTAGCAACATTACAGTTATGAAGTAGCAATGGAAATAATTTTATGGTTGGGTCACAACATGAGGAACTGTATTTAAAGGGCCGGAAGGTTGAGAACCACTGCTCTAAAGCAAACCCTCCCAGACATCAGATCACTTCATACACAAACATAAACATTTCAGTGTGTACCTCCAAAACATAAGGGCTTTTTTAAAAATCATAAACAAATCAAGGGAGAGACCATACACACACTGCTCAGTACAAAGTCTGGCACATAAATTGTATGCTCAAGAAACTGACTAATGCCTAATTATTAAGGCTATTATTATTGGTTCTCAGTTATTCAATGCTTATAGGCCAAGTACTATTCTAAGTGCTTCCCCCGTGTATATTCCTTCACTGATCCTCATGGTGCCTGCTCAGGTAGGTATTATTCCCATCTTTTTTACATAAGGAAACTTAGGCAAAAAGACATTAAATAACTTGTTCAAGGTCAAGCAACGGCCACGTTTGAACCCAGGGCGCTAACCCTGAAGCCCACGCTCATAACCCTGCACAACTAGAAGGTTATTTATTTTGAACCCGTCTGTCTTCTTGGGACTCCCGCCCAGCCACCCTGCTGTCTTCTCGAGGCACACAGAACGTGCACACCTTTTCCCCAGGACAGCTTCCCAAGGCTCTGTGTGGCCAAACTAAACACAGTCCGTTCCTTAGCAATTCTTTACAAGTTACCTTCACTGAGCAAGGCCCAAGAGATAACGGAATGAATAAGACCTGAAAGCCTTTAAGGCAAAAAAATCTTATTTACCTTTGGAACCAGGCTCTGGCCAGTTTCCTGGCACAAAATCCTAGAGGGCAGTGAGTGAGGGGTCAGCTTTGCCTGTTTTCTCTGCGGCTCAGCCCAGTTACACACACATGGGTGTTTCATAAATCACCTCTGAGGTGTTTGAGGCCAATCTCATTAGATAGACCAGAACTTAGCTGGAACATTAAATCACCATTTTCAAATATTGTGTCTTTTTAAAAATTACCTTTTTATTGTATGATCTCTGTGCTAGGGTGATGTCAATGGGGCAGATTTTGCCTTTCTTCACAATGGGCTCTTGTCCGGGAAAGGTCACTTGATAGGCAGGCTGCAGCTTTTCCAAACACCTGAAACAGGCGTCAGTGAGCTGTGGGCTGACAGAGCCAACAGGAACCGTCCCTCGCTCCCCACCACCAGCCGGCAGCGGTTTGCCCTTGGCTGCACATGAGAATCGTTCAAATCACCTCGGGAGCTGCTCCCCGACCACTGAAATCAGAAACTAACCAAGTGTATCTGTATTTTAAAACTCCCCAGGTGCGACCGAAGTTGAGACCCACTGCATACTCGGGGAAGGGAACTTCAGCGACGTGAGCCCCGCCCACTGGCCGTGCCTTCAGAGAATCCGCCCAGGCTTCTTTATGGATTTCTACCTTACCCCGGCTGGTGAAGTGACCCATCTCTGACATGTTGCAATGATGCACATGTTACAGAATGTCTTTACCACAAGGAATTTCTCCTTTAGCCAGATTTTCTCTTTGCTGACATACGTGGGTTTTGACAAACTTCTATCAAGGGTCAGACAGTACATATTTGAGGTTTTAAGGGCCATGTGGTCGCTGTTGCAACCACTCGACTCTGCCACTGTGGCACTACAGCAGCCCTCGAACAACATGTAAGTCGATGGGTGTGGCTGAGCACCAATAAAGCCTTGTTTGCAGAACCAGGCAGCAGGCCAGATCTGACCCACAGCCGTAAGTCTACAAACTCCTGACATAAGTTATTTTCAGTTCTGGTTCTGTGAAAAGAAAGAGTATAAGAATCTTTCCTTTGATGACTTAAGACAATTCCTTCTTCACCTTCTTTTGCTTCTAAATCTTTCTGGAGTTCTTATTTTTAAAGTGTTCTTTTTCTTTCTCCCTCTCAAGTTCTTCTCTATTGTGCTGGCTCATGTCGTCCCAAAGACCGTTCTCATGAGAATTACCCAAGCCTGTGTTTATTTAGGCTGACGGGGTATGAATTATGGAAAGAAAGTCAGAAACGAAGACAGTGACGATTCTAAAGTTCCATGTGCTAGGTCCTAGGGAGAGGGCGGTCTTCCCCATTACCTGGTCAGGAGACTGTCCCATGGAAGCTTCATGACTGTGTGCTGTTCACTTTTCTCTAAGATGCAGTCACACAGGATGGGATCCAAGTGCACAAGACTAAAGGGAAAGAAGAGGCTATTAATAGAGAAGTCTTAGCCTCGCCCCTTCTCAGGGGCCCAGCTCAGAATTCACCTCTTATAACACCCTTTTTAGCCAGGATTACTAGAATCAAAATGGGACCACACTCCATGAAACAATGCACCCCGCAAGTCTGCTTTCCCAGAACAAGGGAGAAGCGGGCCGTGGGGGGAAAGTGGGATGGGGAAAACTGAAGACCAGGAATCTTGGCTCAGTTCTGCTACTAGCTAACTATGAGTAGGCCAGTACAACCTTTTGATCATATGGATGTCTTTTAAAAGTAAAAATAAGCCTGGCCGGTGTGGCTCAGGGGTTGAGTATTGACCTATGAAACAGGACACATGCCTGGGGAGTGCAGGAGGCAGCTGATCAATGATTCTCTTTCATCATTGATGTTTCTCTCCTTCTCCCTTCTGCTCTGAAATCAATAAAAATTAAAAATAAATATTATGGAATGCCTTTCATTTAGTATTTTTTCTGTATCCACTTACCAAGAAAA
>NW_006284328.1:466945-481987 GCF_000327345.1 Myotis davidii | reverse complement strand
AGATCCACTCACTTCTTGTTGTTGGCATCAACCAGGTCGTTTTTCTTGGCGTAGTTAATGATGATCATCCGGACCTCACTGCCCTCGAGAATGCTCCCCTTCCTGGGTGAGAAGTGGGGGGTTAATTCATGGTGTGCCAGGACACAACCTGCAAACACCAGGACTCACTCCCTGCTCAGCAGCGGCTTTCCCCAGCTTTTCAACCTCTTCTTTTCTTCCCTCGTCCTGACCGAGGTAGTCAGTAGGGCCATGTAAGGAGTGATTACAGGTAGAAAAGGGAGAGACCTACTCTCTCATTCATTTAGTCCAGAGACACTTTCTGGGAAGGAAGCTTGAGCTGGACCTGGGGGAAAGGGAGGACAGGGCAGGGAGGTGTTGCCAGTCACAGAAGATTACTACTCAGGCGGAGAGGGCTTCAGGCCAGAACACCAAGCAGGCAGAGAAGGGCTGCTCTCCAAAAACTCACTTGTGGCCAGACTCCTGGAAGAGCAGGCTCATGCTGGCTGGGACACAGTAGAGGGGTTTTATATCTGGAGGGTGATAGGGCTGTTCCCTGCTACCCTCCTGGATAGTCTGGGAGGTCGGGGAGGGCTCAGGTATGACGAAAGATGTGATCCTAAAACCCAGCAGAAGGAAAGAAAAAACACATTTTATACTAGTGTGTCTGCAAGTCCCAGTCCATGGCCCCGGTGCCCCAGGGCCAGCTGAGCTACGGTGAGCAGGCCCCCTGCACTCACCTGGGGTGTTTCCAGTCCACAGCCACAATGCTCTCCACCCCTTTGCTCAGCTCCTTGACCTGTATAATCTGCTCCTGCTGCATTTGCTGCAGGAACTTAGAGAGCTAAGGGAGAGAGGGCCAGTGGGAGGGGACTTGGTCACTTCTGCACACACTGAGCACCTAGGATGTGCCAGACACCGAGCTAGGCAGGTCCTGGGGAAGAACACGGGACAGTCCCTGCTCTCATCAAAATAGGAACTGGGAGGCCCCCACCCAGAGGCTCAGGGGGGGAGAAGCTGCTACAGACTAAATGGTGAAGCCTTTCCGAACTCTGACCAGATATCCAAGGGTGAGGAGGAGAGAAGGGAGTAGGTCCACCCACTGCCTCAGCCCAGGGAGCTTTCTCCCCGCCCCCACCTTATATCTGGAATTAAAAGCTTAATTCCAGCCTCAGCCCTGGACAACGGGCTTCCCCTGCCCACCCAGCATGCCATGTGTGCCCCAACACAGCTCTGTGGGTGTGCAGAGAAGGGCCTGCTTACTTTTTTGTAGCTCGACTTCTTTATGTCCAGTTGCCGTCCTTCAGGGCTGATGGCAGATGGAAAAGGCAAGTTACGCTAACAGCCAGAGTGGTGGGACCTGCCTGCACTGAGGGAGGCGTCTTCCTGAGCCCTCCTCCCCCACGTTCAGAAAGAGGCCGCAGTGCCAGAGCTCTGCCCGGTGGCCTCGCAGTGGGACACGCTCCAGGCCACTCTAGATCTTTACTGTCCGACAGACCCCTCCGTGAAGATGGAATGTTCACTATTATTCTACAAGCGTGGCGATTCAGCACTTGAAATGTGACTAATGTGTCTGAAGAACTAAATTTTAAACTCTTCACGTTAATTAATTTAAACTTCAATAGCCACTGTACTGGATAGAGCTTTAGGTTCCTCTGAAACTAGACAACTTTCTGAGGCCTCAGAAGTTCCACCTCAAGGTGAGCCTTTCCAACACTGAGCTCGTGGCGGTCAGTGGGCCGAGAGCAGGACTCCGAAAACTAGATGCTGCAGGCCACGCCCACCCATCTGCTGACTCCACGGCCTTGGCCTTTGTGCCACAACCCAGAGTGGAATGGTTGCAGTTACCTGCCACCAACAAAGTCAGGGTCAATGACCAAATGCCTGCCACACACTCCAGACCCCACTCTTGTCTAGGAAAGCCTTTACAAAAGAGAGGTCAGTCTCAAGGTAAAGCTCAATAAGCAAACCTGCTGACATGTTTAAGTGCTTACTGAATGTCAGGCTATTTCATCTTTTTTTTTAAGATGGTAAAGCTCAATAAGCAAACCTGCTGACATGTTGTTTAAGTGCTTACTAAATGTCAGGCTATTTCATCTTTTTTTTTAAGAATTTATTTTTACTAATTTTTAGAGAGAAAGGGAGAGAGAAGCATCGATGTGAGAGTGGAACATCGATCAGTTGCCTCCAGCACACCTTCTAGTAGGTAGGGATCAAGCCCACAAACTGGGCATGTGCCCTGACTGAGAATCGAACCAGCAACCTTTCAGTGCACAGGATGATGTCCAACAACTGAGCCACACCAGCCAGGGCAGGCTGTGCTTGAAATGAGGGCTCAGAGAAGCCCAGAGCCGAGTTCAAGCTCTCCTGCTCTCACTCCCTGTGGAGCTGCCATTTGAGCTCAGATGGCTCTGTCTTCAAAGCTCAGGTCCTGTCCCCAAGTGATACTCCCTCTCCAGGTGGCTGGTGCTTGGAGGAGGGGTGGGGATCACACTGATTCTTCCTCCTGATACAACCTAACCCAGCCCACCTACTTCTCAGGAGAGTGAGGGGGTTCCAGAAGAAACCTCCTGACAGAGGCCGCTCGGCACTCTTCCTGGACAGGACGTGCTGCCAGGAGCACCACAGAGCGCAGTGCCCTGAAGTCCTTGTTCATTTCCTCAGCATCCTTTCACTGGCTAAAATTTAAGTTTTAAAACTTAGGACCTACTTTAATTACCAGATCAACCCTGTACTCCACTCTTCCCACCATGTGTCCTTCAACCAATGCCCCATCAGCCCTGTCCTGTCCCACCACCAAGGAATAAGGCAGAGACTATACCTGGCCACCGCCCACCCACACATGCCTTCCATACCAGCAGGAGAACACGTGGCTACCGAGGAAAGTGCTAGTGAGTAGAGGGAAGTCGGTCTTTTTGATTCGGCACTTCAAAGCATGCAAGAAGCATTGCTGTAGCAGTTCATCCATTTGCTCTGCAAGGAGAAGACAGAACCTTGTCCTTCCTGGGGGATACAGATGCCTGGCACTCCCCGCCCAGCTCCACAGTACCCCACTTCACCCACGGAATCCATCCCCAGGTTCTGAAGCTCCCAGACTCGCTGGAGCACAGAGCCTTTGAAGAAGGCTGACCCCAGAGAAGGGGTTAAGCACAAAGTCCCACCCAGCCAGGAGCCAGCACTTCTGACAGAAAGAAACCTTACAGGGCTCTGGAGCTGGCAACAGTCCAAATGCCAGGGTGGACTGGCCCCGGGGAAGCCTGACTTGGTGGGGAAGACTCCAGGCAAGATGTCAAAAAGCTGCTGCACCGCCTCAACAGAAGGACGTGCCTCCCCTCCCAGAGGTCCTGTGTCCTTCCAGTCAGAAGAGTGGAGCGCTTCAGGCTCCTAAACTGAGAGGATGGCCTCCCACTCCCAGCGTTATACCTTGAAGGGTCTTGCTGTCTGCGGGGTCTGGGTTCAGGCCCCCGACGCCAGGGTCTTCTGAGGCTTCTGGTAGGGTCTTCTCCCCACACATCTGTTGATCTTCCCCATTCTCCTCCTCCTTCCCCTCCAGGGTAAGGCGCCTCATGTCATCCTGCAGGGCGGGGCCTGCCTGGACAGACCCCTTCTCTTCACTGACATCTGGGGGATCCAGGGTCAGTGGGGCAATGAAAGGTGGAGAGGACTTGTCTCCAGATCGCCTGGAAAAAGCTCATGTCAGAAACACCAAGCCCAGCACTTTCCACCCTGGGTCAGGGGTCAGCCAGAGTGAGTAAGAGCCACAGGCTGGAGTGGGGTGTCCAGGAGAGGACAGAGAACCTGGAGTCTCATATCAAATCTATTTCCAGTTCTGTGACCAGAAATGTCACATGCCTCAGTTTCCTCATCTCTGAAATGGGGAGAATAATTCTTGACTCCTCTCTATCTCAAAGGAATAATATTATTAACAGACATCTGGGGACAGAAAAAAATTAAAGAAAAAATAATTAAAGAGAACCCCCAAAAGTATTCTATTTATATGAGTTAAAAATAAAACTATTTTGAATTAAAGAACAAAATTAAGATTGCAATGCATCTGTAGGACTAGTTTGGTGAAATACAAAGATCCAAGGCTCCCAGGATATAACAAAGTACAAACACCTGCAATGCTCAAGGACTGCAAAGCCACCTGCTCTGTGTTAAAGCAGAATGCAATCGAGCTTGCAGAGTAGAGATTAAAAAGGGGTTATGCCACTAAGCTTTCCCCTCCCAGAGATCCAGTGTCGCTCTAGTCAGGGGAGTGGAGCCTTAGGAAAAGAGAAAAAAGAGTGATGCCAAACAGCAGAGCACAGAAAGGTAGAAGCGCCAAGCTTGATCTTACCCAAAATTATGTAAATCAAACTATGTTTTCACTAACAGCTGCAGCAAGGCTTATTGGTGACTAGTGAGGCCAGAGTGTATGGTTAGGGTTCTCTGACCAGGTAATATCAGAAATATTTTTAAAAGGGGGGAGGGAGTGGGGGCTGAGGAGCTGCTGATAAAACAACTTAGCATGACATTGACTGCAAGGTGCAGCAAGAACATCAGTAAGCAGCTCGCAAATGTCTGCAAAACAGCTGATGAAGTTGTACCCCAGCAAAGCAGGGCTTAGTGAATATTCGTAAAATAAGCAACTCTAAGGGAGGGCTAAGAAAGTAAAGATGCATCTATACCAGCAGGCCACAACACTTGGTCAAAAGACCAGGCATAATGCTTTTGAGAAAAGCACTATTTACTGTTTTGGTAAAGTGACAAAAAAAATAACCAGAAAATAGACTCGTACATGTCTCCACAAAGCAACTGTTACAATGAGAAAGCGTAACTTCCATCCTGGAGAGACTGGAATGTGGAACCTGAACAACATCATCATCATCATCACCTGGTGCCTAAAGATCTGCTCTGCTTAGATTTGGATTCAGAAGTGAGAATTTCTGAGCACTTGTCATAGGGCCAAAAGATGCCTAAATGTGCATGGCAGACAAGGCCAGATGGACCAGAGCTATAAAAATAAAGATTGTAACTGCATTGAGGGGAGGAGCAGACAATCCCTAAGGCCTTATTCAAAGCCTAGGATTCTATAATCCACCTAGAAATAATCAGAGTTCTCTCTAATTTCTTCTCCATACAGACAAAAAATATATGTATACATATATTTCTCCACATTTAACAAAGAAATTAATGTCTGGGGTCAGCAACTTGCCTAAGGATATGGCAGGGACCAAAACCCTCACTTCTGAATCCAGGCCCCATGCTCTCTCCACCCATGCAGCTACCTGTAAAACAGAACAAACAGCAGACCCACCACAAGTGGTCCTCGTAGGTGTGGAGCACAGAGAAGCCCCTTCCCTTCAGGCCTGAAGTCAGCATCTCAGATGTGGACATGGCAGCCACTCCGATGGCCACAGGGGCCCTGAGAAGAAGGCCAGAGACAAGGATCAGGGAGTGTCTTCCAGGAGAGCACAGCAGGACACCTTCCCACACACGTGCTAAAAGCACCACGGTTGCAAATCTAAAGCACCCACTAGGATCACAGAAATCTCAATTTTCTTCAGATCGCCTAGAAATATGACTTTCAAAAATCCCTTGACCAAATATTCCCCTTCTTTTAAGCAATTCCTCTGCTGATGTTGACACTTTTTATTTCCATTATGAATTAAACCCAGGCAGGCCATTAAGCCCATGAGAGGATATTTAAAGTTCCCTTTCTTTAATTTCAAAAATATAAATTACTTCCCTACCTTAAAGAAAGCATAGCCATCCTATACCGAAGTTCAGAAAAGAGACCATTCATAAGCCATGGTTAGGCTGGAGGATATCATAAGGAAGGGAGAAGAGATAAATAGTGGCACCAACTAAAGAGGTTCCTTCTGACTCTTTATAATGGGATTTGCTCTGTGTGACTATCTATCTAAGAACTGGGTGTGTCCAGAATGTCATAAACCACCACATTTATAGCAACTACAAAAACTTCCAGGGCCCAAATGGGAACTCTCCGTCATCCCAGTGTTACGCAAGCACTGCTCACACACTGCTTGTAAGGATCAGTGACCAGCTGGGTAGCTGTGGGGTGAGGTCACTGGGCCCAAGCAAGAAGATTCAAGAGCCGAGTTCCCAAACCTGAACTTGAAGAAATGTTTGCTAACTTAGCAGCTCTACTTCCTGGGCCCATAGGTCAGTTATTGCTACAGACACTCTGAATCTGGCTTCTTTCCCAGCTCCTAAAAGAGGGGTCTTTCCAGCCCCTGGGTCAGTAACTCAGGAACTTCAGTCTCAAACACAACTTGTAGTTTTAACTTCTTTGTACCTTTAACCTGCCACAAACTACCCCCAAGCTTCATCCCATATGCATTCTAAAGGCCAAACTGAGCAGGCCAAATCCACATTTATGGAGTTGTCCCCTTTCTCCTATAGAATACCAGAGGAGAAAAACAATGACACCGCCCTTCTTTTCAAATGCAAGTTTTGCTACAGGTAAACAGGGAAGGACACATTTCTAGGTGCGTGGCTCCAAGAGGTTCAAGGCAAACTGGAGAGTATCAGTAGCAAAATAAGATCTTTAAACACTGACCTGGTCCTTGTCAGAGAAGTGAGGAGTAAAATAATGAGATGTCATTTTTCACTCAAGATGACACAAAGCAAAGTGACTCCATAATGGGAGTGAAAACTGATACCGCTTTTTTGGAGGGCGATGGTAGCTACTTTAGAAAAATACTGGCACTGGTATTCCTAGAGGCATCAGCAAGATACTGTTTTTGATAGAGACAAATTGGAGACACCAGAATGTCCATTAGGAGAGGACCTCTCCCATCATCACAGAGTAGGTAAGAGGAGTCAGCATATCTGGGCTTGCTTACACGGGAAATGCCCACACTATCTTAAGTGAAAACAATATAAATAAAGTATAATTCTGTTTGTATTTTTAAACATTCATACCCTAAACCATACATTTTTATATGCACATGTATATATGCATTGAAGAAGGTTGGCAAAGATATGCATCAACATGATGATGGTTACTCCTAAGAGAAAAGGATTATGAGATACAGGGATTTTTGATTTTTCAGAATTGTTCTTATCATTACTTGCTATATTATTTTTAAAAAGAAGCAGGGTTTGGATGGCTGAACAATGCTGTAAGTATACTAAAGAGCACTGAATTGCACATTTGAAACAGGTTAATTTATAATATGTAAACTACATTTCAACAAAGCTATTGACATAATTAAAAGATGATGATGATGGGGGAAAAGTATGAACTTCATGAAAGATAAGGAAAGACCAAGAAAATGTCACGGACAGGAGGCTAAGAAGACATGACAACGAAATGCACTGTGCTATTCTAGACTGAATCCTTGAAGAGGAAAAAAAAACATCAGTGGGAAAACTGGAATAAAGTTTGTAATTGTGTTAATGGTATTGTACCAATGTTAATTCCTTAGTTTTGATAACTATACTGTGGGTATATAAAATGTTATCATTACAGGAAGCTGGGTATAGCAGAACCCTATACTATCTTTGCAACTCTTCTGTAAATCTCAAATTATTTAGGCGCCCTAGCCGGTTTGGCTCAGTGGATAGAGCGTTGGCCTTGGAACTAAAGGGTCCCAGGTTCGATTCCAGCCAAGGGCACATGCCCTAGTTGTGGGCTCGATCCCCCCAGTAGGGAGTATGCAGGAGGAAGCCAATAAATGATTCTCTCTCATCACTGATGTTTCTATCTCTCTCCCTTCCTCTCTGAAATAAATATATATATATTAAAATTTTTTAAAAATAAAATGAAATAATTTAGGAAAAAAAACAGAAGCATCAGTGGCAAATACACTGGCCCCAGATGTGTGGATATCTCACATATCTCATTACCATTCGCTGTCTTCTAGAAGAACCTGTTTTTTTCTCTTAATCCTTTATCCATATGCTTTGAGAGTTGTCATTCCCCAACCCCTTCCCCAATTTTAACTAATTTTTTCCCCAAAGGCACAGCTGGCTGGCACAATACCTGTTTCCCACCAAGACAATGGCACAGAGGTCACCCTTCTGTACCTGAGGCAGACCAGCAGGGGGCACCACTATTCCCGGCAGCATCAAATCTGCAGCAAACAAAAGTATCACAATCTACGTTTTGCCTCCATCTAATTCCACATTTTAACTTCATCATTTATTTATTCACTCAACAAACATTAATGTAATTATTAACTACATTATTCATAATGAAAATTAAAAATGGCAACCTGAATAGCAGACCTGTTCCCTTTGGGGGCCAGGGGCTAGTGGTCATATCGAAGCACCAAGCTGAGGTTCCAGCTCCAGAGTCTATCTTATCCTAGTCTCCTACATTCAGCCTACTGACTTACAGTATGGCATAGGCAGTTCCCAAGGTACCTTCACATCACTTACCTTATTTAAACTTTACAAAAGGGTCAGAGGCCCAAAGGGCTCATGGAAGCAGCCAAGCGAGAGCCACAATACACATGGTGGATAAAATCCGTTTCAAACATATGCATGAATATAGGAAACAGGTACATTTCTTAAAATAGTTGCCCTTCCTAAGTAGGTTTCAGCCAAGAGCCAGAACATAGGAAAATCCTCTTACCTGCTCCCCCCACTAGTTTTTCGAGCACCAGAGGCCATGTTGTGAATGCTGGTAGAAGATCAGGATATGACCACAGGGTGTACACTGTCCAAAAACAGACCCAGAAAACACTTAACTGCCATAGTCAATCCCCTGGGGAATTGGCAAAGTCAAACATTAAGGTTGATTTAGTTAGGATATAGATAAAGCAAAAGCTATAGAGAAAGTTGCCAAAGAGATTTCATTCCTGAAGAAGGCAGAGACTTAAGAAACTGGATGTCACTTGAGGTTTGGAGGCACCTATTGTTCCACCTGGATTGCAGCAGCAGCAAATGACCACAGTAGATAAAAGTGGGGACACAGACACAACAGGATTCCATTTATTCCCTCAGAAGCAAGTAATGTAAGAACAGGGCACCAGCTGAAGAATTGCTGAACTTCCCCATGTTTATTATTTTTATTCTGTTTCCATAGTGATTAGCCATAAAACCCTAGATCAGAAAGGGCCTGCAGCTGTACAGCAGCTAAGTGGGGTCGGGTAGGCGTGGCCTAAGGAGACTGCATTGCACTGTCTCAGCCAAGCTCTGACGAAGAAAGTAGTGCCAAAGTAGGTGTCAGTAGTTATGGAGAACAAAAAAGGCCCTAGCTGGTTTGGCTTGTGGACTGATGGGCTCGGGTTTGATTCAGTCAAGGGCACATGTCTGGGTTGTGGGCTCAATCCCCAGTAGGGGGTGTGCAGGAGGCAGCCGATCAATGATTCTCATCATTGATGTTTCTCTCTCTCTCTCTCTCTCCCTTCCTCTCTGAAATCAATAAAAATATATTTTAAAAAAAAGAAAACAAAAAAGAACAGAGTCTCTGAGACCTGTGACAAAGAGAGAAGCACAGAATCCCGAGAGCCAGGCAGAGCCTAAGAAAGACTCCCAGTGAGGTATGTTCACGCCTGAAGTACATCACCAAGCCAGCCAGCATGTAGTTTAAATTAATCTAGCTTCTTTCCTACAATAGTATCTCTTCGGTACTTTACAAAAATCCTGCTAGAGGTAGCTTTAAGAAACATTCATGCCCTGAGATTCACCTGTTTTCAAGACCTCTGCTCCATCCCTAAGTAACCTACTATACACTTTATCTCAGAATTTCCCTTGGCAACTACTCTTTTTCTGTGTTAACTCTTTTTTTTTTCTTTTCCCCTCATATAGCAGTTTCTGCTCTTGAAAGACCCAATTCTAGGGATATTAGGTCCAAAAAAATCTTTAGGGATGGTACTGGGAGATTTTCAACTTGTTTAAGAAAGACAGGTTACTGGAAGACAAGGAGAAACAGATACTAGGCAAGGGCTATAATGATGGCCATCCCCATCCGACTGCCATACCTGTCGGGTACAGATTTTTCTCCAGTTCAAATAGGACGGGGTTACCACCACTCACGTACACAGTCACGGCATCCCCTCTGTGAGCATACAGCTTCACGATGCTGAGCTCTTCCTTCCCAGGCACCAGCTCGGAGGCCTGGTCGGTCCCCAGGGCGGGGAACGCAGCTGTCACGTCAGCTCGAAGCTTTCTCCTGCAGAAAGCACACCAATGCCTGGAATGAACGCTGTCCGGGTGGATTTTAATAAATACTGAGGACGTACTATAAAATCACGAGGGCCAAGGAAAGACTGTAATTTATAATGCTGTATGCTCGCACACGCTTCCAAAACATCCTGGTCTGTTTCACACCAATGTCTCATCTATTTCCACATGCTCCTGGGCAAATCTTTCCGTTTTACAAAGAAAGAAAACAAAAAACAAAACAAAACAAGACCCAGTGAGCATCCCAAGTAAGCCTGAACTTGGACACTCCGCCCTGCCTCCTGACGCCCTGCCCAGCTCTGGGACCCACTCCCTGCTCCTATGCGCTGGGCGAACCTGCCAGCTTAGGATGAATCACTACACCAGGGCACCAAGAATAGCAACCACACAACACTGGCTCCGGAAGCGCCGGCGTGCCATCTGCATCTGCGACACTGGACAGATCTGGTTCTTCCCGTCCGCGCCGGGCGATCCTCCCCCTTCCCCTGCATCCGCCGCTCCGGCCAGAAGCACCGGGCACTTCTGCTTGTGCACCTGCAGCTCTCTGCGCCCGCCCGGGGTCTCTAGCTCTTCGGAGGACAGGGACTCTGCACTCCTTCAGTTTTGCATCCTCCACACCGTAGGCTGCATTTTATAAGCGCTGACTGAATTATGTTTTCTTTTAAACTCACTAGAATATCCAAAAAGACAGCCTAGGAGATATATGAGGCCTCCATCTTCACCGTCAAAATGTGTCTAACCCACACTTTCCCCCTGGAGTCCCTTTCCCGGGTGTACCCCGCGGCCTACCCGGGCCGGCTGACCCAACCCAAAGAGGGCTCTGGACCAAACCGGGCTGAGAGGTACTTGTGTGCCCTCGTGGGCGGAGCAGGCCCCTTCTCCCCCTCACCTGTCCGATCCCTTGATGGCCGTGTTGGACCTGACCCGAAAGGCCTTGGCAAACATGTTTGCTGGAGTGGCCTGAGAAGTCGAGCACGGAAGCCAGAGGCTGTCAGGAAAACGAGAGCGCGGCGTCTGCCCACCCCGCAGCCCTGGGCGCAGCCATGCTGGGGCCTGGCCGGGAAAGGAGCCCAGCTGGAATATAGGCCCGACTGGAAACCGCGACCGCGGAGCTTCGCGGCCGCCCCTAGTGGCAGGGCCCAGAACAGAAACTGGGCGGGGCGGACCCTGCACGCCCCTCCCCGCGCCACGCCCCCTGTGATTCTGCGCCTGCGCACACGCATACTGCATACTGCCGGACCCAGCAAGTCTGTAGTTACCTGCCCCAACAGAGATTGCTATTCATCTCCACTTCATCGGCCTCGAAGTGTGCTGAGTAGGAGTCCTGCCAGCTCCCGTTCCATTCAATTTAGTTCAATTCCACAAAATTAATTGAACTCTGGTATTTTATTAAACTTGCAGGCCTCTTGAATGCTTTTCTTAAGAGCTTTTGTTTACTAAATCTTTTCATTTTATTGCACAGTAAAGGCCTCAGCTAGGATTTTCTCCAAGATTTTCTACTATGTTATGAGAAAATTTCTAGAAGTTATTATTATGGGGTGATAATAACAATAACAGGGAATCCACTCTTGTCCCAGACTTGCCCTTCATGTTATGAGGAAAAAAAACTACAAATGATTTTCAAATGTATTATTTTAAAGTATTTTGGGCTATTTGTATTTTAACTTTTGGGGAGTTTTGTTTCCAAAGTAATTATGTTACTTATGAGTTTATTAACTCATATTGCTTATTTTTAAAAATCTGTGAGATAGATTAGGATCAAATGATAGTTTGGCCCTTGCAGTTGTGATCATAGACCAATGGCTTATTCTTTCTGAAACTCTTGCCTTCTCTGACATGTGGATGCCATAGCCAACTAATAGAGCCTCCATGAAAAACAACTGAGGTAACATGTGAGATGTTGCACAGGGCTTTGCAAGTTAACAATAAATAGTTAATATTAGTTGGAAAAATAAGTCTCAGACAGAGGTGAGGGTTTGGGTTTCCCTGAGGGACAGCTGGGGAAGAGGGGGCGGGAGATGTCTCTGGAAGCAAGGATTTAAACACCTGGGGTCCTGGCCCTACTAAATTAAATTTTTCATGTGAAAACTTCAGCACAGAATGTCCAGCCACCAAGAAAAAAAAATCCTAATTGCTTTATTAGCTGACATAGTTGCACAAAGGAGAATTCCACATGGACTGCCCGAAGATTAGGCCCTGCACAGTGTCTGCCCTCCACCATTCTTGGAAGGGCCCCTAATACAGCAGAGGGGCCAGACCCAGCTCAGGCTCCCCTGCACTCTCACCCACCAGGCTCTTATTCTGAAGCACTGCAGCCACAAGACAAAGTCAGAGGAGTCCAGAGGAGGGCAGCACCACAGAGCCCTGCCCCTTGTGCCCTCACCTGGCCACACTGGTGGTGGGGGATGGCAGGGAGAAGGCTCCCTCCAGCTCTGAGTAAGCTGCCTGACCCCACAAAAGCTTTCAAGTCTTCCAGCTGAGGCCCCAGCTATCAGGGAGCAGACACTAGCCATTTCACTATGCCTTGTCTGAGTACCTGATCCATAGAAACCATAAGATAGTAAGTAATTATTGTTGTTTTAAGCTGTGGAGCTTGGGGATGGTTTGTTATGCAGCCATGGAAACTAATAAAGAAACCCAAGCATTTCTCTGGCCCAGTGCATCCTGAAATAGCCAATTTGTTCATGTCACTGTGATGGAATCATAGCTATATGCAATCCAACTCTTCTCCCAGAAAATTATCCACCACTAGCTATTTTGCTTACCATGCAAAAATTGGAATTTTGTTTAAACCTTTTTTTATTTTTCAATTAGAGTTGACATTCCATATTATATTAGTTTCAGGTGTAGAGCATAATGATTAGATGTTTATATAACTTATGAAGTGATCCCCTAATTAGTCTACTACCCACCTGGCACCATACACAGGTATTACACTATTATCCTATCTTATATAATAAAAGGCTAATATGCAAATTGATTGAACAGGCGGAACGACCGGTTGCTATGACACGCACTGACCACCAGGGGGGCAGATGCTCAATGCAGGAGCTGCACCCTGGTGGTCAGTTCACTCCCGCCTCCACAGCAGCTCTATGGATGTCTGACTGATGGCTTAGGCCCGCTCCCATGGGGAGCGCACCTAAGCCATCAGTCAGACAGCCCCCGAGGACTCCCAGACTGCGAGAGGGCACAAGCCGGGCTGAGGGACCTCCCACCCCCGCCCCCAGTGCACAAATTCTGTGCACCGGGCCTCTAGTTGACTATACTGCCTATTCTGTATTTTACATCCAACAAAAATTGAAAATTGAAAAGCCTAAGATGTTTGACTATTGCAAAGTTGGAGAGGTCTAGGGAAGGGAAGAGCTTTATTCAGAAAAACCCTGTGCCAGGAAATCTGTGACTCTTTTATAAATGGGGAGATGCTACTGAACCCATAATATGAAAGGGGGACACATTAGGTATAGGTCTTGCTCTTGCAAAACCAAACCTCAAGGCTGACTCTCAGAAGAAGGCAGAGTGTCACCATGTCCAACTCAGCACTGCCTGGTCTTCCTGGCCGGGGTGGGACCAGCAGAGACCAGGGAACCCCACGTAAGAACAGAGGCACCCACGTCCTAGCCTTCCTGCCACACACCCAGGGAGATCCGAGCTACGCACTGTTGAGGAGGGTGAAGACTTTCTTTGTGAGTAAGATGTCCTCTTGTCCTTTCTCTCTTCTTAGGACTGGCCAAACTAAATATTCTTCTAGGTTTTTTAATCTCCTTTCTTCTTCACAGCCTCCCCAACTCACACTTCCAAAAGCTAATGAATCTGGAGGATCCCAGATGAGGCCAGTAGGAGACCGCAGACACTAGCAATTGGGCAGAAAAAGATCACATAGCTGCTCAGAAGTAAAACCTCCACATCTCAGAAACTTACAGTTATTCTGGAAGGACTAGTTTGAGGTAAAGATGTTCTCCACAGCCTGTGGCAGAAACCTGTCACTGGTGACTCTCAGAATCTAACGGACTCTGGGAAAACTCTATGAGTGACGGGATCCTTAGCTTTTATAAAACATTTATAAACCTTCATAATACATTTTCTTTAAGCAGTTATAATGGTTTTTTATTTCATTTTGTTTTTTATCCATACCTGAGGATATGTTCCCATTGATGAGAGAGAGAGAGAGAGAAAGAGAGAGGGAGAGAGAAAGGGAGAGAGAGAGAGAGAGAGAGAGAGAGAGAGACATTGATCGATTGTCTCCCATACACACCCTGACCATGGATCAAACCTGCAACCTTTTGTTGTACGGGGATGACACTCCAACCAACTGAGCCACCGGGCCAGGGCTGTTGTGTGTGTGTTTCTTGATACTTGCAATAGACCTGTACAGTACATGATAGAGAACTGATTTCCTTGGCCCAGGTGCCATGAATAGAATAGGCTAGGTGGGTTTCCAAGATCCAGTAGGACTTGGTCTCCAAGGTCTACAGTAGTGAATACCAGACCTGGTGGGTGAACAACAGCCACAACAGAAATATCAGTGGAGCCCCTAGAGAACCAAGATGGTGGTGTAGGTAAAGGCCTATACAGGCCACTTCCGACAATCACATCAAAATTACAACTAAAATGCAGAACAACCATCATTCAGAACCACTGAAAGTTGGCTGAATGGAAGTCCTACAACTAGAGATGTAAAGAAGAAAGCACATTGAGACTGGTAGGAGGGGCAGAGGTGCAGAACTGGCTGGGCCATCACCCACGTGTGCCATTTTTTTTAATTGAGAGACCCACATGGGCCGCTTTTTTAATCGGGAGGGAGATCATCTCTGCCAAGGCCACCCAGAGGAGCAAGGGGTCTCAGCCCCACACCAGACCCCAGCCCAGGCTTTCAGAGCTCGGAAGAGAAGTCCCTGCAACTAT
>NW_006284328.1:465939-466596 GCF_000327345.1 Myotis davidii | reverse complement strand
GGGTTGCTGTCTGCCAGGGAGTGATGGCTGAAAACTCAGGCACCCTCTTAAAGGGCCAATGCACAAAATTCCCGGTGGAACTACCCAACTTATACTCCAGCAGAGGGAAGGCGGAGTGCACTGGAGCTTTGTGAGCAGAAGCCAGGATTGGGGACTCAGGGGTTAGAGCTCAGAAGGCAGACACCCCCAGTTTCCTGTGCTGAGTTATTCCCTCGCGCAGTGGAGGACATCTTTCCCATACATTAATTTGCCTTGCCTGGGGGTAAGACAGTTGACACACCCTATTGGAAAACACCTTGCCCTGAAGCCACTTAAGAGACTAAAGATAACAATTAGTCTCCAAGCAGAAGCAACTTCCCCACCCTGTTGAAAAAAACCTCTCGCCACATCTTTGAATGACTGCCTGGGGCAATTCAAGTCAGAATCCTATCAGTCTGTAGGCAGAGGTCTCTGGAGGCTTTGAGTCTTTGCCTGACCTAATTAGTCAGAAACAGTGTTTGACACTGTCCTGCACTAGAGACTGAGAGGTGTACAGGATCTACCTAACACATAGTCACAAACCCAAACAGCAAAAATGAGGAGACAAAGAAACAAACCCCAAATGAAAGAAAAAAGAGAATTCTCCAGAAGAAGAGATAAATGAAGCAAAGATAAGAC
>NW_006284328.1:464398-465274 GCF_000327345.1 Myotis davidii | reverse complement strand
TCACCATCAAGCCAGCATTATAAGAAATGTTAAAAGGGATTGCTGTAATGAGAAGAAGAAACAGAGAGAAACCTAGGCACACAGAATTAAAATGGCAAGAAATAAGTACCTATCAATAATAACCCTAAATGTAAATGGATTAAATGCTCCAAACAAAAGGCATAGGGTAGCTTAAATGGATACAAAAACGGCCCAACTATATGCTGTCTACAAGAGACCCACCTCAAAACAAAAGACACACACAGGATGAGAATGAAGGGATGGAAAATAATTTTCCATGCAAATAGGAAAAAATAGCTGGAGTAGCAATACACATATCCAACAAAATAAACTTTAAAATGAAGACCATCACAAGACAACAACGGTCACTACATAAGGGATCGATCCAACATGAGGATATAACCCCAGTAAACATATATGCACCCATTATAGGAACATCTAAATATATTTTTTTTAAAAAACCTCTAGAGCAGTGGTTCTCAACCTTCCTAATGCCGCGACCCTTTAATACAGTTCCTCATGTTGTGGTGACCCCCAACCATAAAATTATTGTCGTTGCTACTTCATAAGTGTAATTTTGCTACTGTTATGAATCTTAATGTAAATATCTGATATGCAGGAGGTATTTTCATTGTCACAAATTGAACATAATTAAAGCATTAAATCACAATTTAATGCTTAATCAGAAAAACAATATGTAATTATATATGTGTTTTTTCTGATGGTCTTAGGCGACCCCTGTGAAAGGGTCGTTTGACCCCCAAAGAGGTCGCGACCCACAGTTTGAGAGTCACTGGTTTAGAGTATAGACAGTCATTAAAGGAACAAGATGTACTAGAAACAGACCCTTGCATAAATGATTTTTACTCCTCACTT
>NW_006284328.1:461403-462210 GCF_000327345.1 Myotis davidii | reverse complement strand
ACTGAGCAATCGGGACCAGTGCCGAGCACCGGCAGCGGGTGCAAGAGGCGGCTCCAGCACTGGCAATGGGTGCGAGTGGCAACTCCAGTGCCGGAAGCAGGTGGGAGCAGGGCCAGCACCTGCAGCAGGTGTGAGAGGCGCTGCCAGCCCTGATCACCCCTCAGGAGCAGGGGAAGGTGGAGAAGCCCTGAGAGGCAACTGGGGCCGGCAGCTGCCACTCACACCCCCTGATGGCACTGAGCGATCAGGGCTAGCGCTGGCAGCAGGTGCAAGCACTGGGCAGGACCACAGTGTATGGGAGCAAAGAATTTTCAGTAACCACCATAGGCTCGCCCTGATGACAGTGACCGGTGCCCCATCTTGGTCTGGCGCCTCCGCTCACTTGCTCCCCCATCCCACCACGGCCAATGTCGGCCATGTTTCATGCTCTACTGCCTGCAGCCGACGCCCGCCATGTTCTGCATGTGCCCCCTGATGGTCAGCACACGTCATAGCGACTGGTTGTTTGGTTGTTCCACCATTTGGTCTATTTGCATATTAGGGTCTTATATGTAGATATAATGAATTCTCCAAAAGAGAAACTAAACAAACAATCCCATTTATCATTGCAACAAAAAAATTAAGATACTTAGGAATAAACTTAACCAAGGAGGCAAAAGACCTGTACATGGAAAACTACAAGGCCCTGAAAATGAGATAGAGGAAGACACAAACAGATGGAAGAATATACCATGTTTATGGATTGGTAGAATCAACATCATTAAAATGTCCATACTACATAAAGCAATTTATAGATTCAATGCAATC
>NW_006284328.1:453704-458102 GCF_000327345.1 Myotis davidii | reverse complement strand
GGTATCAGACTTGTCTAAAATCTCTCAAACAAGCTACAGCTGGTTACAGCATGCCCCAAATCTATCAACAAAAAACCTAAGACCCAGCACTAACACCAGCCTACCTTGCTTCACAGGTGGGCTTTGCCTGGGCACCTCCAAGCCCAATACAAATAGCAAATAGCAGCCCTCTGCTAATCCCTCTGTGGCTCCTGCTGAGTGGCCCCAGGCAATGGCTGACTTTGCACCTCCCTGGAGGCCCTAGATCCAATACACCTAGTAGATAGCTTCAGACCATAACAGATTACAACTCTACACATCCATAAGCGACACATTCAAGGGGCAGACTTAGTGAGCACCAAACCCCACTGAAGCAAGTCCTGTTCCATAGGAGTGTATCCTGATGTGGCTCCTGCTGAGTGGCCCCAGGCAATGGCTGACTTTGCACCTCCCTGGAGGCCCTAGATCCAATACACCTAGTAGATAGCTTCAGACCATAACAGATTACAACTCTACACATCCATAAGCGACACATTCAAGGGGCAGACTTAGTGAGCACCAAACCCCACTGAAGCAAGTCCTGTTCCATAGGGGTGTATCCTGCATAGCTGCTCTCCCACTGTAGTCCAGCTGGTCCTCACAGCCAGTTGGCCTGGAGGTCAACTCCTCCTGGTAATGCCAATAACAATCAAGGCTCAACTACAAGACTGTGCAGACAGCCCACACAGGGGTGCTCCTAGAGTGCCCAGCTCAGGTGACTGGGGAGGCTCAGCCACTGGGCCCTACAGGACACCTACTACACAAAGCCACTCTATCAATTCCAGGAGACATAGCGCTCTACCTAATACATAGAAACAAACACAGGGAAGCAACCAAAATGCAGAGACAAAGAAGCATGCCATAAGTGAAAGAAATGGAAGCAAGCAAACTACTAGATACAGAGTTCAAAACCATGGTCATAAAGTTACTCAATGAACTTTCAAGGATCTTAGTGAGAATGTCAAAGACATGAAAAAGGACCAGTCAGAAATTAACATACACTAACTGAAATAAAGAATAATTTACAGACACTCAACAATACAGTAGACGGAAAAAATGACAGAAAACTTCCCCTACCTGGTGAAAGAAATAGACTTGCAAGTCCAGGAAGCACAGAGAGTTCCACACAAGAGGAACCCAAAGAGGCCCACACCAAGACACATCATAATTAAAAAGCCAAGGGTTAAAGACAGAGAGAGAATCTTAACACCAACAAGAGAAAAGCAGTTAGTTACCTACAAGAGCGTGCCCGTATGACCATCAGCTGATTTCTCAACAGAAACTTTGCAGGCCAGAAGGGAGTGGCAAGAAATATTCAAAGTGATGAACAGCAATGACCTACAACCAAGATTACTCTACCCAGCAAAGCTATCATTTAGAATTGAGGGTCAGATAAAGAGCTTCACAGATAAGAAAAAGCTAAAGGAGTTCATCACCACCAAACCAGTATTACATGTAATGTTGAAGAGTATTCTTTAAGAAGAGGAGGAGGAAGAAGAAAAGAGGAAGAGAAGGAAGGAGGAGGAGGAGAAGGAATAAAATATATGAACACTAAAATGTCAACAAATACATATCTATCAATTGAATCTAAAAATCAAAATAAACGAACAAGAAATCTAATGAACAAAATAAACTGGTGATTAAAATAGAATCAGAGGCATAAAAGCATGGTACAGACTAACGAATCTCAGAGGGAAGGGGGGAGGGGGCAGGAAGAGATTAACCAAAGATCTTACCTATAGACACAGACAATAGGGTGGTGAAGGCCTGGGGTGGGAACCGGGTAGAGGGATGCAATGCGGGGGGAAGATGGGGGGACCTCGGTAATACTCTCAACAATAAAGATTTAAAAATATATATCAGTGGAGCCCCTTATCAAGAAATTCTATATCATTAGATCTGGAGGGATTGGAGGGTAGGTCAGAATGGATATTTTTCAAAAGTACCGGTATTTATTTATTGCAGCACCCCAAAATTTAGTGGCTTAAAATAATCATTTTATTTGCTCACAGTTCTCGAGGGTCTGTTGACTTGGTGCTTCTGCAGGCTTTGCTTGGGATCCTCATGTGAATGCTGTCATCTGGCAACACAACTCTGCTGGATGGCCTCTCTCACCCGTCCCGCTGAGGACTCTCCACCAATCTAGTTCAGATTTGTCCACATGGTGGCAGCATCTAAGAGCATAAGAGAGAACCTGTAAGGTCTTGAGGCTTAGACTCCTAATCACACAATTCTGTCAGTTTCTATTGGTCAAAGCAACTCATATGGCTGGCCAGATTCAGGAACTGGGAAAATAGCCCGGCAGGAGTGGCTCAGTGGTTGAGCGTCGACCTATGAACCAGGAGGTCACAGCTCAATTCCAGTCAGGGCACATGCCCACGTTTTGGGCTCGATCCCCAGTAGGGGAGATGCAGGAGGCAGCCAACTGATGATCCTCTCTCATCATTGATATTTCTCTCTCTCCTCCTTTCTCTAAAATCAATAAAAAACATTTTAAAAAAAGAACTGGGAAAATAGTCTTCATTACTTTAGGGGAGCAGCTGCAAAGAATGTGTGAGGCTTTGGAGGGGAAGAAAGGGTGTGAATGGTGAGGAGCTGCCTGCTCAAGAGCTGCAAGAGCAGCAGCTCAGTGGGGGACTTTAACCCAGCCAACTGTTAAATCAGGGCCTCTTGGAAGAAATCCTGCAAAGTCCTTGGGTCACTAAAGTTAGAGATTTATGAGGCTCTGGCCACCTCAAGGAATCCTCCCCACCCCTTGACCATGGGAACAATAGCGGCAAGATAGAGGATTGGTGTTTTCTGTCTCAGGGGAGGACGGGAGCAAGGATGCTTCAGGTCGGCTCACAGAGGTACGCCTGGAACCCTGATGGAGACCCAATCTCTCAAAGCAGTGATTCAGAATGAGGTAATAACAAAACTTGTGGGGCAAGTCCCCATGCCAAGTGGCCTGAGGTGTCCACACATCGGTACCAAGGACAGTTATTATTAATAATAGGATTTTGCCATCTTAGAGCCAAAAAGGGGCCTCGGCAACAATCTAGCTCAAACCTTTGTTGCCATGGGATTTTGTTTAAACAAAGGCTTCCACTGGAGCCCAAATACAAACCTATAAGAAAACAGGATTGCTCTGGGGGTGGGAAGCAAAAAAAAAAACTTCTTTATAAAATTGGAAACATTTCTTAAAGCATCATGGAAGACAACATTTTCAATTATATGTACATCAGAGGCTAAAGCAACATTGATCACGAAGAATAAAATTCCCCCAAACGAATACATTCTTCATTTAATAAGTGAAGAGCCTTTGGATTTTAAGGGCATGTTTACTTGGAAACATGAAAGCCAGAAATATGACTTTTAGTCACACGGAAATGAGCCTCGGATGGACATTTTTTTCAACTTACGGACTAGCCGCGGTTCTCAACCTGTGGGTCGAGAAAAATGAAAATATATCCTGCAGATCAGATATTTACATTACGATTCATAACAGTAGCAAAATTACAGTTATGAAGTAGCAACGAAAATAATTTTATGGTTGGGGGTCACCACAACATTAGGAAAGTTGAGAAACACTGGTTGGGTCAACGAGTCCCCCAAACCCCACCAGGTGGCGCCCATGTTCGGCATTTGCTGAACCCAGCAGCTTCGGCTCCTTTCATGAGGGTCAGGTGGCCTCGCGCGGGGCAGGTTTGGAAAATCCGATTAGATGCTCAAGAAAACACCCACTTGTGCTCTTCTATTTTAACGTCTTTTCCTCTCACTTTCGTCTCAACTACCAAAAATCCGTCTGACACTGACTCCACACACACATTCCAAAGGAAAGGGCAGGAAAAGCCTGTTTCCAAGGGGCAGCGGGAGGAAGGCTGGGGAACTCGCACACTTAGCTAGTTCAGGTTTTGCCAATTAGACTCTAATCAATAAAAAATTATTATGAGAAGATCCTGGGGCGCACGGCTCCTCCGGCCTCCGTCTCCTCGACCCTAGAAGGGCTCTTGGAGACCTACCATCCGTAGCGTCCCACTGCAGGGCACTCAGTCCTCGGTTTACGTTCTGGGAAAGAGCGCCGAAAGCTGTCCAAGGGGGCTGTCCTCTGGGCTGGTTACTGAGATGAAAGAAAAACAATATAACGTTCGAGAGCACCGGCAGCGTCACGAACTGGGCTTATTATCGCTCTCCTACGTAACTTACTGGCCCGTGGGGGGGGAAGGGTGGCCGCTCCGAAGGGAAGTCTACAAAAATTACACATTTTTAAAAAATTCACGTTCCAGAGAGGGTTTTGGAACTCCAGGCTGCAACATGTTAAGGGCCAGCAGACTTCCGAGGCAGAAGTGGGACCCAGAGCTACTTGCACAATCCTCCACCTTCCTCACCTCGGGGCCGCCG
>NW_006284328.1:435613-453444 GCF_000327345.1 Myotis davidii | reverse complement strand
GATCGAGCGGCTGGCGCTGGCTGGCGAAGCCGGGGGGCGGGGGAGGCCTGGACCCCAGCGGGAGGGACGAAGGAAGGGGGCTGACCCACCCCCAGGAGCCGGCCCACCCTCTTCCTCTTCTGCTCCCCTCCCCCCCACCCCCACTCCCCGAGAGCCGGGGAGGGAGCTGGAGCGGATTTAGGGCAAGAGGAATTCCCACCCTCGGGATTATCTCTGAAGCCCTAGGTCGGGGGCTATATGGTAAGGAACTCTGAGAAGCCGGGGCTTTTTAGCCAACTGGGGAGACAGGGAGCATTCGCTTTCAGAGAAGCCCTGTTGCTCAGAGCAGATCACCAAGGGCTGAACTCTTGGGGCTTTGAGGGGAGGGGTGCGGTTGGCTTTGGATCTGCAGGTGAGGGGCTCTGCTGCCTGGGCTTCAGGGATCCTATTTTGAGAGATTCTCCACCTTGCATGGTATGTTACACCTAAGCGGGCAGAGGGCCCCCTGCTCGCTTCATTTGCATGGAGACTTCCTTTGGGTAATTTCCTCTGGGGATTTATGCGAAATCTGCAGATCTTCTGTATCTTTTTTCTTTTTTAAACGTGGACGTCTGTCCCGTTTTGTTGGTTCTATGCATTCTGTTGGCAGACGGAGTCACATCAGAATTTTTGGTTTTTGTCGGTGAAGCAGTTTTCGTTAAAGATACCAGTGCTTCTGTCAGAAGGCGAGCATGTTTTAAACAGAACATTTCAAAAATATTTGTAGTGTTTTCTGTTTTATTTTTTTTACTGTGTACATTCTTACAACATCAATTAAGAAAACCCTAGAATGAATTTTTACAAAACAGTTTTTAAAGGCAACGGAAATGTTCTAGCATATTTTAAAGATTTTAAAAAAAAAAGCCTTTTCCCTGCATCCTGGTCATCATCATTGTATAGCATATAAAAATAAAATGCTGGGAAATCCATGAAACTGGGAAATCCATGTTCTTGGTGGCAGATGAAATACATTAATCAGGGCCATCTTGTGGATTAAATAAATCTCTTTTCATCTTTTGTGTTTCCTTACGGTGGTGTAGGCGCAGTGTTAAAGAAGAGACGATCCCTAATCATTTAGCATTTAGCGTCCACCATCCACCAGAAAATGGAGTGGATAAAAAGAAGTGATATTTAGTACATTTTGTGATTTAGAGGATTTTTTTTTTTTGCCGTAGTTTTTGCTGTATTTTTCTACAAGTTTAGTAGATGCTACATAGGTACGTTAAAAAAAAAAAAAAAAAGCCCTAAGAAGGCCTTTTATTTCTTGCCTGTAAGACCCGGAAGGTGTAGACTAGAATTATTCTTCCCATCATGGCATGTGGAAAACTGGCTCAGGAGGGATGCAGTGCAGCCAGTGGTAGAGCTGAGATTAGAATCCAAGTCTTGGAAATTCAGTAACTTTTGTCTTTTATTTTATTTTATTTTTTTATGTTCTGGTTAGTTTTTAGGCTTCAGAATGTAATTAAGTAGTAAGTTACATAAAATCTTTTTTTTTAAATATATTTTATTGACTTTTTACAGAGGAAGGGAGAGGGATAGAGAGTCAGAAACATCAATGAGAGAGAAACATCGATCAGCCGCCCCCTGCACACCTCCCAGTGGGGATGTCCCCGCAACCAAGGTACATGCCCCTGACCGGAATTGAACCTGGGACCCTTCAGTCCGCAGCCCAGGCCGACCCTCTACCCACTGAGCCAAACCGGTTAGGGCTATGAAATCTTTTTGATAGCCCCTCTTTTTAACAGCATTCAGAAAGTAAGACTTGTTTTAACAATTTCAAAATACAAACCTAGAAATGCTCTACTTGTAAAATGTAGGTTTTCTTTCTTCCTCTGCCAAACACCCCAGTGCAATGTAGACAGTGATGTGTATTCATTATTCTTGTGGCAGATGTGAAGCAGTTAAGACACAGGATGTTTTGGAAATAAAAATTTGTGTACTTCAGTTACTAACAGATCTTATCTGCAATCCTTTCAACTAGATTGGGGGATGGTGTCTATGATACCTTCATGATGATAGATGAAACCAAATGCCCACCCTGTTCAAATGTTCTCTGCAATCCTTCTGAGCCACCTCTACCCAGAAGACTAAATGTAAGTCAATGAGGTCATTCTTTGTGCTGTAATTAATTGTCTTGGAAAGGAGGAAGTGCTACTTAATGCCCAAGGTACAGTTACATCTCACTGGCAACCCAGACTTTGTCTCCTTTTGGCTTTCTCTTGACTTTGGAATAATAACTTCTGTTATTCACCGATTCCTTTCAATCACTGGGATACATACATGGTCTTAGGAAGAAAATAGTATGCTGCTTTTATCTAGGGAATGTTTATTTTGTTATGGCATGATATACGCTGTATTCAAAGGTTCCATTTAACAAAAACAAGGAATAGAAAATACCCCTGAATTCAAAGATCTACAGGTTTTCCCTCTACGCTATAGAAATGTAGTTTTAGCTTATTAGTATGCTAAAGAGAACCATTCTTTTTAGTTTCACATTTTCTTTTTAAAATGTATTCTTAATTATAGTTTATTTATATACATTTATATAACTTACAAAGTAACAAAAGTCCAGTATCCACCTGGCACCATGCATGGTTATGATAGTGACTATGTTCCCTTTTCATCGCATGACTTGTTTTATAATTGGAAGTTTGTGCTTAATTTCCTTCCCCTCTGGCAGCCATCAGTTTGAAGACACCCATTTTATAGCTCATAAATAAAACGTAACAGCACAGTTTGGTTTTTGGAGGCATTTAATTATTTTGGAGACTGCAGAAATTTAGCTTTGGACACTATTTTACTTAAGATAATAAAAAAATTAATTCATATTCCCTCAGTGTAGCAAGGAGAGCAGGGTTTGGACAAGTTCCATGATAGGGAGAAGCTACCCTGTGACTTTAAAATTTGCTGCATCTAATGAACAAATTGAATAATTGAAGAGACTAATTTGTAATATTTCTCCTTCATACTTCTGTGTTGAAGACCCTAAAATTGTTTCTATATGAAAAAAATTACTTGTATTTTTCCTAGTCCTTCCCAGTTTTTTTTGTCAGCTTTTGCTGATCCACCTTTTCACTACTTTCAAAGCTAATAATAATACAAAGTATGGGCTAAATATATTTGGAAGCTGGTCACCCTATTTTTAAACTCTCTCTGGAGTGAAGTAAGGTCCCTTTCCATTCTCTGTAAGTTTATTTCTTTAATATATAAAAACCTCAGAGAAGCCCAGAACCACACATTCCTTGTGTTGACCCTCCGATTTCTTGATGACTTGCTGCCAGTTAGCACCGTTCTATAGGAGGCCGATCCATTACCATTTGACTTAAAATTCATTGTAACTTTAATTCAGGGTCCGCTAATGCTAATCATCTTCCAGTAGGTCAGTTACATTGTGTGTGCCAGGACCAAAATTAACTTCTTACTGTATGGTATTCAGAGTAACAATTTTGGGGAAACACAAGACTTTAGATTCTAACCCAATGTCTTTGCAAATTTTGCAGAAAAATGCTTTTTGACCTCCCGGTTACACTTATAGTTCATGATGCCATGAATCTGTCTCAACAGCCTATTGCTATTTTCACAAAGTCTTTTAGCATCCTTATTTATCCAAGATGCGCTTGCATCCTCATCGTAAACTACACATTATCTGCTCATGGGCTTTTATTGGGTTAAGGGTTGGGTTGCAGAGATTTTAGGTCAAGAACATAGGAAGGGTAGTGTTTTCTACATGGGTGAGAAGGCTAATTTTTTCTGAATTTCTTAACAAGATCTTTAAGACTTGAAATGTCAAGAGATCTCCCCGTTAATAGTATATATGAAGCACTCTTAAATAAAACATAATTCATCTGGCATTATCTGTTTCTCTGGATATAATTACATAGTTAAGATATTCGATATAGGTGATCATGCACATTACTTGTTTATTGTGATTATAAACCCAAGACCGGGGATATACAATGGTTTAAAACTGTTATACTGTATGTAACACGTGTGAAAACTCTAAGAGTCTCCTAGAACAATGGAAGGGAGATTTTATTTATAGCACAGCAGACTTGATATATAATTGATTCAGGCCCGTATTTGAGATATTTACAGGAAAAGAAAGCAAGGGAAGGAGAAAACCCCTCCCTGTATGGAAAAATTCCTTCCTGGAATTCTTCAGATTCACGGGAGATTGGAACCTTGGTAATCCATAGGGAACTACACCTGAGGCATCATGTTCTGTTCTGGGAGCTACACTTGAAGAGAGACATAAAGTGCAGCCTGTATTGAGAATATGAATAGGATAGTAAGGGAATCTGACACAGCCGTGGGAGGTAGAGAATGTCATGGGGGTGACGTTCTAATGTCATAGAAAAAACTGGTGGGGGACAGGGCAGCCCCTTGTAGGTATCTGAGAGCATTTACATGAAATTTGGATACTTCTGTGTAGTTCCAGAGAGCAAAACCAGGCTTAATTTTGAGGGGGGAGAGATTTAGGCTCACTATTAGGGAAAACCACGAGTCAGGAAATCAAAACAATCTTTTTTTAAATCTTATTGTAATAATTCTATGGAAATTAAATTTCTGTTTTATATCTGTTCTTATTCATGTTCTGAACCTGAGACCCTCTCTTTATCGCAAACAGAGACGAAGACCTCCAGAGCCAGCACAGCCTTACATGTAGGCAGAGTAGGTGAGATGCCCAGGGGTGGGCCCTGGACCACAAATCCCTTTCCCACCAGCTGGTCACTGATGGCTGCAGTTCCTAGAGAGGCATTCCTTTGAGTTAAGGCGTTGATCTTCCATTAAAGTTCAAATATCTCTGGAGAGGTAACACATTCAATTGTACAGCAAGTTGAAAGCAAGTTTTATGTGGGGGAAACAGTGGGTGAGGTGATTCTGTGCATCCTAAGGGAAGGCCTGTTTTGGGGGTTTGATGGAGCAGGAGGCATGTTAGTGCAGACGTCTCGTGGAGGGAGACTGGCAATACGGAAGAAGGCCCCCCAGAGAGAAGAGATAAACTGAAAGGGGAAAGGGAGAGTACTTAGGGGTTTAAATCTTATATATTGAGCATTATTGTTACCAGTATTTTTTAAATGTTTTTTAGTTTGTGAGAGCCTTTCACGTATATTATCATCATCATCATCATTTGATTCACACAACATCAGGCATTACTGCCCACATTCTACAGATAAACTGAGGCTAAGAAACTGGGCTAAAGGTTAAGCTACCCGCCCGGGGACTTACAGCTTTGAAGCAGTGTAGATGGGACCCCAACCCAAGCCTCTGACTTCACATTGCTTCAGAATGGGTTCCCAGGACCAGCGGTCAATACTCGGGTGCATTTAAGTTAGAGAGTAAAAATTTTAAAGAAAACTCTGAGATGTACGCCAATGTTCATTTTGTTATGTAAATCTACCTAAAGCCAAACATGTGTAATTCCCTAGTTCAACGGAAGTCTCTCCTAATAGATTGTCGCTCCTTGAGAACACGTGTTTTTTCGTAGCATTTGTAATAGTGAACAATAAATGTTCATCTGACTGTTGGATGGAGAGATAGGACCCTCTTCTATTTTTCATCCTTAAAAACAGGACTAGTTATTTGACTTAATTACTGATGAGAAAAAACCTTGCACTATATTTTCTATCTTAGCAAGGTATTTAGGTTCTGTCTGCAGGCCTATGTTAGTTGTTTGTTTTTTTTAATATATTTTATTGATTTTTTACAGAGAGGAATGGAGAGGGATAGAGAGTTAGAAACATCAATTAGCTGCCTCCTGAACACTCCCTACTGGGGATGTGCCCGCAACCAAGGTACATACCCTTGAGTCCATAGGTTGACGCTCTATCCACTGAGCCAAACCGGTTAGGGCCCTATTTTAGTTTTTTGACCAGTGACAGTTATCTACTTAGGTATAAGGGAGATTTTTTCCTGGTCCATATCTCGCCTCCTTACTTCAAAACTAAGTGCCAAAGTGTGGCTGTAGTTGTTCAGGCTGCTTCTGTGTAAGATTGTGTAACACCTCATTTCTTAAATGTAGTATCTGTGAATGTTTTAGTTGATTAAAAGACCTAAGAGGAGGAGGCAAGAACGAATATTTTGCTTTTATAACTTAGATTGGGAGCTGTCTTTAATAGAGTATGTCAACACTTGAATACTTTCATCCTTTTTTTGTTATTTATATTTTCATCTTTTGTATTTATATTTTATTTATTCAAGGTGATAGGCCAGGTGTTGTTTGTTTAGTTTATATTAAAGTTCTGTTTTTTAAAGGGTTGGCCATTTTATGTCATTACCTTTAAATTTTATCATATTTTTTAGGGATTGTGACTATAGTTAAGAGCTCCCCTGGAATTACCTGTCCTTGATCATAGAGGCTGTCAGAAATTATCAAACGATCGGGAGTACAGCTCTTCAGGGTTGATTAAGAAAAACAGATGTCCTTTGAAGTGTTCCATCATTTTTTAACGACAGAGTTAACATTTTTTTTCTTCTTCTAGCACCTTTTTACATTTTTCATATTTTTTTTATTTTGTTTTTTAGTGTTTGAATTTTTTGCTTTTCTTCCATCTAATTTCAAAGAATCTTGTCTCATTTCAGAGGAGTAGGTAGAGCTTTCTTTTGTGGGTTACTGTTTTTTGAAGGCAAAGGTTAAGCAAAATCACGTGAAAAGAGTAGTAATATGTCTCCATCACCGAGGCTCATGCTGAGGAAGAGTAGGTGTATGTGTAGATGAGCGAGAGAGACCCTGTATCTCTTCGGGAGAGTGTGACAAGAAGCACTGGGACGTTGGTTTCTCACTCGTACTCGGGTACATAAAGAATTGGCCTGGATGGTCTCAAGAGTTCCCTTTGGCTTAGAACTTCTGTGATTCAATGAGCTGGGCTAGAAGGCTGCAGTAACTTACTTAGGGACCTAAGAGTAGATGAGGAGGCCTTGGCTGGTTCCAGACCATGGTCAGCATTCAGCCCTACTGGGGAGCAATAGAACAGGCAGTAGGAGAACCTGGTGCCAAGTTATGTTAATGGGAAGGGCACTGCAGATAGTCAGAAGACCTGGGTTCAAATCCTGCCTCTATTCTTTAATAATACGTTGTTATTTACAGAACACTTGCATGTACATTGTTTTGATCCTGCTTATATGCCTTTAACATTTGGGAAGGTACTTGAAACCATTAGTAAAAAATGTAAGACAGTTGTGTGTGTGTATATATATATATATAAATATTTGTTTATTTATATATATAAAATCAAGTGCCAGATTTTGTGGTACAGACTGGGAAAGCTGTAAGGTTATTTAGTATGGGCTTGGAGTAGTTCTAAGTGGGAGAGAGAGGACTTGAATTGGGCTTGAAAGACTGTAGGATTTGAGTGATTAGGGTGAAAGGACTCTCAGTAGAAAGACATACCTATTAGAAGGAACTAGAATGCTTAGGGTATGGTAAGAAGACCTGTCTTGAACAGAGCAAGGCACATAGAGGCGCTAGGGGTGGCTAGAATCCTCAGGGAGTCTGAAGATTAGCGTAACAGTTTCCAGAGACTCCTGCTGTCCTTCCCTCACTTCTGGGTCATTTTCTCAGACTGGATATGTTCTGTTGTGTCAGGGAGGATTCTTTCATCCTTCCCGTTTCTGTGTGACTCTCACATATCTTCATTTTTCCTTCTCCGTAGATCACCACTGAGCAGTTAACAAGAGAGAATACCCAGCGCTTTCTGAATGGAGGTGAAATGAAGGTAGAAGAGCTGTTTCAAGAATTTGGCAACCGAAGATCTGACACTTTCCAGTCAGATGGCGTTCACGACTCGGAAAAGTGCTCTCCTGTTTCTCAGGGTAAAAGTTCAGACAGCCTGAATACGGTCAAATCCGGCAGTTCACCCAAAGCTTCCCGCGTGGTGCCCCTGACCCCAGAGCAGGCACTGAAGCAATACAAGCACCTGCTCACCGGTTACGAGAAGCTGGAAATCCTCAATTATCCAGAAGTTTACTTCGTGGGTCCAAATGCCAAAAAGAGACATGGAGTCCTCGGTGGTCCCAATAACGGGGGGTACGACGATGCAGAAGGGGCCTATATTCATGTACCTCGAGACCACCTCGCTTACCGATACGAGGTGCTGAAAATTATTGGCAAGGGGAGCTTTGGACAGGTAGCCCGGGTCTACGATCACAAACTTCGACAGTACGTGGCCCTGAAGATGGTGCGCAACGAGAAGCGTTTCCATCGGCAAGCCGCCGAGGAGATCCGGATCCTGGAGCACCTCCGGAAGCAGGATAAAACCGGCAGCATGAATGTTATCCACATGCTGGAGAGCTTCACGTTCCGGAACCACGTCTGCATGGCCTTCGAACTGTTGAGCATAGATCTGTACGAGCTCATTAAAAAAAACAAGTTCCAGGGCTTCAGCGTCCAGCTCGTGCGAAAGTTTGCCCAGTCCATTTTGCAATCCTTGGACGCGCTCCACAAAAATAAGATCATTCACTGTGACCTGAAGCCCGAAAACATTCTCCTGAAACACCACGGGCGCAGCGCGACCAAGGTCATTGACTTCGGGTCCAGCTGTTTCGAGTACCAGAAGCTTTACACGTATATCCAGTCCCGCTTCTACAGGGCCCCAGAGGTCATCCTGGGGGGCCGCTACAGCACGCCGATCGACATGTGGAGCTTTGGGTGCATCCTTGCAGAACTTCTCACAGGACAGCCCCTCTTCCCCGGGGAGGACGAAGGGGACCAGCTGGCTTGTATGATGGAGCTGCTAGGGATGCCGCCCCCCAAACTTCTGGAGCAGTCCAAACGGGCCAAGTACTTTATCAATTCCAAGGGCCTCCCTCGCTACTGCTCTGTGACGACGCAGGCAGATGGGAGGGTGGTGCTTGGGGGGGGTCGCTCACGCAGGGGTAAAAAGCGGGGTCCCCCAGGCAGCAAAGACTGGGTGACAGCACTGAAAGGGTGTGATGACTACTTGTTTATAGAGTTTTTGAAAAGGTGTCTTCAGTGGGACCCCACTGCCCGCCTGACCCCCGCTCAAGCGTTAAGACACCCTTGGATTAGCAAGTCTGTACCCAAACCTCTCACCATGGAGAAGGTGTCAGGGAAACGGGTAGTAAATTCTGCGAATGCTTTCCAGGGCCTGGGTTCCAAGCTGCCTCCGGTGGTCGGCATAGCCAATAAGCTTAAAGCTAACTTGATGTCAGAAACCAATGGTGGTATACCTCTGTGCAGTGTGTTGCCAAAACTGATTAGCTAATGGACAGTGATAATGCTCAGAGATGCACATGTATGTATTTTTAACTATCTTGCAAACCTAAAAAAAAATGGGGAAAAAAATACAAGCCATTGGTGGATATGTTTTTCTTAGACTAGATTTCTTTTTTTTTTTTTTAACAAGGCAAAGCATTTTTATATAACTAAAAAGAACTCTTCAAGGGCTAATTACCTAACCAGCTTGTATTGGCCATCCTGGAATATACATTAAATGACTTTTTATAGGTCAATGCGTCTCTGTTATTATTGTCAGATGTACTTCAACCTGTGTGTTGTATTGTAAATCTCTTCTCTCTAGATAGAAGGTATCCCAAAAAATCTATTCTGACTATTCCTCTTTTAGTCTCCCTCCGCATCTGTTCCGGAAGGGTAACCTGGGACATGGCCGCAGTTATGGATGGGAGCCAAGGCTGGACCTCTTGCCCCAGCAGGCCCTTCTGGGGCCATTCTAGGTGAAAGGGCTCATAGCAGAGTACGGGGTCAAGGAAGCTCCCAGTAGCTGTTGGTTACCTGGGGAACTGGTGTTTCTGCTTCTCAATGACTCATTTCGATTTTGTGATGTGCAGCTTATTTATTTATCCTCACTCGAGGATATTTTTTCCATTGATTTTTTTTTTAAGAGAGAGTGGGAGAGGGGCGGAAAGACAGAGAGAGAAACGTCGATGTGCGAGAGACACATTGAGTAGTTGCCTCTCTCACATGCCCCTGTGGGGGCTGGGAATCAAACCTGCAACTCAGGTACATGTCCTTGACTGGGGATTGAACCCGCATCTTTTCGGCTCATGGTCCGATGCTCTAACCACAGCCTACCGACCAGAGCTTTATTTTGTGTGTGATTATTACTTACTTTTTTTTTCTTTTCGCCTCTGATTTGTTTCCTGGGCACTCGAAGCATTTTGCAGACAGCTTATCCTTTACCCAGTACTGGTGTTAGGGCGAGTCCGATGCCTCCTGCCCCTGGTCTCTAAGGAAGATGATGCAGCTGCTTTGCCCCAAGTGACCCCAAATGATGCTAAGGTGGAGTCGGCGTGCAATCTGCAGTTCCCTCATTCTTGGAGCCCCAGGACCAGCCTCCTTGCTGCATTTTCACGGACTCTCCCTTACAAAAGTGATCCCTTTCAGGTAAACCTAACTTTGGTTTCGTTGCTTTCTTCCTCTTTTCCCAGCTACGTGCCACAATCGTTCCACTTGCCATTTACACCCCAGACTAGTCCCTAGATTCTGAATGAACTTCGGTTATAAGAAGAAAATCAGGAACGTCATAACCCATTTCCTTTCTCTTCAACATCCTTTTCCCTAAGATTTGAACAGTGAGGACTAGTAATGAACTAATTGCTCACGAAATGTCTTACTAAGAAGGATGGAGAGAGTCAGTAACCAGGTAACACTGCTGCTTCCTCCCTGCCCTTCCTCCGCTTCCACTTCCTCCGAAACAAGCGTGTGCCTTGGAGGACACTGCTGCTTCCTGCAGCTTCGCTCCCAGGAGGAGCCAGTTCCCTTTTTATTCTAGGATTCAGTCTGCAAACTCCCTAAGAGCAGGAGGCTCCTTTCGTTGGACAACTCAGTACACAAAGGAGAAAAATGTCACCCTGGCCAGGCAGCTCCAATGTTGGTTAGAACATTGTCCTGATACACCAAGGTTGCAGGTTCATTTCCTGGTCAGGGCACATGCAAGAAGCAACCAATGAATGCATAAGTAAGTGGAACAACAAATCAATGTTTCTCCCTAAGAATCAATCAAATATATATTAAGAGAAAGGGAGGGAGGGAGGGAGGGAGGGAGGGAGGAAGGAAGGAAGGAAAGAAGGGCATATTATTGAAGGAACTTTTGCCTGATCCAAAAAGTGTTCCTGATTGCCACAGCACAGGCTATGAAAACATTGAGCAAATGACCAGAGCGGGGCCTCAGCCCCGTGGCAGGGAAGAGTTCAGACTGAGGCTCAGCCTCTAAAAGAGGATGTCCTGGTATTTTTGGTGACTACAACTGGACTTACAACCTTCACAACTTCCTTTGCTCCTGGTTTACCAAAGGCAATGGGATATAGACCTCCCCTCGGTCCCTCTAACTCAGTGGTTCTCAACCTTCTGGCCCTTTAAATACAGTTCCTCATGTTGTGACCCAACCATAACATTATTTTCGAGGCTACTTCATCACTGTAATGTTGCTACTGTTATGAATCGTCATGTAAATATCTGATATGCAGGATGGTCTTAGGCGACCCCTGTGTGAAGTGGTCGTTTGACCGCCCAAGGGGTCGCGACCCACAGGTTGAGAACCGCTGCTCTAACTCCTGCTGAGTTCTCCAACGTAAGGAGAAGCTGGGTGAAATCTCCCGTGTTATCTGGGCAGAGCATATGTGGAGGTGGTTTTGCCGGTTGTTATCGGTGTGGAAGACTTGCTCTTTGAAGAAACCTGTTTAAAGAACTCTGCCGTAAACACCTGAGGGGCACTGGAGGGCACGCGATCCCCATGATGGTGTTTTTAGTGAGCGGTCTCCTTGGTCAGTCAGCACTGTGTGCGAGGGGGGAGAGACGCGAGCCCGTGGCTGAGGTTGGCACGTGGTCTGGATCTGTGTGTGGAATGGACTGTGAGGTTATTGAAATTGGGTCGAGTGACAGGATAGAGACAACCCGTGACACGAGATAAATTCTAGAAAGCCCCAAGAATTTTGAAAACACGCAGTATCTGACTCTTCAGTTAGGGACACTGACCTCTCTTCCCTTAGGTTGTCAAATACAAAGGCGAATGGTGTGTTTGCCTACATTTGGCAAGCTGGGGAGTGACGCAGGGCAGTCACCCCAGTTGGCAGGTCTCTGCGGGCTGGTTTGAGTTTGGGGGGAGTGGGCTGCTTTCACGCGTGGCGGTGGTTGTGGAGATGGATTTGGGGAGGTTTGTGAGTGGGTTTCAAGTTTGGGGACAAGTTGTGGTTTTGGAGGCTGTCACCCTGTGCCCCCTTTTCTCGGCCACTTAAATTTTTGCTTGGATCTCTTCCCAGCCAAAGCAGTGAGTGACCGAATCAGACCAAGAGTTAGGCAGAGGTTCAAACTGTGTCATACAGTTACTGGGTTCTTTAGCCATTTTTGTTCTTCAGGTCATTTCAATAAACTGACTTCTTATACTCATTTTGAAATAGACAAAAATCAGCTGAGTTTCCAAAGTCCCACTGACACGGATTTGGATAGAAATTTTTGTTTTACTTCAGTCCCGAAACTATTTTTGCCTCTTAACGTGGGGAATTGGCTGATGTCCCTAATACCTGCTCATCTTATTGACTCTGTCCTACCTTCTGCCCTCCCAGTGACTGAGCTATTTGTTTGTCGTGTGCAATCACGATTCTCCTTCTATGAGAATGTCAGCTTCAGCCTTAGCCGGTTTGGCTCAGTGGATAGAGCGTCGACCTGCAGACTGAAGGGTCCCAGGTTCGATTCCAGTCAAGGGCACATGCCCAGGTTGCAGGCTTGATCCCCAATAGGGGGTGTGCAGGAGGCAGCTGATCAATGATTCTCTCTCCTCATTGATGTTCCTATCTCTCTCTCCCTCTCCCTTCCTCTCTGAAGTCAATAAAAATATATTTTAAAAAAAGAATGTAAACTTCAGATAGGCAGGCCCATGACTTCATGATGCTCCAAGTCAGCGATTCCCAACCTGTGTGCCGTGGCAGGCACACTGGTGTGCCCCAAGGATTCTGAGAACATGCGATACCTGACTATTTAGTCAGGGGCACTGACTTCTTTTCCCTTCGATTGTCAAGTTAAAAAAATGACACAGCCAACACAACAATAGCTGTCCGGTGTGAATGAATCAAAATTATACTTTTTTTTTTGTCAAATCAGCAAAACATGTTTTGATGCGCCACAGAATTTTGGTGATTTATGTGCTGTGAGATGAAAAAGATTGAAAATGGCTGCTCTGAGTGAGCCGGTCGTAGTGCTTCTGGTCATGGGCAGGTGGTGGGGGTTCTGCCTCCCATGCACCAGGAGTGTGCTCACCTCTTGTCTTCTTTTAAAGTGACCCACACAGTTACTCTCCGGTCTCTTTTGGAGAAAAGACAATTGGATGAAGGTGCTATGAGACCACCTTCTTCTGGTTCAGTATTTGACACCTTGATAATAAGGAAAAGAAAAATGCAACCGGAACCTCACTGACAAAGGTCTGCTGCTGTCCCGGAGCGGCTCCGTGAAAGGCGAGAGACCAGCCGGATGCTCTTCCCACGGGAAACGACATGACTAGAGTAGGGGGATTTTAAGGGGGTTTGGGACAGACAGGTGAGCTGGCCAATGTCGTCATATTTTACTGTTCATAACATTTAATCGATAAAGAATGGGGCTTATTGTATGATCATGAAAATAAAACAGAACAAAAGATTAAATAAAATTTTCAACTGTGAAGCAGTTGGGCTCTGGAGCAGCTGGTCGTGTTGAAACACTCTTCTTTTGCTTAATTCCGAACGAGGCATAATGAAGTCAGGTGCTAAACTTCAGGTAGCAGCTAATGAACGGTGCTGAGCTTTTCTGACTAACAGAACGCTCCCACCACTTTAGTGAATCATGGAAAACTCTCATGTATTTTTAATTATTTCTCTGGCATCTGTCATGTGATGTCATCAGCACGGAAGTTGGAAAGGTGACAATGATTGTTCCAGACTGTGCCGGGATGTCTGGTCTCCCCTGCGAACTGCGGATAAGCACTTGTCCTTCGAACCAGGTGGACCTGCCAGAACATGTTTTCCGCGTCGATTCAGGCTGGCCAGAGGGCCTCCTCTCGCGTGCTAGAACTTACTCTCCACAGAGCAGCTGCAGACACCCATCCAATGGACAGGGAGTGGCAGATCAAGGAAGGACTGTCCTGTGCCAGGGATCAGCCCCCCAGTTTTTAAAATTTTAATTTTGTATATTTTTAATCCTCACCCAACAATGTGTTTTTATTGGTTTTAGAGAAACAGGAAGGGAGAGAGATAAACATCGATGTGAGAGAGAGACATTGATCAGTTGCCTCCCCTAGGCACCCCGACCAGGGATCAAACCCACCAGGGCACCAGGTATGTGTCCCGACCGGAGAGTCGAACCCACAACATTTTGGTGTATGGGACGCTGCTCCAGCCAACCAAGCCACCCAGCCAGGGCAGCCTCTCCGTTTTATTTTATTTTATTTTATTTTTAAAGAGTATCGTAAGGGGAGTTAAGTTTCTTATTTTTTTTTTTAATATATTTTATTGATTTTTTACAGAGAGGAAGGGAGAGAGATAGAGAGTCAGAAACATCGATGAGAGAGAAACATCGACCAGCCGCCTCCTGCACATCCCCTACTGGGGATGTGCCCGCAACCCAGGTACATGCCCTTGACCGGAACCGAACCCGAGACCCTTCAGTCCGCAGACCGACGCTCTATCCACTGAGCCAAACCGGTTTTGGCAGCCTCTCCGTTTTAAATAACATTTTTAATATCCTCTTTCCAACGTGTACCTCTTTCATCTTCAACCTGTACGTCCGAAAGCCCAAGATTTTTAAGAGAATTTCCTTCCAAACCTGGCCTTCAACCAAATCTAGGGGTGATCCTCTCCCAGTGTCTGTCAAAGGAACGCCTGCTAATTTCAGGGGGACGGTTTTCAGAGTCGCGGCGAACCCATCCATGTAAGGGCTGAAAAGCTCTCCGGTCCCTGAATCCATAACCCCTGAGATAAGCCGGAGCTACAAATACACTGTCTAGACTTTGAAGGAGAGGGTCTGATTCTTAATATAGCTCACCGAGCACCCATTCAGCCTCGACTCTCTTGATGTCCCTATAACAGGAGAACTGCCTGCCTGTGGACTAGAAAGTCTCACCTTCCGCCACCACAAATAACTAAAAGGAAAGCACCCGCCCCAAAGCCGGCCAGCTGGTGCCCCGTGGCTATTTCAGCTCAGGATGTCAGCCTCGAAGCATGAGGGGGGGTCACGTTGGTGCCGTGGGATTCTCTCTCCGTTCGTGTGAACCTGCTGACTCGCTTCCCCTGGAAAGCACATGTCGGTGTGGATGACTCAGCGTTGTTGTTTTATTTTGGGGTGTTTGTTTTTTAAAAAGTAAGGGTGACATGCTCTGAGCATTTTTCAGCCTCTCATGCTTGTTTCCAAACCAGGGCTGGGAACTTTCCCCAGGCCGGCCCTGCGTGCTGTGCCTGCAGTGTCCCCAATGTGTGGGGGGGTTGGGGTGGGGGTTGGGGGGGTTGCCACCACAGGAGCATGGCTCCGCTGTGCTGCTGCAGGTACAGCCTCTCAACCATGGGCAGCAATAGAGGAAGAAAAGGCTTGAAAAAGCAAACCCTGGGGCGGAAGAAGGAGCAGGCTGAGAAACAGCCTTACAGAGACTCCGCCTGTAACACCCTCTCAGTTCCCAGGGCTTCGGTGTAAGCCCCGCTCTGGTGTGAAGAAGGGAGCTGGGAAACACGAGCTGGGGAGGCGGGGGGTGCTCAGGGGTGGCCCTCCTCCCGGCAGCCTGACTGTCAGCTCCCATGGCCGTGCCCAGGTCTCCATGTGCTGAGTGAGGCCCAAGGTGGGCTCCAGGATGCAGCCTGGCACTCAGCACATTTGGGAAGTTGCACTGTGTTTCTTAGGCCCAGGCCTTGGTCCAGGGGATAATTTAAAACCAGAGGGAACCAAGCCAAAGAAGGAAAGGGAAACATATTCTCAGGGGCCCTTGGGCAACTTCCCTCCTGCCGGCCTTGGGTCTGGCCCGGGGCCCTCAGTGCCCTGGCCACTGGAGCTAAGTGGGCACGGACCCAGGGACTGCTTTCCGTCCAGAACAGGCTTTCCATGGCCTGTGGCTGCCGATGGCGGCCTGGCCTACAGCTAGAGAAGGGCCTTCCGGTGTTCATGAAGCAGCTGTGTGTTCGAGACCAGCTGCTAGGGAAGCTGTGGACTAGGGGAACGTACAAGAGCACCAGCCTTCAGCAAAGCTGTTTACATTTCCCCATGACCTAGTGCGCCCCGAGCCAGGACAGACCCGTGGCTTAAAATATATATATATATATTTCTTTTTTAAATTGATTTCAGAAAGGAAGGGAGAGGGAGGGAGAGATAGAAACATCTAAGATGAGAGAGAATCATTGATTGGCTGCCTCCTGCAAGCCCCCACTGGGGATAGAGCCCACAACCCCGGGCATGTGCCCTTGACCGGAATCGAACCTGGGACCCTTCAGTCTGCAGGCCGACGCTCTATCCACTGAGCCAAGCCAGCCAGGCATGCCCGTGGTTTTTTATGCATGTAGGGCAAAAACTCCCAGAACTTAGGAAAGGCAGTGAAATGGCAATGAGGGCTAGATGTGTGCCGTCCATCGCTTGTCCATCTCCAGGAAGGAATTTCTGTCCAGAGGCAGAAACCTGAAGTGACTCCAGCTAGACTGAGTCGGTCCTGAGATGGGACCGCGGCCTCTCTGTTGCATGAAACTGGGCACAGGGTGGCCTTGTTTGCAGAGGCCGCCCGGCCCTGCCTTTGCGTCTGGCTGCTGACCAGCTCCTGACGAAGGAGCAGACCAGGATGTCCAGCCTGAATCGCTGTGGAGAATTCTCGATCGTTGCCAGGGTGGAGCGCTGGCCCGCGGGCTCACCTCTGCCCTCCTGGGGCATGTCCATGCAGGCCTTCCTGGGTGCATTTATTCTTTCAACAGTGACTTATTGAGCAATTGTGGTGTGAAAAGCACGCTGGTGGCGTTTGCCAGGGATGGGTGGCAGCGACAGCATTCAGGCCATATGCCCAGAAATTGACAGAAGGCAGGCGGTGGGTCTAGAGACTCTAGAGGAAACACCAAGTTGTCTGCACTCAGCCTTGGTTTTAAAATGTGTCTCAACCTGCAAGTGAATGGGGTGAGAAGGGGAGATCCTTTCAGAAGAGAGTGTGCTGGGTCTCTGAGGCTTGTGTTCTGAGCTGAAGGAGGAGGAGAAAAGAGGGCAGAGAAGGAAGACGTGCTGTGTTGTAGAAAAGCGACTACAAAACTTTCCAGCGGCTCTCAACCTGTGGGTCGCGACCCCTTTGGCGGTCGAACGACCCTTTCACAGGGGTTGCCTAAGACCATCCTGCATATCAGATATTTACATGACGATTCATAACAGTAGCAACATTACAGTTATGAAGTAGCAACGAAAATAATTTTATGGTTGGGTCACAACATGAGGAACTGTATTTAAAGGGCCAGAAGGTTGAGAACCACTGCTTTAGACAATTAAAAAAAAAATGTTCCTAAAGTAAAAAACAAAACAAAGAAAAAGAAAAATGACTACGATCCTCGCTCTCGCTGCCCTCAGTCGGACTTGGAAGATAAGATGGGGACCCCCTGGAGTTGCTCTGACTTGATTTCAGGTCAGGGCATTGACTTCTGCGGTCCCTCCTCAAACATCAATCGACCCACATAAGCCACCCAGGTGGAGCGACCTCCGGGAGGAGGCCTGCGGGCACCGGGTCCCCGGCCTCTGCCCTCTCCCTTTCTCCCCTCCACAATAGCTGGCTTGGCTTGCTGTTTTCTCTGGTTGCTAAATCAACATCGTTTATTCCTGTCCCATCATCAAACCCGGTCGGATCCCAAGACAGAGGATTACGTGG
>NW_006284328.1:418390-435556 GCF_000327345.1 Myotis davidii | reverse complement strand
CCCCACCTTTTCCCGGGTCCAGTCCCCTCTTCGGCAGCCCTTCCTCTCCTTTGGAACCCAAAGTCACGATCTACTTCAAAAGGCCAGAGAGACATTTAGGCCAGGCAGAGAGGACAGGGGGCCTCAGAGGGGAGCCAAGGGGCGGGGAGGGGGGAAGAGGGGCACACAGGTGCTTCCCCCAATTCTGCTGAAAGAACAGGGCCCAAGCTTCCGTGGTCAGGCTTCCTGCAGGGACAACTGCTTCCTAACTGCTGTGTCACATGCTCCACCCCTTCTGCCCCTCCAAGCCCCACCTGGCCCCAGGCAGCTGGGCTGGAGGAGGAGACCACAGGGTGTTTAGCATCGGGGCAGGGCTGGGAACCACTGCCAGAGCCTCCCCCACTCACCCCCAACTGCAGGCTCTGCAGGCTCCCCCAGGGGGCGGCTGGGCCTGCCCTGCTCTGTGGGCCTTCTCTTCCTTCTGTAGCTAAGTGCCCCCACCTCCTGTACCCCAGGCGCCGTGCCCAGCAATCCCAATATGAATGTAGTGGGTAAAGAATTGAAATACAATGGCGTACACGGGGCAGGGGGTGTGGGTGCAGAGCAGGGACTACATGCCTTAGGCGCAGTGGTCGGCAAACTCATTAGTCAACAGAGCCAAATACCCACAGCACTTCTTCAAAATAGACTCGCCCAGGCCGGAAACCGACTTCGGCGCACGGGCCACGAAGTTTCAATCGCACTGTACGTGCGCCCGCACGTGGTATTTTGTGGAAGAGCCACACTCACGGGGCCAAAAAGCCGCATGTGGCTTGAGAGCCGCAGTTTGCCGACCACGGAGCTAGAGGAAGGTGTAGCCATATAGAGAGAACAACATGGTGACACTAAAGAACTGAAAAGCTCAGAGAGAAAGACCAAGAAGAAGAGGGCCTAGGAGTCTGCAGAAACCAAGGTGAAGGCTGGGGATGGAGGGCCGCAAAGGCTGTTTGTGGCGATTGCCCCTGTCCTTCATGGGCATGACCATTTGCCCCTGACCACCTGTTAGGCACCATGCCTCCTGCCTCGGGGCTCCTCCCAACTGAAAGAGCCAGCGGGAGACTGAGGCCCAAACTCGAGACAACAAACACCCTTGTCCCTTCGGTGGGTAGCAGAGCCAAGGTCTGTAGCCAGATTCCCCTCTGCTACCCAAAAAAGTGCCCCATTCAACAACCCCCTCTCACCCCTGCCCGATGCAGAAGGGGGGGCAGTTATTTTTACCTCCAGGGTTGGGAAAGGGGCAAAGGCTGGGGCTGGGGCAATTCAGTGGCGCCAGCTGAGGCTTAAATACAATGGGGAAGCCCCACCCCGCCAGCTCTGCCCTCGGAGAACCGGGCAGGAAATAAATAGCGCTGTGTGCCCCGCCTGGAGGGCTGGCTGCGTGTGTCTGCCTGGACCCCCGCCAGTCACATGAGCCCGGCTGGTTAAAAAGAGCTCCGGTAATCGCCCAGCTCCAGTGTCTCATCTGGCACCCAGAGCCGCGTGGGCGAGGGTGCCAGCTCTTCCCTATGGGGCCTCGATGGAAGGGAGGAGCAGTGGGAAGGGGCATCTGGGGCCAGGGAGGGAGCCAGCCAGTCGGACTTTACTCCTGGCACTGGGCAACGGTGGTAACTCTGGGGAGGGCAGTGTGGGCACAGGAGCTGAAGCGAGAAACAGCTCGGCCAAAGTCCCATGACCAATCTTAATTCAGCCAGAGCTGTTGTTTCCCCCACACCCCCTGCCCCCTGTGGGTGCAAACACACACACACACACCACTCCTATCTTCTCTTTCTCGGAGCTTTGTTCCAACCCTCCCAGCTCAGAACGCCAGCATATGTCTACCTTTTTTTAAAAAATATTTTTATTGATTTTTTTTGGAAGGGAAAGGGATAGACAGACAGAAACATCGATGAGAGAGAAACATCATCGATAGGCTGCCTCCTGCCCCCCTCCCACTGGGGACCGGCCCACATCCTAGGCATCGAACCGGTGACCTCTTGGTTCCTAGGTTGACATTCAACCACTGAGCCATACCAGCCAGGCACATCTGTCTGCCTTCTGCAGTGCCCCTGACCCCGCTCCCTCCTCCTGCCCAGCCTCTCCTTCAGTCCACAGACCAACGCTCTATCCACTGAGCCAAACTGGTTAGGGCAGCCCAGCCTCTCCTGTGTCAGGGTAGTGGCTGCTTCTCTGTAGGCCTCAGTTTCCCTTCAGGAGGCATGTTCCAGATCTGGCACTCAGGGTCCTCCCTCCGGGCAATCTAGGGCAGCAGACAGAGAGGCGCTCCTGGGAGGAGGGTATATACGCTGAACTAATCTGTCTCCTGAGGTGCCAGCACCGGTGGAATGATTCAGCAGCTGAGCTCTCACTCAGGTCTACATGTCCTGAGATGTCGGGGAACCTTCAGCTGAGACGCTCATTTGTCTGGATCCTCCCGGTGAGAACATGTCACCTGTATTAGGGGTGGAAGGGAGCAGTGCCAACCCGCTCGCTGTGCTGGGGGGCTGGGGAACAGTTCTGGGAATCAAGAGGAATCAGAAACCCTCCTCGCTGTGGGATGGCACGATGCTATGGAGTGTGTGTGTGTGTGTGGGGGGGGGCAGGGGCTGTTGGAGGAACTGGGGAGATGGCCCTGGGTGGGGAGGCAGAGCACGTTCAACAGTCGAGAGCACTGACTAGGTGGTTGGTGGTTTAAGGGAGAAATTGGCATCCCCCCGCAAACTACCTCCCCCCACCCGCCAAAGAAACACTCCACATTTGCATATCTAAGTGGTCCATAAAACACTAAATATATAGGGAGAGGGCAGGATTATTTGTGGTTCCAGGAGCTATTATGAGCTCCAAACTCCATGGACATTACTCCTAAGGTTGACAAGAAATGCCCATTTTTCTCTGATTGGAACATGTAAGAAATCACAGGGACACATGCAGAACATCTGAGATCCTGAAATGTGATTCTCAAACATGGAGCAGGCAGCTGAGAACCCCGACAGGCTCCGAGTTGGACTCAAGGGTCACAAGGTTCCTATGGATGCGGTGTCCAACCCTCACTCAGAATGGAGTAAGGGGAGAGTCTGAGGAGGCGGCCATTTACCAAGCGTGGGCAGTTACAGGGATAGGCACTGGGGCCAGGGAAGGGCGTGGTTGCTGCCACCTTTAAGAGCATGGCTGTGGGTGAGCCTGCAGGAGAGGGTCGCCCCCCAGAAGCTGTGGCCTTTGGTAGGCGAAGGCAGGCATTGCCAACCTCTGGCCAATGGGCGGAACCAAGGGGATAGGTATGCCGCCATCTCCTCTTCCTCCCAGGCCTCCCACGGGCCACACCTATAGCCAAAAGCCAGAAGACAGGAGAGGCTGGCTGGTGCCGTCCCCAAAGGCCAACCTCCTGGGGCACAGAGCATGTGGAGAAGGGTGGGGAGTGGATCCAGAGTGGGTACAGCACAGACTCTGTGACCTTGTGATCTTAGGCAGGCAAGGTGACCAGCATCAATAAACCTTCGTTTGGAGCACAAAGCACACTATACACCAGCATTGTGCTGTCCACCCAGGATAAAACTTCGGGAATCGGGGATTCCAGCTGGGGACACCGGAGCAGGAGTGTTCAGGGAGGCCTTCTTGGAGGAAGTGGGAATGTGAGATGGGGCTCAGAGGACAGATGAGAGAAGGGCTGGGAGTACTCTCCTTCCCTGGAGCGGAATGCCAATTAGCAACTGGATCTACCACAAGGTCACATTTCAGATCTGTCTCTGAGATTTTACGTAATAGCCGTGGCCGGAAACGCCCATCGGATGCTAGCTGTCTGACTCCACGCATTGCTTCTCACCTCACCTGAGAGGAGCAACTTGCCAAACTGCCTGTATCCTCTCTGGAGGTCAGGTTTCTCCCAGCAATTCATCAATAAAAACTCCCCGGACTTCACGCTGGGAATTCGGGCTATACAAACGGTTAAACATGCTCCTTGCTCTCAGAGAGCCCACATTTTACAGAGCACAGACATGTTTTGCAGGAGGTGTGCTGGAGATAGGATCAAAGTTCCTGGGGAAGCACAGGGAGAGTGACTAATTCCCAGAGGTGTTAGGATGGCTTCAGAGGGTAATGTTTGCAGTGCAAGCCCATGAATGGGTAGAATTTGCCAGGTAGAAGGGAATTCCTGGAGGAGGACTTGAAATGTGTGGGAATGGCAAGGGGTGGAAGGGGTGGTGAGCAATTCCAGACTAGGAACTGAACCTGGTGAGAATGGTTTGGGCCACTTTATCTTTTTATTATTATTATTATTATTATTGAATATATTTTTATTGATTTCAGAGAGGAAGGGAGAGGGAGAGATATAGAAACATCAATGATCAGCTGCTGCCTGCATGCCTCCCCACTGGGGATGGAGACCACAACCTGGGCATGTGCCCTGACCGGGAATCGATCCATGATCTCCTGGTTCATACGTTGATGCTCAACCACTGAGCCACACTGCCCAGGCTGGGCCACTTTAAAGGGGTACTGTAGGTCCGTTTAAGGAGTTTGTCAGTTGAGCACAGAAACAAGGCACCAAAGGATTTTTTTTAAAAAAAAACCAGGGCAGTAACATGAGTTTTCTTTTTGAAAAGAAAGTGATTTTCTGGGAGGAAACAATATTTCTTCAAGTGTGAGTAATGGAGTCTGAGATTGGGATCTGTCCCTCTGCGCCACCCCTGTCCCCCACCCCACCCTCCACACCCTGCTCCTGCCACCTTTCTCCAGAGAACAATTCTTATTCCCAGGCTGTGGCTGCTCTGACTTTGCAGCAAATAACAAGGCAAAATAAACGAGTTTGTTCCTTCTTCTAGGACGATGTGGACTGAGACCACCCAGGGGGCTATTTCCCTTCCAGTGTACTAGTCTACCCCACCCTCAAATTTGACAGAAAGGAATAGAACCTTAAGTGACCAGCCAGCCTATAGGACTTCGGAGCTGCCAATCCTAGAATAGCCACCAATCAGAGCTTTTCAGTCTGGGGTGGGGGGAGGTTCTTTCCACACTGGTGACTATGCCTCCAGGTCTTCTCTGAGAAACACCCAAAATAGGCCAGCTCTTTTTAATTTAATTAGCCACTCCGCTGAGGGCAGCAGATGGAATGAAGCAAAGACAGATGCATTGGGGGCAAGAAAGGGTGGGAGCACATTCTAAATGAGGTTGTCTGATGAGCCCACACTCATCTCCACAAGGAGTGTCGCTTAGAGCAAGTGCTCAAGAGGCAGAGGAAGGGCTGCAGCCCTTGGACTCCCAGGCCAAGGCTCTGCCTGCTGCTCTCAGCATGGTCTGTGGGGTGACCAGAAGGAAGGAAGCAGGTACCTGGGGCTGCTGGGCAGGAGATGAAACCCCTGCTCCCTCCACAGGGGCTGATGCACAGTTCCCAGGGTGGGGTGGGGGTAGGGATATCTGCCCTCACTTGGCTCTCGTATCTGGGGCTGTGGGCAACTAGCAGCCCAAACTGACAGCCTGTGGCAGCAGCCAAGCGAGGTGAGGTGCGAGAATCTATTTCTGGAGCCCTTTAAGAATGGGGAACAGCCAGCTGCCTGGGGCCAAATGATCCCCCAGAGCCTTCCTTATCTACAGTAGAGTGACAGTTGTAAGTACCTGACAGGCGGTGCTTGGGCAGGGAGAGCTGAAAGGACACGTATGGCCTTAGGGGGTCTCTCACCCTTAGCAAGTACCTGCTCTGCGCTGCAGAAAGACCACCGATGTGGAGCAACTGCCCCCTCTGGTGGTGAGTATCGGGATAAAGTTACACAGGGGCAGCTTCTTCACCGTCTAGAGACCTTACTGGATCCTTCTCTGAGCAGTTTCTCCCCCAAAGCTCCAAGAGGAGATGATTGTGAGTCCAGGCTTCCAGCTTCCCCCTTTTTCTCCAGACTGCAGCTCTGGTCCTTAGCCAGGAGCTCCTTTCAATTATACGGATGGACACATTACAGTGCAAACAGCACTAGAGCTATGCTCTGAAGAGCAGTCTGGTTCCAAGGAGAACATCGCGTGAGTCACTTCTCCTTTTCGCTCTACGGAAGAAAAGCAATGACCTGTTTGAGAATCTTTATTCAAGTCTAGCCGTTTCCATATATGTAACGTGGAGATGACTGGCACTGCCTGCCTCAGTGCTGTGGGTGGGCAGTCCCAGACTTGGAATGGGGAGCATCCATATGCATGGGGAAGCGCAGGGGGTGGGGAGGACGGAGGCGGGGCAGCGGGCAGCTCCTGGTCCTGGGACTCAGTTAGTCTCATTGCTGGGGCTGTCTTCCCTGTTGAAAGCTGGCATCACTGTCTCTCATGCCTGGGCATGAGAAACCCCACAGGGCTCAGGCGGCTGCCAGGCTCCTTCCAGCTTGGCCAGGGGGCAAGTCACCTTTCAGCGCCCAGGGAAGATCAGAGTGACTGTGGCCCTCCGGCTGGGAAGACATAATACTGGGCCTATTTTCTTGTTGCTGTTCTCAATTAACAGTCTTATTTATTGATTGATTTTTATTGATTGATTTGAGAGAGAGAGAGAGGGAGGAAGGGGAGAAGAGAGAGAGAAAGAGAGAGAGAGAGAAACATCAGTTTGTTGTTCCCCTTGTTTATGCATTATGCATTCATTGGTTGCTTCTTGTATGTGCCCTGACTGGGGATCAAACCCGAAACCTTGGTGCATCGGGTCAATCAATGCTCTAACCAACTGAGCTACCCGGCCAGGACTTCTTTTTTATTTTAATTTCTTTTTAGACACCGTACCGGAAAGTCCTTTTATGTGCACGGTGACTCTATCTGGCACAGGATGCTACCGGCGGGAAGCAGGTCACAAGAACAAATTCTTGTTCTTCGTTAGGGAGACAGTTCAAATATGGCCGTGACTCTTTCCACACACGAGTTAAGGGAGCTTTTCCTTCCCTTCTTCCTTGTCTCCTGCCTTCCGTTCTCTTTTGTGCTGACAGCTCAAAACCAAAATGAACTGAATTGTCTCCATGGTCTGAGCGGTTAGTTCTTTGGGTGGGTGTGCATTTGGGAGCAATGTTGTACGGTGTGTTGCAAAATTGTTTTCAAGAGTTCATGCTGCTAAGTGTACCTTTATTTTTTTAATTGTGCTGGAATGTATATAATATGGTATTTGCCATGTTAATCATTTTTAAGTGTATAATTCCCTGGTGTAAAAGTACATTCACAATGTTAGGCAACTATCACACCAACCATCGCCAGAACTTTTCATCAGCCCCAGCAGAAACCCTGGGGTGGGCTCATTTTTAACACAGGACCCTGAGAGAGACTGCTGGAGTCCATTTTGACCCTCAAACTTCCTGCTGGCTTTCCCTCTGCCCTCTCTGGCCTGGGCAGCAGAGAGCTGTGGCTGCCTTGGTTTCTTACAGTGGCTAATTCTGTAGCTAGAAGGGACCTCTAGGGACCCTTTGAATACCCATCTACAAAACATTAGAATCACAGCTAATCCTGATATATAATAGACATTAATTACGATTTGTTTAATGAGGCCTGGTTGGGTAGCTCAGTTGGTTGCAACAGCAACCCGATATGCCATGGTTGTGGGTTCGGTCTCTGCTCAGGGTACATTCAAGAAGCAACTAATGGCCCTGGCTAGTTTGGCTCAGTGGATAGAGCATCAGCCTGCGGACTGAAGGGCACATGCCCGGGTTGCAGGCGTGATCCCCAATAGGGGGCGTGCAGGAGGCAGCCAATCAATGATTCTCTCTCATCAGTGACGTTTTTTTTCTCTCTCTCTCCCCCTGTCCCTCCCTCTCAGAAATCAATAAAAATATATTTTTAAAAAAGAAAAAAAAGCAACTAATGAATGCATAAATAAGTGGAACAACAGAATCATGTTTCTGTCTGTCTATCTCCCTTCCTCTTTTTTTCTCTAAAATCAATCAATAAAAATTGTTTAATGAATGAATGAATCTGGACAGAGAGATCGCTATTCCTGGGAAGGGAGGCGTTCTGGCTGGCTGCTCATGGCCATAGGGAGGTGACAAGGATGTGTTTTGGGGTCAGACAGATCTCTGGGTTCCAGTTCTGGCTCTGTTGCTTACTATACATGTGGCAGGCTTTTCTTTGTTAATACACAGAATGGGAACAATAATCCTTACCTTATGGTGTGAAATTTTGAATGAGGCAATGTACCTGAGGCACTTCACCTTGGAAGTCCACTTATGCTAGGTCTCTCTCCCTTCCACCTGCTACAGAATCTCACAGATGCATCCCTAGAAATTACTTTCTCCTTTTCAACTCCAGTTCCCTTTCCTATTGGCCTTTTTTTTTTTTTTGGTCCAATCCTAAGACAGAAGATCTTTCCCATTGTCTGAGCTCAGACCTTGGCCTTCTAAAGTTGGGATTCTAACACAGAGAAAATGTGAAAGGGGAATGTTACTTGGCCTTTATCTGAAACGGAGCCTTCCTATTTCTACTTATTGAATATGGTGTTGGGATTGGTTTATTAATGTTATATGCCCCCTCCCTCCTTTTCTTTTCCACCCAATACACATGGGCCACACCTCTCATTTTCTAAACTGGTTTGCATGTGTCTTAATATTTCCCAGTCCAAGGACTTGGCTACATTCCCCTGGGCCAGAGGACATCCAGAGGACCTAGGACTTACTGTGTGCATCCAAATTTTAATAGTAACCAGGTTCTATCAATCATTCCCCACAAATGCCTTTCATCCACCCCTTCATTCCAACTACTTGGTACATTTATTCCCAACTCCAAATTCTAAGATAAGACCATGGGGTAAGTAATTTGTGGAAATCTATGGGCTGAGGTCTATGGGCTGTATGACCCTGTCTATCATGTTAAGAAGTTGGAAAAGTTAAAACCCAAAGAAAAGTAATACACTTCAATTTCAAATCAATATATTTTCATTGGGCATGTGTATATTCAAGGAGTCTGGGGGCAATATGGGCTTACCAAATATACACATCTGAAGGAGAGATTTAGAAACAGTACTTTAGGCCTGGCCATTGTGGCTCAGTGGTTGAGCGCTGACCTATGAACCAGGAGGTCACGGTTCGATTCCCAGTCAAGGCATATGCCCAGGTTGTGGGCTCGATCCCCAGTGAGTGTGTATGCAGGAGGCAGCTGATGGGTCATTCTCTGTCATCATTGATGTTTCTGCCTCTCTCTCTCCCTTCCTCTCTGAAATCAATAAAAATATATTTTAAAATAAAAAATAATAAACAGTATTTTAGAGTAGTCTCTTCACTAATTTCTCTGTCCCCAACCATCCCCTCTTCTATCCAACCTACACCACACTTACAGATTAAACGTTTAAAGGTAGTGCTCATGACTTTGGGACCAAGACTGTAACAATCCCATGTGCTGTACTAGGGAGTTTGGCCCATTTCTCTAGGCTCTGAGGAGCCAAGGTTTAGAGTAACGTGATCAGATTTGCATTTAAAAAAAGCTATTGGGGCAACATTGGGAGAATGGGTTGGGAAAAGGAAGACCGGAAACCAGGTAAGAAGAGCCTGTGCCATCATTCATATGAAAGATGACGAGTGCCAAAAGCAGGGAAGAAGCATGAGAATGGAGAGGAAGTAAACTGATAGTGGGGAGGTGGGATTAGCAGGAATTGGCCACTGATTGAGCATTGGGGTTCAGAGACAGGGAGGAGTCGAGGGTGACCACCAGCATCGGTCTTTGTCAACCAGACAGATAGTGGTACCTTCTCTGAGCAGCTGAGTGAAGTGGTGCGTGTGTGTGTGTGTGTGTGTGTGTGTGTGTGTGTGTCCACGCACGCATGTAATGAAGTCAGTTTTGTAGATGATGACTTTAAGGTGTCTGGGAATACCTAGTAATGGAATCCTCTCTGTAGGTATGGATCCAAGAGAAATGTTTGGGTTGGACTTGTAGAATTGGGGGTCATAGGCTTAGAGTTAGCTGGCAGTTGAAAGCTGGGAAGGAGTAGAGAAGATAGTCAAAAGACAGTCAAAGGAGGGGCCTTAGAATGCCCTAACATTTTAGGGTCAGGCTGAGAAGAGCCATCGAGGGAAACTGAGAAGTAGGCAGGGATGTGGACATAGAATTCGGGCTGTGATGTCCTGAGAACAAGGTGAGAAGGAGTTTTGAGGAAAAGGGGATGGTGCACCATGTCCAACCCAGTAGAGGGATCTAACCGAGGGAGTGAGCCAAGACAAGAAGCAGATGGAGGAGTGGCAGAGACAAAAGCCTGACTTCGGTCAAGTGTAGGAGTTTAGGAGCGATGAGGAGGTGAAGCCCTGGAGGTAGACAATGCAGTCACACAGCCCCTGCAGCGAGTTTGCTAGGGAAGGGAAGAGGAGAAACGGGTAAATGTGGGAAGAGACAGGATGGAGGGCCAGGGATGCTTATACATGTTACAAGATCAGGGGAAGGGTCAGTTGAGTGGGAGTGGGACATGCTGTCACTTACCCACTTGAAAACCATCAGCCTCCTCTTTCCTGTGTGTTAAGTTCCTCCCCGCCTCAGGGGACAAGTCCTGGGAATCCCATTTCCTTCATCCCAGGATTGGTTTTGGATGGGCCTAGGGCAGGGGTGGGCAACCTTTTTGTGAGTGCGTGCCAAAATCAGCAAAATCTCTGACTCAAATTCTTCTACGTGCCAACCCTAATTTTTGAGAACATGTTACGCCTACTTGATATCTCTTAAGGTGTACGTATGTGAAGAACCTTGAAGAAATAATGAAATTCATTTGAGCGACAAAAACACAGTTTATATGTGATGAAAAACACGTTTATTTTTTAATGTATACATGTACACTGATAGTCCGACAGAAAACTTTATGACTCCGTTTGATGTTATCAGTGGGACTTTGGCTGCTGCATCACTGATGACAGAGATTTTACATCAGGTTTATATTTCGTGACCTTCAGAGATATGCACGAGCTACTACTTTCATCCGTCAGGCTACTCCTATTACGAGACTTAACAAAATTCATCACTGAGAACAAAGATTCACAAGCGTATGTGGATGAAACCAAAACACTGGTCGGATCTAGGAAGGCAGGGAGAGTTAACGCAGAAATTGCTGAGGGAATAGAAATTGCTCTTCCCCTCTCTCGTCAATCCATGCCGATGGTCTTTAAGATAACTTGTTATGTAAAATTATTTATTTATCTAAGATCCATCTACACTGAATTTATCTGAAAAATAAAAAAGTCAATATTAAGAAAAAAATTGTAAATGGAAGATTATAAGAGAGGGTTTTGCGTGCCAGCAGAAGTTACTGGCGTGCCATGTTTGGCACGCGTGCCAGGGGTTGCCCACCCCTGGCCTAGGGCCTCTTGATGGCCAATGAGACACGGGGGGAAATCTGTGAAGGTTCTCTGGGAAATGCGTTTTCTCTTGGTAAATAAGATAGTCACGGGAGAAAATACGCCCTTAGAATGTCAAGTTCTGTTTGGAGTCTCTGTTTTACACTTGCCTTTTCCTCTGCTCTGTTGAACCATGTTGTTGGGGGAGGTGAAGCTTGGAGCGGCTCCAGTCTCCCCGCCACAGGGAAGGGATGAGCCGAGCTGGAAGGTGAGGGCCAGCCTGCTGTGAGGCTGGCCAGACCCGGATCCTGGCTGGGACCTGATGACTTCACGGAGCTGCCGGCCAACCTGGGATCACCTTCCCTCAGGCTCATGATGCAGCGGGTAGCTTCTTTCCGGTTTAAGTCACTGCTGGCTCCTGGCGGAGCGCATCCTCACGGAGGTGGGCGGCTGCCATATCCTGGACCCAAGGTAATTGAGTTTGTTCTTCAGATGAGGTCAGAGCATCACAAAGACTTTGAAAGCTGTCAAGCTCAAGCCTCTCTGCTTGGGGCTTCTTTCCTGACGCAGCAGTCAAGGCCATCTCTTTAAAACAAGACCCTGAGCTGCCGGTCACTTTGTGATGGGCACTGACAGCTATGGACGTTGGGTCTCTCCGCCTTTCTGAAGTCGGGCCAAGTAAGCCCACGCCTACAGTGCCAAGCAAGAGGCATCCCTAGCTCCTCACCGTTACCATCCCATATTGATTCCCGGGCAGGCAGGTCTTCCTGTCTTTCCACTGGGCCATGTTTTGGATGTCATACTTTCCTCTGGAATTTCAATAGAAGAACAGTGCACTCTTTTTTTTTTTAAAAAAAAATATGTTTTTATTGATTTCAGAGAAGAAGGGAGAGGGAGAGAGTTAGACACATCAATGATGAGAGAGAGTCATTGAGCAGCTGTCTTCTGCACGGCCCACACTGGGGGGGCTCAAGCCCACGACTCTGGCATTTGCCCAGACTGGGAATCAAAGTGTGACCTCCTGGCTCATGGATTGTCCCTCAACCACTGAGCCACCCTGGCTGGGCTACGTGCTCTCTTGATTGAGACTCCCAGAGGCTGGGCCTGAAGGAAAAGGAGAGATGTACAAAGGAGGCATTGTAGATGTACCCACAAGGCTCACACTGCTCTTCTCCGGGCTAGTGAGGAATGCACAGGAAACTGGGAATAGAGAGCCCCCCTGGAGGAGTTTACAATCGGGGGAGAGAAAGTCCTGGAACAAACTAATAAAAGCCTAAGTGTAGCAAGCAGAGCGAAGGACTGATTTGGACACTCTGGGGTTGAAAGCAAGGAATCTGTTAGCCAGTTATTGAAATATTCTAGGTGAGAGAAAACTAGGGCAGTGGCAGGGAGATGCTAAAGAGGGGAGGGTACAGGAGGGAGGACGTGCTGAGCTAGAATCAGCAGGACGGCCAGCCAGTCAGATGTGGGCCGTGAGGAGAGGGATGGGTGAAAGGACTGCTCTCTTCTGCCCAAGGAGCCCTGCGTTTTCATTTTGCACTGGGTCCTGCAAACTACGTAGCCAGGCCTGGGCCCCGCTGCTGCTGGGAGGAGAGGCAGAGGTGAGTGGCTAAACATCTATCCCTCCCATAGGCCCCGGAATGCCAGGACAGGGTTGAAATGAATAGGAATGATAATCTTCTGGTTGCAGCAGCCTGTTTCCCAGGGTTCCTGTGGGCATGAGCTGAGCAAGTATATATGAAGGGTGTAGACCAGGGTCTGGCACGGAGGGATTGCTATGTAAGCGTTTGATATTATTCTTATTCCACCCCCTGCACTGATGCAAGACCCGACAGCCCGAGGCTGATTTTTCACAGGGTCACAGTTCACTTTTCGTTTTCACATTTCTAACCCGTCACTCACCATGCAGGCCCAGGCTTATGATTGCACTTTAGGGGAAAAAAATTCAACAACAATAAATGTCATAATGAATGAAGGTGTGAGATCACATCCTCTCATCTTCCATATAGCTAGACAATGCTTCAGGGTGCATGTGTGAGTGTGTGTGAGTGTGTGTGTGTATGTGTGCGTGTGTGCGCGTGTGTGTGAGTGTGTATATGTGTGTGTGAGTGTGTGTGTGAGTGCGTGTGAGTGTGTGTGTGTGAGTGTGTGAGTGTGTGTGAGTGTGTGTGTGAGAGTGTGTGTGTGAGTGTGTGTGTGTGTGTGAGTGTGTGTCTTTGTGCCTGAGAGGAAGGTTTTCTTTTAAAATTTTTTTAAACTCAATTAATTAGGGTCTCTCTGGGGTGGTTTTCTTTTCTTTTCCTGCCTTCTTTGTTCCTGTAGACCTCCCTCCCTCCCCTTCTCCTCAGACCCCCAAGGGAAGGGCAGGATTGGCAGGAAGACTGCCACTCTGGACATAGGATAATGGCTCCCTCCCCCACTTCCCTCCACTCCCTTCTGAGTCCCCAGAGCTTGTGGAGGGTTCACCTTTGTCCCTCGAGTACAGCTGGTCACTGGCGATTAAAAGAATGAAAATACTGGCTTGACACCTCCATTCCGCGAACCCTTGTTCCTGACCAAAGTCTGGAGGCTGGAGGCGGCTCCTCCTACCCCGTCTTAATCTGAGATCCTAATCCCAGGACATTCTCAGAAAGAGCGAACGCTCTCTCATTGTCCTCGGGCTTGCAGTCTGTAGGGACTGCATATTTTTTCCTTAGCAGAAATAGTTGTGGTTTTTCCTAACTACTTTGCAAGTTCCCCCATGCGATTGGAAATTCCCTTCTTGGTTACAGCTCTGAAAGGTTGCAGCAGAAGCCTGGCCTGGTGCTGCGTTTCCTGTTGACCTGCTGTGGGACTCTAGGAAATTACCCCTAAACCTTCTGGGCCTCGAATCACAAGGACTTCCTTGATTGGGGCAGGTTGGAGGATGGAAAGGTCTTGGGAGGATTTATTTTTGGAGGACCTTGAGGGGAGAGATATGCAAACATCCGTAGGGTGAGCACACCCATTTGGGGGAAACTACCAACCCATTTAGATTCCCCCTCCTGGAAAAAACTATGAGGTTAATAATTTCCATTGTTAATTCCTATCCCCCACCGTCACCTCCATGCCTGTCTCCACCCCCAGCTGTTGACTGATAGAATAGATAAACTGCACTGCCCCCCTCCCACTTTGTGCACTTACACACACTTCTGGGAGGCCCTAGATAAATAGGAGGCAGAGGCAAGGCAGTGGCATTATTATTATCATGATGATGATTACTATGCTTTCAGCATGAGAAACAGGAAGTGAAACTGACTAAAGGGCCCAGTGATAATGCCTGGCCCCAGCCCCTCAGCCAGGCCTAAAGGCGAAGAAGCCAGCCAGAGAAAACTGTATGTTCATGTGTGTGTTCACGTGTGTGCATGCATGTGGCACACATGTGCGCGCACGTGTGTGTTTTACAAATGCCCTTTAATAGCTAGTTTCCAGGACCTGTGATCATTCAACCTGACTCGAATGCCATGTTTCCTCCTCCATGTGACAGCCTCCGGGTCCTTCCTTTCTGCTTCCTTCCCCCTTTCCTAAAGAGAGCTTCCTCGGCTGTCAGCAGCCAGTGATGAATGGCTTCCTCTCCACACACCTATCTGCAGGGGCCCCGCCCGGCCTCCACATCTCTCGAGCCCGTTTTTGTCCTCATCCCCTGGACCAGCGGCCTTTCTTCCCTCTCCCTTCAGGGGAGCCGTGTGTTCCCTTCTGGCCAGGCCTTCTGACACTCCGTCTGCTGGGCTGATTATTCACACCCTTTGTCTTTCTCAGGAATCGATGACGGGTAAGTAGTAGTCAGACCACAGGCGTCAGGGCCAGAGTAATGATCCCACGTGGGAATTTATTTCCATCCGCAGCACCTCGGGCCTCTGGAAACTCTGAAAGGCAGCGAACCGACCTGATTGTCCCACGACCTTGCCAGCTCCACTTCCCAGGAAGACAGGAGCAGACAGCGGGGTGGGGAGTGAAGGAGCCAAGCTGGTGTTTCCGAAATGCCTCCTCACGGGGACACTGTTCTGAAAGACACAAAGGGGACGGAAGAGGAAAAGGCATCAAGCAGGGACAGCAAAGAGAGGTAGCGTGGGAGGTCGGGCTCTTGTCCTGGTCCCTGGGCCCCTGCCTTTCTGTGGCTTTCAGACCAAGATCTTGAGCCAAATTCATAGGTGAGATTGGAATTTTGGTTTGGGAAAAGCCTAACCGTGTCCGTCTCATTATGATTTTTCGGAGCCTAGAATCGGGGTCCAGTGCAGCCCCCCAGGGGTTGGGATGGAGATGAGGTCACCGCCGGGTGATTGATGGAAGAAGAAAGCCTCGAAGACAGAGCTTTATTCCACGTGGCAGCAGCTGTCTGTCTTCGGGTAGTCCCTTTCCAGGTGGCCCTCCTCCCTGCTCAGGAGAGGACGGCGCCTAAGAAGACAGGGTTGGGTCCTAGCTTCCTGCATGTATTTATTTTATTTTTAAAAAACATTTTTATTGATTTCAGAGAGGAAGGGAGAGGGAGAGAGAGATGGAAACTTCAATGATGAGAGAGAATCACTGATTGGCTGCCTCCTGCACTCCCCCTACTGGGGATCAAGCCCACAATCCCGGTATGTGCCCTTGACCAGAATTGAACCTGGGACCCTTCAGTCCGCAGGCTGACACTCTATCCACGGAGCCAAACCCTTCAGGGTCCAGCTCCCTGCATTTAAATCCCCACCCCAGTCCTTACTTCAAGTTACTTAAATTCACACTGTGCCTCAGTTTCCTTGTCTGGACGCCTGGAAATGTGTTAGTAGCACCTACCTTGTAGAGTTGTTATGGGGACTGATTGAGTTAACACATGGGAAGCACTTAGAACCATGTCAGGAACATAGTAGATGCTCAGTTAGTGGGAGCTGGTATCATGAGTTTTATTTCTCTTTCTCTGGGTGCCATCTGCCATCCTCCAGCCCATCTATCCAGCAGCACTATGTCAAAACGATGTGTCATATGCTGTGACAGACATTGGGCAAGTCGCTCGGGCTGGATACAACGTTTGCAAAACATAAATCTCCTCGAGGCTTCACTCCCTGCCCAGGTTTCTCTGATTTCTTAACACGGCGCAGGGCACACAGGAATCCCATTCATTCTGGTCCCTGAGCTATTCCCGGCCTGTTCTCCTCCATATGCTTTTCTGCTTCCCCGTCCTTGTCCTTCCTTCTCCCAACTTTCCAGGAAGACATGTCCCAGGTGTGCTGGGAGTCCCAGCAGGTCCTCCTCCTTCTCCTTCTCCAATTTGTCCTGGCGAGGGAGCCTGGGAGGGGCAGGGTCCCGGAAGCTGCTGGTCTTCCCACTCAGCGCTCCCCCTTCCCAGCGCTGGGCTCCTCCACATGCTCTCCGGGGAAGCTGGAGGAGGGCCACTAGCTCTGTAATAACCTCACCGCTTGCTTCGTAGTAAACAAGAACCAGATTCCTGGGGAGTGACGTGGGTGAGAACGCTGCGGCGGGCAGCTGTGATTACACCAACACTGAAGAAACTGCTCTGCTCAGCCCTGACCTGTCGGGGGAGGCCGGGAAGGCTGCCCGCACGCCCCCCTGTGCTACCTTTCCCGCATTCTCCGCCTGGGTTACAGGGCCTTTGCAGACACAAGCGAGCAGCCAGCCCGCCCCAGATTCGACCTCCTGGTTCACACTCAGCCAGGGAGCACCTGCCCCCATCTCTCCTTTTTTAGGATTTGTCCCACTCTCTTCCCTACTCCTGCATCCAGCTCCCACCCTTAGCTGTCAGCCCCCACTTCCCATCGCTCCTTGAGGAATTGTATGTGTCCCTTACCCGTGCCAGGGGAAGCAAAAGCCTCACACACCTGGGATGCAGGACACCTGCATCCCAGGCACCAAGAGCAAAGGATGAACTAGAGGTTGGCGCTGGTCCATGGACTGACATCGTGTGGCATGGCTGGTCCAGGGCCTC
>NW_006284328.1:409586-418343 GCF_000327345.1 Myotis davidii | reverse complement strand
GGGAGAGAATCGTTGATCAGCTGCCTCCTGTAAGCCCTCTACTGGGGATTGAGCCCGCAACCCAGGCATAGGGCCTGACCTGGAATCAAACCATGACCTCCTGGTTCATAGATCCACGCTCAACCCCTGAGCCACGCTGACCAGGCCAGGACTTTCCTCTTGACAGCAGGCCTCCTAAGTTTAGGATCTGATATCCTGGGATTGAGCCCAAACCCAGTCCCTGCTGGTTCGGAGACGAGAGGTTGGCCTGGCTGGGATACCTCCAGAAGTTACATGAGAAGCTGGGTGGCAGGGGGTTAGGGCGGGAGGGAGCAGTTTTCTGTAGCTCCTTTGGGCTATTGCATTTTGTATCATGTGAATGTGTTAAAGGTTCAAAAAAAGAATTCTGTGACCTTGTCAATCTCCTACATGTTAACACAGAGAAGAGTCCTTTGTCCCCCTCCTTATGGCAGAAGGGACAGGGAGACATCTGCATTGGGGAGGCCTCGTGGGGCCTGACTTCAGGCTTAGAAGCTGCTGTCAGAGGCAGGTGGCTGCTCGGGGTTGAGATTTCTTCTGTGTCTCAGTGACTAGATTCTTGCACTAGGAGGGCACACACTGGTGAGTGCAATGGTCCGGGAGGGAGTAGGATGGCCCTGCTGCCCTGTGGGGTCCCTCCAGCCTGGAGGCCAGGGCCCCCTCATCTAATGGACAGCAGGAGCCCCTCTGGCCCCTGAAACACACACACACACACACACACACACACACACACTGCAGAGGTCAATGGGAGCAGGCCACTTGTGTTGCTTGGTTGCCTGTGTATTTGGGAGCCAGTAGGAAGGAAATGAGCCAGGGTCAGCACCCTGGGGACCCAGCACCCTCCCTGGAAGCTGCCAGAAGCTGCCTCCATTGTCCAGGCACTGTGTATCGCTCTGTAGCGCCTTTGTTTCTGGAAACACATCTCTCTCTTTTTCATTCTAAAGTCTTACATGTATGCTCTATGTTGAAGTTTGCCAGGCACATTCGCATACATTACCCATGGCTCCCTGGTGCCCAAAGGCCGAGGCCTTAGTGGAATTTCTAGTCCTGAAGTCTGCCTCTTGCCTCACATCTTGACACTTTTACCTACACACCCTACATTCCTGCCCATGCGGACTCCCTGCTGCTTCAAAACAGGCCATGCCCTTCCTCAGCTCGCTCCATTCCCCATTCATTGTTACCTCTGTCTCCTCTGCCCGGAGGGTCCCTGCCCATCTTTAGATGTCTGTGCCGAATGTCTGTAGTGGGGCTGGACTTTCTGATGAATCTTCTCTGTTTCTGAGCCCTGGAACACCAGGCTTACACCCTCTCAAGGCTACACCATTAGGATAGCTATTACCAAAACCAACAAACGAAAAAAACAAAAAACAAAAACACCTGGAAATAACAAGTGTTAGCTAAAATGTGGAGAAGGCCCCGCCGGCGAGGTTCAGTAGTTGAGTGACGTCCTATGAACCAGGAGGTCATGGTTCAATTCCCTGTTGGGGGCACCCAGGTTGTGGGCTCGATCCCCAGTGTGGGGCATGCAGGAGGCAGCCAATCAATGATTCTCTCTCATCGTTGATGTTTTGATCTCTCTCTCTCCCTCTCCCTTCGTCTCTGAAATAAATAAAAAAATATTTTTAAAAAAGGACAAATATTGTATGACTCCACGTGCATGAGTTTCCTAGAGGAGTCAGATGTATAAAGACAGAAAGTAGAATAGTGGGCGCCAAGGGCTGGGGTAGGGGGTGGTGAAGGGTGGGAGTGGGGAGTTATGTTTAATGGATACAGAGCATCAGTGTGGGAAGATGGAAAGGTCTGGACATGGCTATGGTGATGATTGTACAACAATGCGAATGTGCTTAATGCCACTGAACTGTACACTTAAAAATGATGAAAAAGACACAATGGACGTTATGTATATAAGGCACTCAAGCCCAGGGGGCCTCGGGTCTTTCCACACGAGCACAGTACTTGGTGCTAATTGGTGCTCAGTCCATGTTGGTTGATATAAAAGGGGGCCCAAGGTGGATGGTGGGGAGGCATGTGCAGGTCTCAGGCTGGCCCCATGCCAACTTCTCTCTTTCAATACATCCAACTCTCCCCTGTACCTACGGCCCCGCCGGAGGGGGCTGCAGACGCCTACCCAGCACTGTGGGCTGACCCCTCACCAGCATCACCGAGAGAGCTTTCAGAATGACAGGCGTGTACTTGCCTGCATCCTGTGTTATATGGGTCACACAAAGGAAGAACTTCCTCTATGCGGTGAGGCCCTGGGAGGTCTGAGAGTCTAAGGTTTTAAGGCCACGCACCTACCAGTCTGTACGTGAGGTGAGTGTGGTGTTTGGAGGAAGGAGAGAGAGCAGTGGTTTGCACAGGTCCTTTCCCTCTCTACCTGATGAGGAATGTAGGGGGAAATACTGGTTCCTTCCCCTGTCGTGGAATGAGCAAAAGCAAAAACATAACATGTATCACAGATAAGCCTTCCATGTTTAGGTCCTTTCCTCCAAAACTTATGCATGCTGGGGTCCCAGCTACGAATGCTAACAGAACCTCAGTCATGGCCTTGAACTCTCTGAGCGAGTCTTTGGAATCCGGGTAAGCTGCAGGTCACAGTCTGTTTGCTTCTTTCTCCCCAGCCACGTGCACAGGCTGGGATGGGCTCGTACAAGGGCACTGAAGAACATGAACTCTGACGTGTGGAAAAAAACGGAGTCTGAATTCCAGCTCTTCCCACCCCCGTGTGATGACTCCAGCCAGGCATGTAACCTTTGTGAGGCAGAGTGTTTTCAAGGACCAGAAGAGCAGAAATAATATTACTTATAGCCTTGTGGAGGAGATGGAAGGAGAAGATTGGTTTGAAAGTACCTATTATGTAATAACAGCTCACATTTGTAGAGGCCAATGACTATGTATCATTAACCGTGCAAACTGTCGCCTGTGCATTGAATGTAGGGAATAGCGTCCATCACCCCTCCATTACGGAAAGGGAAGGCTGAGGTGCAGTTAATACAGTGCTAATTGGTGGAGAAGGAATTTGAACTCAGGGGTTGATTTCACCAAGCTCTGCTGCCTCAAAATTATATTCTCATAGGAGGCTGTTTATCATTATACCCTTAGGGAATCACTACCCATTCCACACACACACACTCTACACATACTACATCTTTTCTCTAGCTTTCCTACCCTCCCATTTACATATCTTAAGTGATAAAGGGGAAAAAGAATCCAGGGGTCACTAGGTCACCAGGCAAAGACCCAATGACCCTTCCCGTTGTGTTCCTGGGGGCCAATTCCCCTTCCCCTTTCCCCCCTTCCCCAATTCACTCTCCAGGCTGAAGACTCATCTGAGTTGCAATGGCCATGGCAGGTATAGGCTGGACGGGAGGGGCAGAGCTTTTAAACAGGGACAGTAACCTTGGGCCAGCTTAGCTGGTTCCCATCCTAAGCCACAGAATTTATGATTAGGCATGTTGTAGTCCTAAGAGTCCCATCCTGTAGTCCCTTTGGACCAAGTAATGTCTGTTGATGTGCTGAGGCTAAGTTTCTGTTCCCCTTTGGGTACTTCTTTCTTTCTCTTTCCATTCCCATTCTTCCCTATTGTTCCAGCTGCTCCCCGCTGTGGTATTACATGGTCAAAGGATGGGGTGTAGAAAGGGCCTTGAGGTTGGGGGTGGGTGGGCGGAGCACGGTCCTCTGGGTTGTGCATTGGTGACAGCACCTGCGTTGAGGAGAATATCTTCCTATGGATCAGACCTCAGCACTTGCAGGGATTTCAGAAATGTTTGTGACCAATGGTTCTTAGATAGCTGTCATTCTTGTTTTGGAGAATTTCTCATGTCATGAAAGAATCATTAGTCTCTGACATGAAGGCTGCTTCTCTCTCCTCGGCCTAAAGTCATCTCTCTTTCCAAGTGTGAGTTTTCAGTGGACAGAGTATTCCCGTGACTCACGGTCTCTTCTGCATCGTTTTGTTTGCTGTAGCAGCAGTAGATACAAAGACCGCCCTCTCTGTGTGCAAATGCATATCCAACAGCCTATGGATAACCCTATCGCATCAAGGGTACGCCACCTGAAAACTTCCAAGAAGTTCACCTCAGGAGAGTTCTAGCCTCTGTCATCATTCATAAGGTCTGATCACAGTAAAACAGAACCTTTTCACTGCCTGATGGTGCAAAGCCAGGGTGGGGAAAATTTCGAGAAGAGAGGTTGTCATGGGTGGTGCTTTGTCCTACAATATAACCCAGACATTCAAATCAACATAGGCTTCTACTTGAGGATTAATGGAAATTGGGATGTAGGAGATTTAAAGTTTATCTAAAAGGAAAGTATAGCTCATAGCTCTTTAGGCTATTTCTGCCCAGAAATGGCGCATACTATGCTTCTGACGTCAAGAAGAATATGTGGGTATATGTCTGCTCAGGATTCAGAGTGGGGGGCATGAACACGGACTTTGGGTCAGCAAGAACTGGGTCCTGTCCTTGGCTAGCTGTGTGACCCTAGGAAAATTATTTAATTTCTCCAGGACTCAGTTTTCTCATTAATAAAAGAGATCCATGAGGATAACAGTACATACTTCACAAGGTTGTGTACAAGCATCAGGTTTGTCTGTGAATGATGGGGAAAAAGTACATCAGTTACTGTAACGAGGAGATTTATTTCTCTTTCTTCAAAGTCTGGGTAAGTGGTTTAGGGCTGATAAGATGAATGCATGCTCTCTAGGAAGAAGCTCCTTCTATTCTTTTGCTCGTCATCCTCAACTTGTGGCCTCCACTTCCTGAACCAATATAGCTGCTCAAGCTCCAGCCATTACATTTTCATTCCAGCCGGCAGGAAAGAGAAGAGAGGAGGTGAAGAAGGCCCTACCTCTCCCCTTCAGCCACTTCCATTTAAAAGTCGTGAGCTTGAACTTAAGCTCATGAGCACAGTCAGCTGCAATGGAGGCTAGGAAATGTCATTTTTATTCCAGTCACGTGCTTAGTTAAATATCGGAGCTTCTTTACTATCAAAGAGGGGGAAATGGGGATTGGCACAAACAATCTGCCACAGTTCTTTTGAGATTTAAATGAGATGATGCAGGTGGAGGGTTGAGCACAGTGTTGGCTTCAGAGTAGGCATTCAACGCTCATTGTCATCATCATCATCATCATCATCATCATCACCACCATGAGAAGGTGGGGAATGCTCTGAAACTAGGACAAGATATTTTGAACTTCATCTTGCTGCTAAAGTCACCCTTATCCAGCTCTTTTTTAAGACACTGTGACTTTCATCTCTCATGAATGTCAGACACCTATGCCTTTAATGTGCTCTTACGAAACAAAACTATGTCAAAGGAAAGCAAGGGGCCCGGCCAGTGTGGCTCAGTGGTTGAGTGTTGACCTATGAACCAAGAGGCCATGGTTTAATTCCTGGTCAGGGCCTATGCCCTGGGTTGTGGGCTCGATGCCCAGTGGGGGGCATGCAGGAGGCAGCCAATCAATGATTCTCTCTCATTATTGATGTTTTTTATCTCCTCTTTAAAATCAATAAAAATATATTTTACAAAAAGAAAAGAAAATGCAGAAGTGCAGAAACATTAACAAAATAAAAGGAAAGCAAGGGAATGGTGACTTTAATTCTAGGTAGTGGATTTGCAGGTGACTATTGCATTATTAACAATAACTAATAAATAAAAGCAGAGATACATGGGCCAATGATCCAAAGATGAGAGTGTGTCATGAATGAAGGATTATAATTCACCCAATACTATGTACTTTAGGTCTTTAAGTTGTCTTTATGTGTACAATTTTGCATGACATATGTGTTTGCATGCAAATTACAGACAGAAATAGCATTTTCTATTTTCATAGACTTTTAACTTTTCAAGGGCTTCTGCACGGATCCAGAAAAACTGCCCAAGTAGCTCATTACAGATGGTTGAGTTTGATGTTCCGGGACTTTGGACTTCTGTGTCCTGAGGGAAAATATTTCATTTAATCCTTCCGGTAGCTCTGCGAGGTAGGCAGGACAAATGTTATTATCACTGTTTTGCAGATGACAAAGGGGGAACTGAGAGGGCAAGGGGCTTTCGTAAGGTTTCATAGCTAATTAGTCCTGGAATGGAACTTGAGACTCTGCATCTCCTGCCTAATGCTTCTTTCTTTTCTCCATCTCACTCCCCAGTTATTCATCCATTACACACGTATTCCGTGTCTGTCACATGTCAGTAACATTGCGCTTATGTATTTGTGTTTATACATGTGTGTGTTTTCTGGGCCTGACGTGTAGTTTATGTCATCTCTATATACAAGCCCTTACAGTTCTTGTATGCCCGCAGGCCTGACCAGCCCATGTCACTCCAGGAGAAATCCCCAGCTGGGTTTCAGCTATCTTGTTATTCCTAAGTCCCTGGGCTTCAGCACATTTCCTAGAGCCGCAGCGAGGTAGGCAGGCAGCTTTGGTATCAGGGGCAGATCCCCAGGCAGCGGGCACAGAACGGAAGAGCAAGCCAGCAATGCCTTGGTAATGATAGTGACTGTTTCATGATACTTTATAGTTTATGAAGGGGTCGTATAAACACCATTTCGTTTCATTCTCACTCAGCCCTAAAATAGATTTTATTATTTCTCTCTTTTTTTTAGGTGCAAAGAGAGAATAAATGACTTGCTCACGGTTACTCAATTTGAGGACAGACTTGAATTCAGGTCATTTGTCTCTAAATTCTGTTCTCTTTCCATGGTGCCTGGCCGCCTCTGTAAAAGCAAAAAGAGCTTATTGTCTTTCTAGCCCTGTGAAGAGAAGCAGGTGACAGCTCAGTGGCAAGCAGCAGGAAGCCCCCAGTGACCCTCTGCAGAGGGAAAAAGACCAACTCAGAGCCCCGAGCGGCCTCCTATCAGCTGAGAAAGACAACGGAGCAGTTGGAGGTTTCCACCCTCCCCCATCCCTGCGTCCTCCCTTATCTCAGTCCGTGGGCATCTCCCAGTGTCCTTGGGGAGGTGACAGCAATACACAGAACCAGGCAAAGGTGTCTTCCAATCTCTATGGCCTCTGGCAGTCTCTGTGTCTTTGAAGAGTCAGGGCTTTGGGGAACTGTCTAACCGCATCCATCCTCTTGCACAGGAGGAAGCTCCAGTTCCTGCGGCCAGGGGAGAACCCCTGGGCCTGGTCTCCCAGACCTGTGTCTGTGCCCCTCTCCCGATGCTGTCCACTTCTCCCTGTCTGTCTTCTTCCCCGCAGATTAACGCCCCCTCCTCCCCATCCCCCGCCCCCACCAGGCTGAGCATGGCACTTTGTCCTCAGTCAATGTGTGCACCACATGAACTCTGCCTGAAAAGAGCAAATATCTGTGTCAGGGGAGCTGTTTCTCTCCTTGGCCCACGGAGGGAGTCCTGTTCAGTCCACCCTTCACTACTTCCTGCCTTGCCTCAGCCCCGAAGGGCCCCTATTTTCTGGATGTTCCCTTTTCTCTTTCTTCCTAAGCAGGGTCTCCCTGGATGAGGGGGCTTGGTAGTGTCGGGGGTGAGGGTGGAGGATATGAAAGGCCTAGTGTGGTCCTAGGTCATGCCCCGTTCTCTAATTTGGCCTTATCAGTAATTAGTATCAGGTTTTTGTTGTCACCTGTCTGGTTCCTTTGTCTTATTTCTCAACTGTTATGCTGGTCAGAGGAGGGAGTAGGTCAGTAGGGATGTATTTAATGAGCATCTGCAACCCAGAAATGTGTACAGAGGCTTTCTGGCCGTTTATATTTATGGCCTCCCCAGTCCCTTCCCACACACACTCTAGGCCAAGCTAGATCCTCATTCTCTTCCCCAGAGATATAGGGCTAACCTGGACTGGAACGCCCCTTCTTCAAAAACACCCTCTTCTCCTCAGGGCTGTAGGTTCAGGGTCTAACTTTTCCACATTGGACATTAGAACCCATTCACTGCACCTTCCCATTTGTTACACTTGTCTTCTATTTCTCTCTGCAACCCTATGACAAGGTGTTGCTATATTGCTCAGTTTCACGCAGTCCTGGTAAAGCTCCCTGGATTCAGGCGGTCTGCTTCTCAATTCATCCTCTTCCCACCCTGTCATATATATATTTTTTAACTGATTTCAGAGAGGAAGGGAGAGAGATAGAACATTAATGAGAGAGAATCATTGATTGGTTGCCTCCTGCACGCCCCCTACAGGGTGGTGGTGGTGATGGTGGTGGTGGTGGTGGTGGGGGAGGAGGATGGAGCTCTCAACCGGGGCATGTGCCCTTGGCCGGAATCGAACCTGGGACCCTTCCGTCCGCAGGCCGACGCTCTATCCACTGAGCCAAACCGGCTAGGGCTAAAGCAAATTGCCATGAAACAAATGTTCAAAGGAATAATTACTAAATTGTTCAAAGTTCCTTAAATATTTACAGATAAACAATAGATGCATGAGGAAAGAAATGCAAAAAATCAGAGGACATAGCAAAACAAGTACAAAATTCAGAGTGAAGATTTGCTGCACACCTATTCCTACGAGGAATGGCCTCCCGCCCTGAGGTCGCATCCAGCCCATGTTTCCTAGTCATCCTTCTCCTTCAAAATACACCCCCATCTCCCAGTTGGCTGCTGCCAAAAGCCAGACAATGGGAAAAAAGTGGGTTTTCTATCTGGTCTGTGCAGCTACTTTCGTACGCCTCCCCCTTCCCTTTGCGTGGCCCAGATTAATGAAGAACTAGGATTTCTCGGTCTCCCACTCCCAGGCTCCCAGCTCCCAGCTCCCAGCTCCCAGTCCCCAGCCCCGCCCTCCCGGCTT
>NW_006284328.1:409093-409341 GCF_000327345.1 Myotis davidii | reverse complement strand
CCAGCCGCCGCCGCCGCCGCAGCCCCCGCAGCAGTTTCCCCAGTTCCACGTCAAGTCGAGCCTGCAGATCAAGAAGAACGCCATCATCGACGACTACAAGGTCACCACGCAGGTCCTGGGGCTGGGCATCAACGGGAAAGTTTTGCAGATCTTCAACAAGAGGACGCAGGAGAAATTCGCCCTGAAAATGCTGCAGGACTGCCCCAAGGCCCGGCGCGAGGTGGAGCTGCACTGGCGGGGCCCCCAGC
>NW_006284328.1:365830-409018 GCF_000327345.1 Myotis davidii | reverse complement strand
GCGGGATCCAGCCGGGGCTGAACGGTTGGCGTCGGGACCACTTCTGCTAAATTCTCACCGCGCCTCGAGGAAGTGATTTCCCCGGGTGGCGGTTCCCCATCCTCTCCTCCCTCCTTCCTTTCTTAACGCGGGCACAAAAGACCCATTACTCATTGAGCCGGTTGGTCGGTTGGTTTGGAGAAGTCGGAGTTCGGAGGTTTGTTTAGCCTCGCTCCTTATTTGGGAGCCGGAATGTGTGATTTCATTTCCCTGGGCCTCGCGAGTGCGGCGGGGGCTCCTGGGCGCGCGTCCCGCCTCCCCCCGGGAAGGAGGGATTGTTTTGATCCGAGAGCCGGCGCCCTCCTACCCTACCTTCCGCGCCTGTGAGGCTCCAGATGGGAGGCCAGCAGGCTCGGCGCGGCGTCGGCTGTTTCCATAGCGTCATTGATCTTTGCAAACCGCGTTTGGTAACCACGCTGGGCCCCGTACCGATTCCGCACATCGGATCGGAGGTGGCCCCTCGAGTCCTGGGCATGGGCCATTGGTGGGCAGTGGGAGGGAGCGTTATCCTTGAACTGGGGAAACCCAACCCCTTTTTTTTCTTTTTTGAGGGGGTGTGGTAGGAGGAAAATGGGGATTTCAGAGAGCATACCGACTTCAGAAGTTAACCAGAATGGACTTGGGGAGATGGATGAGTCCCCAGTGTCGTCCCAGTGCAGTGGGAGCCAGTGTTCAAAGGCATTTAAAAGGCCTGCTCAGAGGGTTTTCATATCAAACCGCATCTCTAAGGTGACACATCACCCCGACTTCCCCTGGGGGGTGTTAATGATTGGAGGAGAAAATTACTTCCTGTGTTATATTTATCTTTTCCTCCTCAATCCCCCCCCCCCCCACTGCTAGCTGCATTTCAGCTATTAATACAAAACTCAGATATGTGTGTGTTAAGGGTGGGACTGTTGGAATATATAATTAGATGTAATAGAATCCTGGTATGTACTTCACGATTGGAGAGGGCAAGAATGTCCAATTTCCAGATTTTAGGCCTCTATAAATTATTTTTCTTGCTCCTTTCATCCTCCTTTTTGGGGGAGAGCTTTCAACAAGCTCAACACTGTCAAGATTTCTTTGGTTTCTACTTTGAGGTGGTGTTGTGGGCTTCTGAAGGTTGTTTAGAGTTGAAAGGTGGGGGAAGGAATATATCAGCACCATGGACACTTGAGTACTTTTTGTGCCTTAGACCGCTCTTTCCATTCTCATAACTGGGGCTGGGAGGGGAGGGGTTGTTTGACCATGGCTCTGACCTTGGGGAGTCCAGTTGAGTGAATACTGTTTGACCACATTTAACCTGTACCGTTGAGGAAGTGACAGACGGTTCTTTCCAGCAAAGTTTTGTCTCCTCTGAGATGCCATCTGCCTTCCCCCATCAGCAGTTTGGGGACACTGGCTGCTCATTTTCTTGGAAAGTTGGAATATTGTATGGAGACTTTAGAATAAAAGCTCTCAATTTCTGCTCCTTTTTCTATTTAATGGGCACACACAGCCACCCTCTAAAGTGCTTTTGGGTGGCAATTAAGACTTCTGTTGTAATTAATAGGAGAGGGATTTGGACATTGACCCTCTTTGAGTAGCTCTGAAAGAAAGGGAAAATCCAGCAGTGTTTTAAATAACACTCGTCGTTTATCCTTCTCGGGTTAGGAAGGGGTGAAGATTGAAGTCAGAGTCTGTTTTGACAGGTAGTCTGCTCCCAGATCTTACAAGTTGACTCAACTGTTAAATTGTAGATTTCCCACACATCTTTGTGGAAAGCTTAATAACAGAGGCAGAAAGCAGGGATGAGGCCTTCGGAGACTGACAGCAATGTCAACAGCACTTCCATATCCAAATATTGGCCAACACATAATTACAGCTGTGGGGGATTTGGTTCAAAGCATCCTGTGCCAGACGTACACCAAAGAGATTTCTAGATCTTGACTCTTGATTAACTCAACCTTACATGCTGAGTAGTGAAGTGATTTTCAAAAGCAGGAGTTTTGATTATATAGCAAGGGAGGAAGATGGGGGTGGGGCAGGGGCAGGAGGGGTTGCCCCATGGGGATGGTGCCTACAGAAAAAGGGAAAGACCTGTACCCTGCACAGCGTGTCACACCGTTCCTGGGACTTGGGGCAGAGAGCAGGGCCTCTGATGAAGGTTCTGATGCCTGAGAATTGATGGGAGGGAGGTGGTGGCTGTCCAGATGCCCTATTCCCTGTCTGTGGTCTGTGACCTCTTAGCCTGATTAAGTGAACTCACTGCTTAAAATGTAAGTCTCGACTTGCCCGCCCTGCTGCTTCTCTCTCCACCCGAGGGAATCTAACATGTAAATGCTTTTGGTGGGTGCTATGACCTCACCTCATCCTGTCTCCTGGCTGCTTCTGCTGAGTTCAGAGTCAGAGGGAATTTAGAGGTCATCTCATCTGACCCCCCCATTTTGCAGATGAGAAAAGTAAGGCCCAGAGCGAAGACGTGCTTGAGGTAAGGTAGCCATGCACCTGGCAGAGTCAGGGTTAGAACCCAGGACACCTGACTCTGGGTCTCAGGCCTCTTCACACTTTGTAACTGTAGTGCCCTCAGCAGGCCAGTACCTGGGACTGGCTGCTGTCCCATGAGGAGCTACACTGTCACCCAGGACCTGCTGGACTGGGTGAGGCGGTGCTGGGTGGGTATTCCTCAGCAGTCATCCCTGAAGTTGGAGTTTATAAACCAACTCAGCAGCTTCATGAGTTTTGAATCTATGGTAACAAGCACTTTCACCACTCCCTTCCTTTTTTAGGGAGTGTTCGACAAAAGTCTTATTTATTATTATTTTTTTGTACAAGAATATGGGGATCCTATGAACTGTTTCTTTGATAGGGACACCTGGTCTCAAGCCACCTGAGTAGTAATTGGTTGTATTCCCTGTGCAGTTCCTCAGCTGCTTCCTGCTTCACTGTGTCATGGTGACTTGGTTATTAGCTGAACAAATTTAATTAAAGCTGGCATTGTTGTCCCTCTCTGCTGTGGCTCAGATTAGGTGAAACATGTTACTGCTTAAAAAAATATAGGATGCTGTCGTAACTTATCTCTGTTTACCTTTCCATTGCACGGGTTACAGCGGTTCTCAACCTGTGGGTTGCGACCCCTTTGGCGGTCAAAGGACCCTTTCACAGGGGTCGCCTAAGACCATCCTGCATATCAGATATTTACATGACTATTCCTAACAGTAGCAACATTACAGTTATGAAGTAGCAATGAAAATAATTTTATGGTTGGGTCACAGCATGAGGAACTGTATTTAAAGGGCCAGAAGGTTGAGAACCACTGGGTTAGAGAAAACAGGGCGCTTGGTGTGTCTTCTTTCCTTTCTCCAGCGTCGGATCGCATAGTGCAGCAACGTGGCTGCCTTTGGTGTTCTGGAGGGGAGCTGATTGAACCTGTCATGGCTGGTCTGCATACTGTCAGAGGGAAGGCCAGAGCTCCCACATCCCCACTGTACAGGAAGCATCTTACCCAGCACACCTCATGCACGCCTGTTGGGGAGCAAGATGGGAGTGTGACTGGGTGATGGGCAGAGTCCAGACGGGTTTGCTGGATAAGATCAGAAGGTGAGGCAAGTTTCATTGACCAGATCAGCCTCTTACATTCACGATGGTTACAGGTAGTTCATAGTTCACTGAGCATCCTCCTATGTGTTGTATGGAGGACACAGACATATAAAGTGGCCTTAAAATTGCGGGGGGGGGGGGGGGTGGAGAAACCGATTTGGAGAAGGTGAAACTAACAACCGAAGTCTAGGGTGTTACTGTCCAATGTGGTAACCAATCGCCAAGCATGGCTATTAAAATTAGAATTAATTAAACTCAATTAAATTAAACAAATCAGTTGCTAGCCATCTTTCCAGTGTTCAGGAGCTACATGTGGCCGGTGGCTACTGAATTGAACGGTTCCGAAGAACATTTTTATCCCCGCAGAAAGTCCCACTGCACTTTGCTGGTCTAGGCATTAAATCGTGTGCTTGGGAATAGAGGAACTTTGACACGGGAATCTGTGTTAAGAGCTGAGAACAGCTCATTACTGGGCCCCTGGGGAAGGAGTAGACCTGCAGGAGGTGATGGTGATGTTGGCTCTGGGTAGTGGAGTTGGGAGAGCAGGAGGTCCAGGTGGTAGGGAGCAAGTGGGGCTGGTGTCTCAGAATTGAACCTAAGCGCCATCTTGCTATGAAAAGCAGGTTTTAAAGTGTTTGAGGGTCATGAAGTAAGTGAGCAGGATGTTATAAAGAAGGTTAGGAATTGCTGAGGTTCGGGCTTGGGGCTTTTTTCGAGGGCAGGTTTCAGAGACCCTGTCCCTCTCCTGGGGCTCTGGCCCCTGTAGACTGCAGCAGGGCGCTTGGCATCCACTGAGCAGGATCAAAGCCGGTTGACTCATGGTCCTTTTTCACTTGTGAATTCTGGGCTTTGATGGAGCTTGAACATAATCTTCAGCTGAGGTCTGGGATCAGGGGCTTAGGGAAGGAGGAGGGTGGAGCAAAGCCCCAGGCCTCGGGACCAGGTGTTGGTGGGTGTCTGGGAAATGTAGGGGCTCCGCTTCAGGAGGGTGGAGGGATTGGTATCTGTGATGTCCATGTTTTGACTGCTTGGGATCGGAGGAGTTGGGCCATCATCAGGTGATGGTTTCACTTAAGAAGCAGGTGCAGGGGATTCAGGGTGAGGCCTGGAGGAGCCAAGCTTCAGGACTGCCAGAGGCAGACTTAATCCCTGGCCCAGTCCTGGGTTGGGGGAGGGGCCAAAGCTCTGCTCACTATGGAGTCTGTGCCAGGAGGAATGTCAGCCACAGGGGAGGACAGCACGGGCATCTGATTCTGAGCCCTTTCACGATTCCCAGGTGGTCCACCTGGCCGCGCCGCTCCCCCCCCTGCCCCCCCCGCTCTGACCCAGGATTCTCCCCGTGGTTTCATGTCTGTGGCAGAGCCTTCCTTTCCTGCTCCCTCTCCTCTTCACACCCTTCCAAGGGCCAAGTGGGTTCTCTTTCCCCTCCTCCCTATACTGCGTTTTCCCAGGTGCCCCAGAGTGGGTGGGCGAGCAGGGCAGAGCAGAATTGTTCTTTGTGTTTGAAGGGGCTGCAGCTGCTCTTGGTAATGATTTAAGGCCCAGTGGTGAAGGGACCCATACCTCGAAGCACCTTAGAGCTGACTGCCCTGTCATCTTCCTTGACTCGTTCCATCTCATGGAGGAAGAGGCTGGACCAGTCCACAAGGATTGAGTGGTATGTCCAAGGCCTTACCTGGTGTCAGCGTAAGAGCCAGATCTTGGGACCTGCTCCTGCTTCCCCTGAGACCTCCGCTTGACCTGCTAAAGGCAGTGTTGCTGGGGTTGTAGACCTGACAGTGCAAAACCGAGCTCCACTGACAGTCACTGGGATCTTTCAACGCAGGTCACCTTATAAATGGGGACACTGGTAAAGAGAAGGGACCACAGCTGTGGCAGCTTGATGCACAGCAAATCAGATCTCCTAGTTTTTAGGGGAATACTGGTATTTTGTATTTTAAGATATGTATGGATGGAAATACCTAGAGATGAGCCCATTGTGATGGGTTATGTGCTAGCTTAGGAAGGAGGGAAAAAAGACCTCGTCTTTGTGTCCTGCTAGCTAGTTATGTGACCTTGAGCAGGTCAGTTAAACTTTCCAGGCCTCAGTGCACATATCAGCGTGTCAGGCAGGCTGTCAGTGGCTCCTTGAGCACTTGGCATTGTGGACAGTGGACGGCTGCCCTGGAAGAAGTGGCTGAGGGCGGGCAGGATAGCTTGCTGACATGCCGGACCGTCAGCAGTATGTGGGCCAGCATGGATGCCTTTTTGATAGGACGGCCTGTGTCCAGTGAGTTACCCTCATGAGCAGCTGGTAAAGGGACCCATACCTGGCCGTGTGAACACTCAGACGTGTTTCAGTTAGAGAGGATGGGCTTTGTAAGTCCATGGCGTGTGAATCTACTTCCTTGACATCAGAAGAATCGTAGTGTGCTGGTGGAGATGGGGATTTTTTTTCTTCCTGTCTGAAACCCTTTTCCCATTTGAAGTCATGGGGCCGAACATGGCTCTGTGATGGGCACCTGCGGAGCGAGGGAGTGAGGCTGTAATCTAGCACAGTGTCCTGTCAGGCTTTGCCTCCGGGTGGCTGCGTCCATCCATATGCGTGTCTTCTTCTATTTCACTCAGAGATACAGCAGGGACTAGGCCTGTTCTGAGGTGAGAGTTGGAGACTGATTCCCAGAGCTGATGGGAAGTTGGGATTTCCATTCAGATGCCACTCCTTCCCGAAGGACTGGGTAAGAGTGAGATCAGGAGTCTGAAGAAGGGAGAGGAGAGGCGGGTGCCTGGTGAGTTGTGTTCAAGGCTAAGCAGTAGTTTCAGGCCTGGAGCTCTGGACTGTTGGGTCCTGTGTGCGGGGCCATCAGATTTGGTGGGAGGAAGAAGAGACACAGTGGAAAGGCGATGAGGTTGTGCTCAGCCGGGCAGTACAGAATTCTTGCGATCTTCATTCTCTGACCCAGAAAACACCCTTGTGTGCCACTGCGCCATCCAGCAGGTAGGAGAGGCCGGGACATGGCCTCAGGGTCAGTCCCTGTCTGTAACTGATCTTCCCTCCCAGACCAGCCGGGCTGTGTGTTTGTTCCACTAGGAACCCGAGCTTCCCAAAGAGCTAGAAGGAAGGGTATCTTACTTTTAAGGGGCGTTTCCAGGCATTTCTGGAGCCCTCCAGGGCTTGTCTGGGGTGCAGAGTGGTGACCAAAGGCTCACCTTCATGGCCACCCTTGGAAGCTTTATTTGCCTCAGAAAAGATGAAGGGAACCAAGGGAACCTCTCTGGCCAGGCCTTCTCTCTGTTTAGCTTTTCTCGACGAAGATGCTTCTTTGGAACCTGAAGCAGAGGTGAACTCTTTCTAGTCTCAGATGGGGGAGGGGAGGTCTCCTGCTGGCAATACACCTGCCAGCTCTTCCAGCTTGTGTTCCTGGGGGCTCCTTCTGCACCCCTCCACTTCCTCAGGCAGGTGACTGAGTTGGTCACTTGGCTGCCATTATGATTATCCATATTGTTCCAAGGCAACCAGGACCCTGGCCCTGGATTCAGCCCCTCTGTCCCAGCAGCTAAAAATAAACCTGCCACTGCTGCAGTCTACCCTCATGCCAGGCCCTGGTGTCTGTCCCAGGCCTTCCTGCCACGCTGAACTTCTCTCTTGTCACTCTCGTCCTCCCCATTTGCCACTTGGCTCCCAGCCTGAGCTAGTAGGTAGTTTGGGAGCAGACCAGGGTCTGAGTGCTGGGAGTGAGCCGTGGCTGGTGCTTGTCCAGGTAGCGAGCTGTATGCATGTGCACAAGGGCTCTGGGGAGCCGCCTTGCTTGCTCCCCACTAGGGGAAGGGTGAGACACGGAGGCGGGTGGACGAGTTCATCAGAGTTCATCAGACTTGCCGCTGTTTGCCTATAGCTCTGGCTCCCTCCAAGCTCCACCTGCAAACAGCTCCCTGCCAGCAGGTGTGTGGGGATGAGGCGGAGAGGCCTACCTGTGGCTGTCCCCGGCCCTCACTGCTGCCCGGGACTGAGCCTGCGACCTGCCCTAAGCGATACTCTCCACCTCTGCAGCGCTGGGGCTTCCAGTTACCACATTCACAAGTGTGACCTCATCTCCTCAGCTTCCAAGAATAGAGGCCCTGGCTGGGCCTCCTTCCTGCGTCAGGCCATGGCCTCCTGGCTCTCCCAGCTCAGCCACCTGCAGGGGTTTCCAGAGAGCATGGGTCTCATCTTCCTCCTGACGGTGGTAATGGGGATTGGTGATCTGTTCCATTGAGGTCCATCAAGGTGACCTCTTCCCTTGCCACCCATGGGTCCTGGGGACCTAGAGCAGGAGGTGAGGAAAGGGGCTCAGGTGGCTGGGACACCTGTTCAACTGGTAGGTGGATACTGGGCAGAATGTTTGCCTTGGGAATTCTCTTCTTTCTGATTTTTCTAATCCTTGGACAGGTGTTGGTGCTAACCATAGCACAGGAGGGGGAGGGTCTGTGTCTGTGTTCTGAGATGAGGGTTTATTTGGGAGAAGGGTGAGTGGGGAGAGTGACAGAAGCCAAGGTAGGACTTTTGCCTTCAGCTAGAGTTACATGCCCAGACCCTGTCTCCATGTCTGCCTCCTCCTGTCTGTCCGCCTTTCCTCCGCAGGGAGAGATGTTTGCCAAGGCCCATTGGCCTCTGCAGCGGAGGAGTTGGGTGTAAATTGCTAAGAGTTTATTTTTAACTCTGACAGACGGAGCCCCTGTCCTTGGGTAGCTGTGTTGTTCCTCTCCTCTCTCCTCCCTACCCCAGGCCTGCGCCTCCTTCCCTGGCGGCTGTAATTCTTAGAGGAAGGCTGGTAGGTTCTGAAGGCCGGCCTCCAGGAGCCGGGGAGGGAATCCCCTCTAAGTGAGGAATCTCCAGAGCTCTAGGGCTGTGGGCTGGGCAGGGAGAGGGTAGCCCTGTGCCTTTGAGGCCACGTGTGGAACTTAGAGCATTCCAGGAATGCAGGTGACGGGGAAGAGACTGTGTGTCTTAGAGCTGGGAGCTCTGTGCTCTGTTGTGCTGGTGAGGGCAGCAAGGGGTCATCTTGTACCTTCCGCCCTCTCTCCTTACAGCACCTCTCTCCTTACAGCACCTAGATCGGAAGGCCTCAGGGACTCACTGAGCATGTGTAGTAGCCTGCTTTGTAAAGGCTTAGGTTTATACTATTCCCTCTGGCTGCCAGGCTCACAAGCTTAGCATTCTTTTTACAGAGCCTGTGGGATTCTCAGGGACTTCATGCTCTGCGTGTCCCCTACCCTGGGCTGTGCTCTTAGGGAGGAAGAAGAGGGGCGTGGGTACCCCTTGCATGTGCCCACTGATTTCATACAGTTATTTTGGTTACCTTGCCTTCATTGCTTTCAAAAGAGCACAAAACTGGGTTTGAAATGTAATTAGAGAGAGACAGAATAGAGAATAGTGGGGTGGGGGTGGGGACCTTCAGCCGTGGAAGGAAGGTTTTGGCCCTCAATTCCTTGGGGTACATGGAGGATTAGTTTGCTGAAAGCTCAGCTCTGATCATGTAGCTTCCCAGCTTAAACCCTTCAGTGGGTTCCCTTTGCCTGAAGAATACAGGAGATTTCCAAATCCTTCCCTGATCTGACCTCGATTTAAAAAAAAAAAAATTAAGGGACTTACCTATGCTGTTTCCTTATAGGACTCTCTTCCCTAGCCCCTCCCCTTTGCCATAGTGTGTATCCCATCTGTCCATCTGTAGCTCATTTGCCTCTGCGCCCCAGCCCCATCTGTATCTCCCTGTTCTCTCCCTATCTTCGTGATGCTGCTGCTTTCCCGAAGCCTTTCACTCCGGAAGCGGGTCCCCCACCCCTCCCTGCCAAACTGACCAGGACACTGGAAACCTTTATTGCACGTGTTCAATGTATTTCTCCATGTGCAAGGGGCTCCGCTAGACATGGGATTCTGCATTCCTTGAAGACCTCCCTCTTCATTACTTTTGTATTCTCTTATTTCCATGTGGTGACTGAATGCCATTATTAAATTCATAGAGGACTTTGGCACTGAGCATTATACCTGCTGCCTCATAAAGGCACGATAACTGACTAGCAGTGGATGCTCTCTACACAAATATAAGGTACTAGCCCCGATCCTCAGGGTGAAGAGGAGGTTCTGGGAAAAGGACAATATTAGGCCGGACTCTGTGCGACTGACTGGTGTATGTTAAGGTCCCCGGGAGTGTCTGTCCCTGTTATTCCTCCTGTCCACTAAAAAGCCACTCTCAGAAGAGACTTCTGGGCGTTTCTTCCCTCCACCCACTTGGATCTGCTGACTCAAGCTGGCACCTTCTACTTCTGCTAAGAGTTTTCGTTCTTGTAAGGGCCCTGACCCCATTTCCCATTGATGCCTCTTCTCCTCTACTCCTTGTTCCAGAGCCCCTCCTTTTCCTGTTCCGCTGTGGAGATGAGCCCTTCTGCCTCTCGGGAAACTTAGACCGAGGGAGGAACGGCTGTGGAGCTTGCCAGCTTTCCCTCAGCTCTTGGCATCTCTTAGCTAGCTTCAGACACAGCAGAGACACGCAGATGCAGTCCACAGTGATCTGTCTGCTGGCCTTTCCGTGTGTTGCAAGAGGACCAGCATTGCACACCAAGTTGCCGGGACTGAGATTAGAGGTTTGAACCTCGTGGGGCCACCTCAACTCCATGCCCCAGATTTCCAGGGGAAACAGAACTGAGAGGTCTGGCGGCGTGGTCCTCAGGAAGTCCTAGAACCTGTCTGGGCCCACCACTCCGTTTCCTCATTTGTAAATGAAAGGACTGAGACTTGATCCGGAAGGACCCCAAATTGAAGAGCTTTCTTCAGTTATTGTTGCAACCCCACTACTGGGAAGACAAGCAGATGCTGTGAAAGAGGTGATCAGCCAGGTTCCAGGGCGCCTGGGGCCTGGGAGCCCTCCTCTCTGTGCTGCTGTCTGCAGGCCACTGTTCTTTCACCCTCCTCCTGGCTGTAGTAGTTTTATTCATTCAGCCATTCAAGCAGTGTTTACAAACGTGTTCTCCTCCTTGCCTGACTCCTGTCTTCCCTGCTGACTGGCCATCAGGAGGCTCAGATGGCAGGATTGGCCTAGAATGGGCTCCCTTAATTCTTCTGCTATTTGAGATGAGAGGAATTTTCTGAATAATGGGGGTTGATTTCTAGCAGCTTAGACTAGACCTCCCACTTTTCTAAGCAGGATTTGCCTTATGTGTCTTCTATCCCTCTGAGAGCCAAAGCAACTTATACTCAAGAAAATCAATTAGCAGAGCCAAGACTGACTTTTACAGCCTCCCTCCCTAAGGATAGATCAGAGCAGCAGGTTGACTTGGATACATACAACAGCCTTCTGTCTTCTGCCTCATTAGATCACTATTGAAAGTTTAGCAACACTGTGAAAGGCTTCCCAGATGAATAACAAGGCTTTATTGAGCAGATACTACGTATCGGGCATTGTGGTAGGTGTTTTACTTACACTCTGTTGCTCATCCTTAAAAATAATACTACAAAGTAAAAGTCTTAGAGGAAACATATTCAGAATAATTCACTCATTAGCAATTATTTATTGAGCACCTACTAAGAATTATTTTAGGCTCTAGGCATATATCACTGTAACAAACAGGCCAGAAAAACAAAACAGACTACAAATCCTACCTGCATGGAGGCAGGCAACAGACTGGCCACGAAGGATACAGAGGCATGGGATGGCTCCCTGAGGCTGGAGGGGTGAGAGGTGGGATCACTTTAGCCTGGCACTGACAGGGACACTTCGTGGACTCACCCCTGTGACACCCAGGAGATCGTGCAGAGAGAGACATCGTCCCTCTAGCAGAGAGAGACATACAAAACAGTCAGTTCAGTGATACAGCTTATTGGATGGTGATAGGTATAAAGGAGAAGATACAGCAGAGGAGGAGGCCCTGGAATGCTGGGAGTGTGTGTGTGTGTGTGTGTGTGTGTGATGCTGACATTTTAAATAGGGGCTCAGGCAGGGCTTCACTACAAAAGTGACATTTGAGTGAGCCTTGGAAATATTTGGAGGGGGAGGGTCTGCAGGCAGACACAATAGCCAGTCCAGAGCCCTGAGGATGCTATTGATGGAAGTATCCAACTCTAAAAGGGGCTCCTTATAGCTTGCAGAACTGCCTCTAATCGTTCCTCTGTGGCTGCGTTATAATTCAGTACTTAGTTGACCTAGCAATTTATGTTTTACCATCAAATATTTATGGATGCTTATTTTGTGCAAATTGCTAGTGATAAATGTAGGCCCTGCCTTTGGGAAGTTAGAGTTCAGAGGAGGAGAGAACACCTATGTGTGTGTATAAGGAACGAGAGGAGTGAAGAAGACTGCCTCCTAAATCGGGGCTGTGCCCTTCACACAGGCTCCCACTTGACACAGTGACAGGAGTACAGCAGGTCCTCGAACAGTCACGTCGTTCCATCATGACATTGATAAGATGCTGCTGTGGAACTGAGCTCTTGTTTATATATCAGCCTACGCTAAAATTGGTTTCATTATCCATTGTTTCACTTAAAGTCGCAGAACCTACCACCGACAGCGTTGAGGACTTACTTTACCTCTGGTAGGTAGGCCAGGTGGTCAGTTCCAGGTTTTACACACGAAGAAAGAAGCTCAGGGAGGTGGTGTTGGGAAGTGATGAGGCAGGCAACAGACTGGCCACGAAGGATACAGAGGCATGGGATGGCTCCCTGAGGCTGGAGGGGTGAGAGGTGGGATCACTTTAGCCTGGCACTGACAGGGACACTTCGTGGACTCACCCCTGTGACACCCAGGAGATCGTGCGGACAAAAGTTAGGCCAACAGAGGCACGTCACTGGGAGCTCTCACCTTCTGTGTGGCCGAGGGGGAAAGAGGCTTGTCTCCCCATGGGTCTTCCGCTGATAGGACATGCTGGGGTGGGGTGTTGCCTGACCATCGCTCAGAGCCAGGGTGGGAGGGGGCAATGACAGGAAATGGCCAGGCTGACCCAGTGGCAGGGTTATTTTATTTTTTAAAATATATTTTATTGATTTATCACGGAGAGGAAGGGAGAGGGATAGAGAGCTAGAAACATCGATGAGAGAGAAACATCGATTAGCTGTCTCCTGCACACTCCCCACTGGGGACGTGCCCGCAACCAAGGTACTTGCCCTTGACTGGAATTGAACCCGGGACCCTTCAGTCCCCAGGCCGATGCTCTATCCATTGAGCCAAACCGGTTAGGGCGACGGGGTGATTTTTACTCCCCTTTGGGCCCTCGCAGGGCTTCTCTCTTGCTCTGAAGAGTCACATCCTTTGTGTGTTCACCTCCAGGGTGGAGGAGTGGCAGGAGGCAGGCAGGTGCCGGAAGGCTCTCGGCTCCGGTCTCTCAGGAGCTGGGCAAGCAGAAGTGGGGGCTCAGGATGGGGCGATTGACCGTTAGTGCAGATGGGAAAGTGAAGCAATGGGCCGGGCCTGTTTTTTCCTGAGCATGTGCGGTGACAAAGGAAATTGCAACATGTTGTTTTTTCTTCTTTCTTTCTTTTTATAGAGCAAGAAAGAGGGGAAAACTTCCAGTAAACTTCAGCAAAAGTACCTAGTCTTTGATGGATGGTTATGGCCCTCCCCACAGTGCTTTCTGTCCCTCGCCTTTCTTCCAGCCCTCCTCCCGCTGCGTGCTTTCCCGTGTCCCTCTCCTCCGAGGACGGTCTCTGCAGCAGGCCAGCTGCCTCCCCAAAGAGAAAGCGTCCATGGCCTGAGCCCAGGGAGCCTTGAGACGCATCTTGTCCGCTGTCCTCCAGGTGAGACAGGCTGCGTCTCCTGGACAGTGACAGCCGTTTAACCGTGACGCCCACCTGGCCGCACGTGCTGCCGCGTCTGTCTGTGTTCATTTGGCATCGCAGAAGGTTGAGGCAGTCCTTGTCTCTGGGCTCAGAGAACCTCCCTCTTTGGTAGACACTTCAGAGCACGTGTCTTGGCAGATGCTGGGGAAAGGGCCTGAGGAGTGGGAGGCAGGAGTCCAGGCTGGAGACCACACATGTGAATCTGGAGTCCTCAGTCAGGTGTGACTCTGGCCTTTGTGCTGTGCCTGGGCAGGGAGCCAGCTGTGTTTGGAAGTGTTCAGACGATATAGTTCCCTGATGAAAACTTTTGAGGTCTGGAACTTTCTCTGGTGAGATTCCTTTCCTCTCTCTTGGATTTCTGTGCCCCAGTACAGCCAAAAAGGGTCAGTGCAAACCTGCTTCGAGACCCCAGCTTTTGTGCCCTGGGGGACGAGGGGGTCCTTGAGGATGAGGTCTGGTCTGCTTGCCGCAGCGGTGATGGCCGCGGGGCTCCTGGTGTCACTGCCTCATTGGCAGAGCAGGACCAAGCCCCGGGGCTGGGCTTCTGTTCAGGCTCTTTGTTCTCTTACCTGCTTCCTCCGGCACAGCCAACACAGAGCTCCCCCTTCCCGCTGTTCTCTTTGCATTGCGTCTCCCTGTCGTCAGGTGGTCCTCAGGCTGCGATGAGCTCCAGGCCGCGGTGGTGGAGGGAATGGAGTCAGGATGTGCGCATTTGCCTGGACCCCACAGTGATTGTGGATGGGCGTTCACAGAAGCTGCACTGGCCAATATGGTAACTGCAGCCACATGTGGCTATTTAAAGTGAAATAAAATGAAATTAGTACCTCTGTGGCACTAGGCACCTTTCACATGCTCAGTCGTCACCGTTTTGGGCAGCGCAGGCAGAGAACATTCCATCGTCATAGAAGGAAGGCTCTTAGTGCTGACTCTGAAGGAGGTCGTTCTGCATCTGGGAAAGGCTTCCCTGAGCTGGAGCGGGATTTGTAGAAGAACCTGAGGGAGGTTTTGAGGTTCAGGCCAGAGGATCAAGAGAAAGGGACCTTAAATAGCATTTAGTTTGTCTTGTGTATGGCTGATGGCCATCTAGCCCAGTGGCTCCCAAACCAGGATGATTGTCAGCATCACCTTGGCAAACATTGGAAAATACAGATTCTGGGCTCCACTCTTTGTATGTTAATTGAGTTCAAGACTCTACAGGGTGGTATTCAGGAAGGTGTATTTTTACCTGACAATGATCAGGGTTTGGCCACCTCTGATCTATGGAACCTATGCTTAAATCCCTTCAGTGATGGGGAGCTTCCTTTTTAGAAACTTACCATCACAAAAAATTCCTCTTGTTAGAGATCAGTGTTTATTAAGTTCCAGATTTAGTTTCCAATACTTGTAATATTGCTCAACGCTCCCTGTTCCCGAGCCTCACAGATGCTTGGGCGCAGCTATGTGCGCTCCCTGCCACCCGGTGTCACAGCACATTTTCAGAGCGCACAGCCTGTCACGGGCTCTCAAGAGATGCAGAGATGGGACCCCACCCCCAGGCTCCTCCTGGCAGTCAGGCCTGGCCGAGAGATGGGGAAAAGTGCACCTCTTGTGGACCCTGACAGCGGAGCCCCGAGGAGTGTCCGTCTGCTGGGGAGCACGTGTGCCTGCCACCTCTCCCGGCTGTTCCCTGGGAGAGAGGCCCTGATTCTCTTCCCGGCGCTTGCTTTTCAAGGGCACTGGTCTGGTTTCCTTCAGAGACTCCACCATCCTTCCCAGTCAGATAGGACCATAAACTCCACTTCTGTTTAGAGACCTTCGTAGCCTCCCCTCCCCTCCAGCGAAGGGCTCTGACTTCTAAACATGGTATTCAAGTAAGCTGGCGTTGGCCTTCCTTTCCGCCTCTACCTCATCGCGCACCAACGCTCGCCCTGCCAGGAGATGCCTGCTGCCCCCTCTGCAGTGTGTTCTAGGCTCCCATCGCGTCTCCTGGGCCCTCCATTTGTGTGTCCTTTTATGTCCTCGGAGCACTGAGCTGTCCTTCAAGGCGTAGCTTTCACCCTCCACTCTAGGCAGGGTACCTGACTACCTTTCTTATCCCAGTGGTGGTGATACTCGCTGTACGACTGCCGTGCATGTGACTTCAGTCACTCTCATGTCCTCTCCTGCTGGACCCTGAGCTCCCGAGGCCAAGGCCTGGCTTGCTGGGATCTCCCGGTGCCAGTGCAGGGCTGCGTGTGCAGCTGGGGCGCAGCGCCTGCCCACAGGAGTGGGCCCGGGTCCTTCCTGTGTGCTGCTTTGGGACTCGGCTGAGACTGCCACCCGGCCCCTTTCCAGCACCGGCATCGTATCCCCAGTGGCCTCCGCCTCATCAGCTCTGATGAGAAAGTGACGAGAAAAGTGCTGTTTAGCAGCTGATAATTAACAAGCCGGCATGGGGCCTTGGCTGCCTCAGAGGCAAACTGGTGTTTAAACAATAAAGTTTTTAAAATCAAGAATTAAAGTGTCAGCTGCAGAAGCAGCTACATCCAAACACAACCTGCCCTTCCCCCAGTTAGAGGAGGCGAGAGGGATAATGAGTGAAAGCAAAGGATTCTCTGGCCTTGAGGCGTCCAGGGGAAGAGGCTGGGTGATGGGAGCCGGGAAAGAGACTTGTGCTTCTGTCTCTGGGGTGGGGCCTGGGCAGGACAGGACAGGACTGTCCATGTTCCTTTCACTCCCGGTTCCTATAGGGTGACTAATTTTTGCCAGGTGGACAAGAAGAGAAATTCAGTAGGAATCAACGCGGCTGTTTCCCAAGGTGGTAAAGCACACAGTTTGTGTGCGGCGATGAATAGAGGTAGTTGGGTGCTGCCTGATGGAATGCCATCTTGTTTTCTTCCGATGCTGCTGGGTAGGAGGAGAGCTGACATCAGGCCTCCTCCCCTCCTAGGTCAGAACCAGAGCAGGAGGAATTCCCCGGCCTCTTGGTGGTGCCCGGACGCTAACCACAGCCTCCCTCTCTGCTGAAGGTGTTCTAAGAAATCTCACTGTGTGCCAGGAACAGGCCGTGGCTGCAGAGCAAGGGCAGCTGCGCGAGAGGCAGAGACTTCCTGTGGGGGCCCTGCCTCTCACTGCAGAGGTCAGCGGGGGACACCCTTCCAGAGTCTCCTTCTTTCCCAAAGACTAGGGAGCCCGTGGTAGGAAAACAGGCTGCTGAAGGGTCTTCTCCAAGTACATCCCGACACACGCTTGTTTCCAACCCAAAGGAAAGTCAGTCTGAGAAACAACTTTTTTGGAGGTGGGGGCCTACCATCAGATCTAAGAGACGCCTGAGAGATGTAGCTTGAATATGCAAAGCCTGGACCCTGGGAAATGTTGACCATTGATGCCAGTGGGTCTCAACCTTCTGGCCCTTTAAATACAGTTCCTCATGTTGTGACCCAACCATAAAATTATTTTCGTGGCTACTTTGTAACTGTAATGTTGCTACTGTTATGAATCGTCATGTAAATATCTGATATGCAGATGGTTTTAGGCGACCCCTGTGAAAGGGTCGCTCGACCGCCAAAGGGGTCGTGACCCACAGGTTGAGAACCGCTGATCGATGCCGTATCTGAGTGTCATTGTTACCTGCCCACTGGTGTCTGGCCCTGATGGGAGGAGGGTTGAGTGAGAATCTTCGCTGGTCAAGCTTGGTCAGCCTGTACTCCTTCTAGGTTTCTCTGTTGGAATTAGTGGTACTGGTCCCTGGGCTCACTCAGACCTTGTGTGACATTTATGGCGGTGACCCTTCCCCGACCACAGGTGTGTACATCGACTGCGGTCACCCAGTTACCCTTCTGGCCAAATGCAAAACAGTGGGGAAGTCTAGGGGGAGACTTGGTGAGGGAATGAAACCAGCTGGCTCCTCTGGGACAGAACCCCTGTCCTTGGTGACATAGCACAGGCGATTCACAGCCGAGGTTGTCTGGAGTGTGTGCAGAGGTTGAGTATCTTGTATGACATTCCCATGGTCCTGGCAGAAACTTCACTCCGGTTGATTTGAGTGGTGAGGATACCACCAGTGTGTGTGCGCTCATGAACCTGTCCATTCATCTGTTCACTGGAAGCTTACCGAGGGGAAAAGTATTTCTTATTTGCTCCACATGGTAGAAGAGCAATGTACGGAGAGTTGGTGAACATGGAGGAAGACACTGCAGTCTTGGACTGTGTTGGTGGAATGCCAGTTCTGAGGTGCTCTGTGATCAGGTAAATCTGGGAAACATTCTGCAGTGCACTTTAACAATTTTAAAGGCTCTGAGAAGTCCTGTAGTAAAAGAATCTATTTGACTTTGTATAACCTAGTGCTTGTGGCGTATACAGGACCCCCTTTTTTGGCTTATCAGTTGTTAACATCCTACAGAAAAGGTCTGAGAAATGGTAGTACAATCCCCCTGCTCTAGAATAACTGTCCAGAGGTTCAGAGAATTCACCTGACTGCAGGTCAACACAGGTTTGAGAGTCTTAAAAGAGGGTGTGTGTGTGTGTGTGTGTGTGTGTGTGTGTGAATGCTGGGGGGTGTGGCAGAGAAGGGCCCCTGGCAGGTGGCTTCTATTGAAGTTGGCCCTGGCTGCATCCCTGCTGGCTTTGTGCTTCTGCAGGAGGCTTTTGTCCTGACTTGAACATACTGAATAATACTGAATAGCAGCTACATCTGTCATGCCTGGGAAGCGGCAGTTTGCAGCGTGGGGGGTGAACAAGCAGTAAGCGGCACCCCTGCTTGAGGCCCAGGCTACTGAGAGCTCCCCCGTGTCAGAAGGGAGGGGCTGGTGATCCCAAGGGCAGCTGCTCGCTAATCCTGGCTGTGGAGGGGAGCAAGATTTAGCTCCCTTATCTCTGCATTCCCCTGTCCAGTGGGGGAGACTGTGTTGAACCTGGAGGTGGCAGCCAGGGAGAAACAGGAGGGCTGGGTGTTTTCTCCCTTCTTCCCCAGCTAAAGGGTCTCTGGTGGAATGTGAGCCACGGGGGGAAGCGCACTTGGCTCTCCATCACTCAGGGAATGGGGATGAAGGTATTTGGGTTTAAGTTTAAGAGTTCAAGTTTTGATGTGGGTTTACTAAAGTTTGTGGAGTTTTAAAATTTGAGCGTCCTGGGTAGAATTGTTGTCAGGCCATTGGAGACGGGAGGTGAGTATGGACGATTGGTCCCCCAGATGGCCAGCCCCCTGAGAAAGGCCTGGGAGGGCCCACTGGGTCCGTCACTTGGAGCAAGCTCAGGCCCAGGGAATCCCCGAGCCTGTTGCAGGCCTCAAGCCCTCCCGGCACAGCTGTGCCAGGAGGTCACGGTGATTTCTAAGGAAATTGGCCACTGGGGAACACGTGAGAATGTGGGTGGGAATCGGCCACTCTCGCCGGGGAGCACACGCTTCCAGTGTGAGCAGACATCAGTGTCATTAAAACACGCCCAGGATTTCCTATCTTTGTACGTGTGCATGTATGTATGTTTTGTTACGCTGCCTTTTCTCTTTGACCTTCCCAAAGGGAGGGGTATTAGTCTGTCCTCAGGAACTCGGGTGAGCTGTCGGTCACCTCTCAGCTCCTCTGGCTTTCCTCAGCCTCAGCCACAGCCACGGCCTCAGCCACAGCCTCAGCCACCGCAGCCGGTGCCGCTCAGATGGGAGGGGAGCACACCCAACCCCTCTGATCGTTGTCTGGAGCAGTAGAAAGGGCAGATCCCGGCCTTCAGTCCCCCTTGAGCAGGAAGTCTGGGTGGACCAGGGTTTGGTTTGGGAAGCAGGAGTATTAGCTGCTGCTGCCAACTGGAGCTGTGTTTGCAGACTCCCAGGCTCCAGCGTCCCAGGAGGGACCAGCAGCTCTGACCCCTGAGGACTTGCTGTGGCCCCCAGGCCGGGGAGTCCTTGCTAGGAAGCTCTGAGCTCACTGAGGTGGGTGTTGGGTAAGGGTGGAGGGGGACCTGGAGTCGGGGAGGAGCAGGGATGACTCCCTCCTTCCCCATCAGCCAGGGATGCATCACCACTGCCGGGAGTGCATTCAGGGCACTTGTAGACAAGTCAGCCATTCTGGGAATTCTTTCTTACCCAAAGGTGGGGCCCTTCCCCTATCCCCCCTCCCCCCTCCCAGAGAATGCTGGGAAGGAAGTTCTGCCAGAAGTTGCTGCTTTTGACTTGTGAGGTAATGGTCTTTGGTTTGAGAAACACACATATTCCTCTCCCCTTTAAGATTTGAGGACAGGAGCCCTAGACTCTTGAATGGGTGAGGCAGAGAAAGAGGGGATGGTTACAGGTACTGAAATATAGGAGGGGCTCCCTACGGCTTCCGGGGTCCCCAGGACTTTTCCAAGGAATCTGCGTGGTCTACTCAGGGGCCTGGGTTTTGGCCCTCACGGTGCCGCTGACCAGCTGTGGACCCTTGGCAAGCATCCTACACTTCCTGAACCTTGGTTCCCATGCGCCTAAAATGAGGGTCATGTTGGACCCATCTAGATTGCAAGTTTAAAGGTGATCTTATACACAGAAGGGCTATCTATAATAAAAGTGTAATATGCTAATTAGACCAGATGTCCTTTCAGGCGAAGTCAGGACTGTGAGGGAAGCCCGGGTCCCAGGTGCCAGAGGGAAGCCTGGGTCCCGGGTGCCAGGGGAAGCCGGTGCCGCCCAGGGGAAGGAAGGCTGACTCTTGCACGAATTTTGTGCATTGGGCCTCTAGTAGAATATATAAAAGCTAAACAAATTTTAAAATTAAGTTTATTGAAGTAACATTGGTTAATAACATTATACATTTCAGGGATACAACATTATAATTCCATATAACAATTCCATGTTGGGTAAAGGGATTTACCCTCCCTTCACCCCTTCTTCTCTGGTAACCGCCATTCTGTTGTCTGTATCTATAAGTTTGTTTTTTGAAAACTAGACAAATTTCATGGTTACATTACTTACCCGGGGGAGAGAATGATGTCAAATAATTTAGAGTTGGAAGAAAACTTAGACCTCAGGTGGGCTAGGCATATGTTAGATTTTCCAGAGGAGGGGGCAGCGCAAGTGGCTTGCCTGCAGGTACTCGGCAAGTTAATTGCAGAATGGGCATTAGAACTGGTCGGCCCGCTTTCTGGCATAGCCTTCTATCACTTGGTATACTCTAGGATGCATGTCCCCTGGGGTAGAGAACTACAGAGTAGATAGATCAGAGCACAGAAAGACCAACAGTATGCATGCAGTTCAGTTTAAATTATCCATGCCATTGGGTGTGGGGGAGGGAGAGATAGTGGAGTAGATAATATAAAAATTATTGAAATGGGATTTTTCAAAATATCAGTGCAGTTTTATCTCCTTAATTTTCTTGGGCTTCCATAATGTTCTGTGTCCCAGAAACCTGCTCTATGTTAGGGGGAGGGTACTTCTGCTCATTGATTCAGTGCTTGCTGCTCTATAGTTGGATAATCCACACGCGGATACTTGAGAGCTGGCTCTACCCAGTCCCTTTCTTTGAAGACATACTGACACAACAGCATGCTTCATGCCGTTGTGTGTAGGATACTGGCTAGAGCTCGCTGAAGCTGTAACTGCATCTCTGCATCCTTTGGCTCTTGTCTGGAAATGTGGTTTGCACAGATGCAGTGAGCGTAGACTGTCAGAGCTGGAAAGCTCTTTAAGGATCCTCTAAACTGGTCCCTTCAGTCCGGGGGAAGGTACCAAGGCCAGAGAGGGGCGGAGACTTGTCCTGGGCACAGAGTAGGGTAGTGATGGAGCAGGTCCCATGGGAGCAAGAACTACAACCACAAAGGTCTGAGCACCAACCTCACATGTGCTCCATCCTGGCTAAAATCGCCTGTTGCCAGGTCAGCCAGGCCTCTTGCAGCTTGCAGTTCTGCCCTGGAGAGGCTGCTGTATTGGCTGAGACGGTCCCCCTTCTTCCCCTTGCCCTCCTCCCGTGACCTCCCAGCCACCCCCTCTTTTCCTTGTGCTCCCTACTGGCTGTTACTCCCCTCGTACTTCCCCCTCTTTATTGTAAAACATGTCAGGTATGCAGCAAACTTGAAAGCCTTGTGTGGTGAACACTCATATACCAACCACCAGATTCTGCCATGGACATTTTGCTCACCTTGCTTTGTCATATCTTGCTCCATCTTCCCATCTCTCTATTCAGCTATCAGCGTATCTTATTTTTGGGGTGTAAGTTGCAGACATCAGTATACTTCACCCTAAACATTTCATTGTGCATAGATTTTAATTAGAATTCAATATTTGTTCATGCATTTTTGTGTGTGTGCTAAGATTTATATAAAGTGAAATGCTCAAGTTTTAAGTGTATCAGTTATGAGTTCTGATAAATGCTTCCATCTGTGCAGCCCAAACCTCTGCCAAGATATAGAATAGGCATTTGTATTACCCTCGTAAGCTCCGCTATGCTCCTTCCCAGGCAATCACAGTTCTGGTGTTTTTGCACATTAATTTGACCTGTTCTGGAATGTCCTATAAATGGATCAGTTAGTATTAACTCTTCTGTGTAAGGGCCATCCACATGGTTCCCTGTATAGGTCGTTTGCTTCTTTTTATACCGAGTAGTATTCTGTTGTTGGATGTGATATAATTTGCTTGTCCATTTTCCTGTTGGTGGACAGTTGGAGTATTTCCAGCTTTCGGCTATGACAAATAAACCTCCTATGAACATTCTTGCACAAGTCTTTGTGGACTTACTGTTTTTATTTCTCTTGGGTCAATACCTAGAAGTGGGATTGGTGAGTCAAAGGAGACGGTTACTTCTTGTTCCCAACTCTCTGCCCTGCTACCCTCTCAAATTCTGGACCCAAGATGGTGTTAGAAAGTGCCTACTGCTCACCTGGACTATTCTCTTACTCAGTGTAGGACTTCCTGGCGAGCCCACCTGACAGCCTCTGCTGGAATGTTCCCAGGAGTAGAGAGCTCTCCCTTCCAGGCCCCTGCTCTTGGGGTCAGCTCCTTGTAATCTATACCGTGGGGAACCAGTAGGACAAGTCTAAGTTAGTTCTCTTCTCTCTGACTGTCCCGTAGAATTTCAGAACTGTTATTACATCTCGGTCTGGAATTACTCCTTCAGGGTTTCTCTTCTTCAAGCTAATTGTCCCAGTTTATCGAACCCTTCCTTGTGTGACATGATTCTCAGACCTCCTGCATCCTGGTCATGATCCTTTGGAATTTTTCAGACGTGTTTCCTGGAAGTGAGCACTGGATTCTAGATGTGGTCTGAGAGCGTGGTTGGGTCTGGACTCCTCTATCTTGATCCAGGTACTTGGTCTGTTAGGGAGTTGAAGGTGATGCGAACTTTTTGGCAGCCATCTCCTGGCATTAATGAGTTAATGTTTGTAAAAAAAAAAAATACCACAAGTCTGAGGTGGTATTAAGATACTTATTCAGCTTGAAATCATCTAGACCCTCTAATATTAATGGCATTTATTGCATTAATAAATAATAGCAATATTATTTACTGATACTTGCCATGACCTCACTTAATCATTGCCATCACCTTATGAGGAAGGTACTGTTAAAAATAGCTTAATGTAAGCCGTTTGGGTTAAAATAGGGTTTGTCAGCTTCAGCATGTTGCATTTTGGACCAGATAATTCTTTGTTGTGGCGGATCATCTGGTGGTTTTTAGGAATTAGCAGCATCCCTGGCCTCTGCCCAGCAGACCCTAATTACAACCCTCTCAAGGCTCCCAAGTTGCAACGATCAAAAATGTCTCCAGACTGTGGGCAAAAGTCATCTCAGGCTGAGAACCATTCCTAAGATGTAAACCTTAGCCCAGCCAGCGTGGCTCAGTGGTTGAGCATCCACCTATGAACCAGGAGGTCACGGTTCGGTTCCCGGTCAAGTCATATGCCCGGGTTGCGGGCTTGATCCCCAGTGGGAAGCGTGCAGGAGGCAGCCGATCAATGATTCTCTTTCATCATGGATTTTCTCTCTTTCTCTGAAGTCAATAAAAATACGTTAAAATATAAAACATGTAAACCTTAGTGAAAAGAATTTAAGTAATATAGCTCTTCCCACTGTTACTCTTTAGTGGATGTACTTGTGTATTATGTCCTTTGTACAGACAGTCCTTGGTTTTTGTGGTTCCAATATGCATGAACTTCAGTCGTCACAGTTTAGTTACATAGCACCAGTCCCTCAACATCATGGCTTAAAGTCCAATTGCCGTGGTATATTACCCCACTGATTGCTTGGAGCACAAACTTTGCTGCTGGCTCTTCAGTCCACAAACCACCATGTATATACGATGTTTGGGATGACCAGCAACCATTCATGTCCCTTCTTTCAGAGTCTGCCGGTGGGCCACTCCCCATGTGTTGTTGACTTCACATATAGACAGGAAAGTGTGCAGTTGTGCTGCCTCCTTGTCTCCCAGTTGTAAACTCATGTGACATTTTATAAAATTAGATAATCAGAAGAGGGACTTGGCCAAAAAGGTGAAGTGTCAGCCAAGAAATGGAAAGTGGCAATGCTGGAAGTGAAATTTGAACTGAGCATAAATGGAATTATAGAATAAATAACTGATTGTAGGAATGTTGACATTGCGACCATTCAGGACTATATATGCAGCCCTGGCCAGTGTGGCTCCGTTGGTTAAGCATCTTCTATGTACTGAAAGGTCACTGGTTTGATTTCCGGTCAGGGCACATACTCAGGTTTCAGACTCGATCCCCAGTTGGGGTATGTGCAGGAGGCAGCTGATCGATGTCTGTCTGTCTTTCCCCCTTCCCCCTCTCTCCCTCCTCCTCTCTCTAAAATCAATAATAAAAAAAAAAATTAAAAAAAGAGAAGACTACGTATGCAGCCAGAGGAACTCAGTGAAGGCAAACTCATTGACTTGAGTGGTTGTGACGGGAAAGATGAAGTAATCCCAGAGGAAGTGACACTGGGAAAAAACTTCATGTTGAGGACATTCTTGGAGGTTATTTTGCAACATTAAGGAGGAAACGTTGGAAACTGATCCAAACTGAGAAAGGAGTGTGACAGTCTGCAGACACAGAAATGATGCTCCATCTGCATCGCAGGTGGCAAGGCAAGCGCTCTTCACTCTGGATAACGGTTTTACAAAGAAATAAAACTCATTCTCAGTGTCTCTAATATTTTTTTATCACAGTGTACTAGATAAATATTAGTTTTACTGTTTTTTCATTTCTCTTCATTATAACTGACAGTAACAGAGTTTTTAATGTTTTGGCAATAATTTTTCAAGGTCATGGAACAGTTATTTTTCCTTATTGATGATTAGATTGCCAGGGCAATAAAAACATTTAAAAAAATATAGTTTTTTGGAGAAATTTTGATCTCAGTATGTATAGATCTACCTCATTCTTTTTTATAATTGCATATTATTTTATGCACCATTATGGATACACCATAATTTACTTAACCCTTTTCTAGTAATAGATATGTAGTTTATCTCCACTTTTCCCCCCATTTGAAAGACTGCTGTAGTAAATCTTTGACAGATACTATCATTAGCTCCATTTAATGTATGAAGACAGTGACGAGAAAGTGAAATACCTGCCTAAGGTCAGGCTGTTACTAAGCTCAGAGCTGGCATTTGAACTTGAGACGGTCTAATTCCAGGCCCTTGCTTTTAACCACAATGATTTACAGCTCATCTTTTCTTAGAAGTATCTTTCAACAACAAAACAACAGCAGCAAAAAATAGTAGTAGAGTTTATTGAGCTAGGCACAATTCTAATGGCAAATCCATTATTATTATTATTAGTAGTAGTAGTAGTAGTAGTAGTAGTAGTAGTAGAAGTAGCTAAACAGCAACCCTGTGAAGTAGATACTGTTATCTCTGTGTTATCTTCGAGTAAACAGGAGGTCTAAGAAGGTTAGGGCACTCAGGTTCCCACGGTGAGCTCATTGGAGGAACTGGGACTCAACAGGCGGCTGGCTGCAGGACCTTTGCTCTCACTCACCCTCTGTGTGACCTGGATCTGACTTGAGAAAGGTCTTTCATCACAAGCTGTTGTAGATTATCTTTTTGAACCTAACATATGACCTTGTTTTGGGTTAGTTATAGCCCACATTTTTACTCACTGGAGGCTTTTTTTGTCACTTGCAAGTTTGATTAGCTTGCTGTCTACTCTGCCTTCAACCAACTTGCTGGTTAACCATTAGGCAAAGCCAAGGATGGCATTTCTTGGTTTGTCACTGGAGGTTTTCTCTGGGTTTAGCCAACAAGCAAATATTGAGTATGTCCCGATGCCATGTTCAGGCCTGCGGTTGGGAATCAAAAAGTGAATAAGACAGTTCCAGCCTCCCAGGGGCACAGTCTGTCCAGCAGGGGAGGAACAGTCTTGTAAATATACTCGAGAGTGCCAGAGTAGGAGTTTTACAAGAGTCCTGTGCTAGGCGAGAGGACAGAGGGGCTGACTCTGCCTGGAAGTCACTGTCAGGGAGGCTTCACAGAGGAGGTGACAGTGCACTGGACCTTGAAAGATGCAAAGACTTGGCTTGTTTGAGGACCCCGAAATCCAGTGTAGCTTAAGTAGAGGGGGTGTGTTGGGAGGTGAAGGCACAGATATTATGGATGGGAGCTGAGGAAGACCACATGAAGGAGTTTGGGTTTTATCCTGTTAGCCAATGGGCATGTTTAAGGAAGAAAATGTCCTACTCAGATTTTCCTTTCGGTAGTTGACCCAGGATGTGTTGGAACAGATACGTACCATCTAGAAACCAGTTAGAAAACATGCAAGAGCAAAGGGAACCAAGCAAGTAGCAGAAAAGGGGAGATGGGAGTGGGAGATCTTTCCAAGATTGCTTCAGCGGGTGTGGGAGGGAGAGAGGCTGAGGATGACTGATTCAAGATTTATATCTGCCAGCCTGGCTAGATGGTGATGTCATTGTCATTGACCGAGACTGGGGAGCAAGTGAGGGGAGCAGTGAGTTCACTTTGGTGCATGTTCAGCCTGTCCCAGATCCATTAAATAACACATTGTTATTGGTCATTTATAACAATTGCAAGTATTATCGAAATGCTTTGTCATCACACCCCCTTTTTCTTTGTCATCCCAAAGGTCTGGCAGGAGACTTTATTTACTTTTATAGACGTCAAAGCCCCAATGGATCCGACCCTTGGCCTACAACTTGGTAACCCTGCTAAAGATGGTAGCCAGACTAGTGTGCATGGCTTCACAGGGAACCCAGGCTAGGTCATGACGGTCCAGTTGGTGATGGTCCAATTCATGATCTGTTCCAGAGCTTCGCCAGAGGCAGATGTGAAGTTGAGCAGTCCTGCTTATCAGCAATTCTTTTTACATATTGTTCCTGTTTCCTTGACTAAGCCGTGACCTCCTGGAATGCCCAAGTGTTTAGTCTGGTGCTTGGAGCACAGTGAATGCTGAGGAATCTCATACTGCCCCAAAGCAGGGTATTGCCATCTCAGAACCAACCGTGGTTCTGGAACCACCTGCAGATTCTTTCTGCGATTCTTCTAAGATTGGCCTCTTTTAACTCAGTCATCCTCAGGTGATTATAAGTTGGTCTCGCTTGGATTTGAGATTTCCCTTGAATGTGTGTGTACATGTGGAGCCTGTTCCAGTCTGAAGAGCCTTCTCCTTCATCGTTAAAAAGAATGGAACATATTGGAGGTGAACATTCCCCCAAATCTGTCTGTCAGGGGCCCGCTTCCTCCTTGGTTCTTTCAGCTTTGCATATAGTTTGAGGCACTCTTCCTGTGGTTCTTGCATGTTTACAAGCTCTGCTCATTCTGTGTCATGTGCCACTCTCTTGGGTCTGTCCTGGTTACAGGCAGTTTGCTCATGTCTTTGGATGCATCCTTTAATCTCGGAGCTCATCAGAGCTGCCTGTGCTGTGGCCTTGCCATCTGGGGTGTCTGCTTCTGGTTTCTTTTCTTTCTTTCTTTTTCTGCTTCTGGTTTCTTTTTTGGGATTATGTGCTTTAGATGGTCACAATCCACGTGTTAAAGATCAGGGCATATTTTTCAAAATGCAGTCCCTTTTGGGATTTCCCTGTTCATCTGTTTCTTTGTGTCAACATCTGGAAGTCTAGGCTAACCAATTGTTTTTGTCCCCAGGTTTTTTCTTGTCTCTTTCTAACTGTAATTTGACAAGGTTACTTCCTATTGTGGTATTCTTATTATTTTTGTGAACTAAAGTTATTTTATTTTTGTGGTTTTTGTTGTTGTTGGTGGTGGGTTTTTGTTTGTTTGTTTCTTTTTTACACAGTTGACTAGACTTTGCTCCCTGGTCAGAATTGGGTTTAGGGTTGTAGTTCCCTTCCTTGCATCCTTGGCTGTGTGAGAGGTAAACTCTTAGTAAAGCAAGGCAAGAATTTATCCGGTGTCCTGCTCTTAGCGGGAAAAGACTTAGCAAGACATCTCTTTCTCAGATGTCCTTGTGTCCACACTGGGCAGCTCTGTCTTGTGTCTGGGACTTTTTGCTAACTCTGTAGGAAAGATTGGTTTATATTTTTTGCCTGACCATGTATTATTCTCCCATATGTTACCACTTATGGTTCTTTTTCCTTCTGTCCTCACTCGGCTAGCTTTCACTCTCAGGCGAGTGGAACTGTGGAATTATGTTCAGGGGTGGTGGGTATGCATATGTGAGTGTGTGTCTGTGTGTGCGTGTATATACCGCCCTCTTGATTTATACAACCCTTCTCTTCTTCCACTTTCTCACCTCCCATTATTAGGTATATCAGTATTTGTCAGGAATCTTAATTCCTTAAGTTGGGGTGATAAAGATGAGATGGCATTTGTCATTCCCAATTAAAAATTTAAATTTGCTTTTAGCGGTTGTACGGGGTCAAATTGATGGAGGCTGTGTAGGCCAGAAGCAATGTTCCTGACCCCCTTCCGACTTAATTTCTCTTGGTAGTTTCTCCATCTTTGGATTTTCAAAAGTCATACCTAGACACTACAGAGAATGTGGCGTTTTTCTTCCTTCCATTCAGGTTTTAGCGTAAAGCCAACTGGAGAGTTCAGTGTGCTTCCTTCTTCCCCCATCTTCCCTGTGTCCTAGGGAGCCGTGCCTCGGATGCTGTTGCAGGCCTCACCCCTAACTTTGTTCTGAGGTGCAGTCTGCCCTTTTCGTCTTCTGCACCGAGCTCTATGCTGGGCTGACAGATTCACAGGTAACTGGGAGAGGCCAGCGGACACAGCAGGCAGGGGAGACATTTAGGAGCATGGGACAGGGCAACAGTAAACTGATGTTAGCAGCTCAGGGTTTGGCAAAGCCTCCTTTGTAATGAAAACAAAAGAAAAGGACTGGGAGGTTAGAGGCTGAACTGGGTGTGAGTCTGGCCCTGTCACTTCCCAGCAGGGGGCCTTGGGCAGGTAACTTCCCGGGGCTTGGTGGTCACACCTGTAAGTGGAGCCAGCAGTCGACTGTTTCAGAGTCCTTAGGAGGCTGGCATATCGCTTATTTTCTATATATAAAGTGCACCTGACACATGTGGTGCAGAATACATGGAAATTCCTCTTTCTCTTTTGAAGTCATAATCATCTGCGAGAAAAAGCAGAACTATCTGTGCACTCCAGTCTTTCAGTTTCCCACCCAGACTCGGGAGAGCCCGCGCCCGCTGTGTTCGGTGCTCACGGCCGTGTAAGTCAGGATGGTGGTCTGGACCTTCGGCCAGCTTTTCATCATATTTTGGTTGAATTCTCCAGGAAGATGGCCAGGCCTTTACATCAACTGAGTTACCCTCATACTTAGAATTCACCAGGCCCTTCTTCCGGTGGCCAGTGTGGGATTCCCCGTCCCCGCTCACCTCCTCCTCTACAGGAAGGTTGGCTTGCATTGGGGCACATGTAACTGTGTCACTGTCAGGTCAGGGGTCAAATTAAGGCCTGAGGCAAACTGCATGTTAGAATGTAAACCCTTGACTTAATTAAAAATGCATGCAGATGGTAAATATTTAAACAATAGAAAGATATAAAATGGAAAGAAAAAGGGAAAAAGATACAGTCTTCTCTCTAGTATCTACTGTACCCTAGTGGTTAACACTGTTAACATATTTTTTGGGGGTAAATTCCTCTGGAAAAATTTTAAGCATCCACAAGTCCATATATCTTTCCTCCCTCTGCCTTAAAAAATGAGCAAAACAGCGATGACAACGAAACACCCAAATGGGATTGTATTTTATATTCTGTTTGGTATTTTATTTTTGGAAATTAAAAGAAAAACACCAAAGAGGAAATTGTCAGCTATCTTACCACCATTTATAATTAATCACTGATTAACCTTTTGGTGTCTTTCTGATTATACCTTAAAAGTCAATTACATAATGTGTATGCAGTTCCATTAAAAAAATTAGAACATTAGCATGAAGCTAACGTGTGTCCTGTTTTCTCTCTGCTTGCCCTTCGTTAACACCCCTTCTCCCCAGGCTGGGCGGCCTCCCTCCGACAGGCCTGCAGCCCGCGGCGCATGCATCTCCGCCATCCATCCCACTGGCTCCTTAGGGGAAGGTGGGTTGTTACCAGTTCCCCTTTGCCATTAAAATCACTTAGGAACTAATCTGTAGGGTGATTTCCCAGCTGGGTAGGTGCTGGGTCTAAGGTTCAAACATTTACAGTTTTGATACATATGACCAAACGCCTCTAAAAATCCACTAGTTTATTTCCCTACTGATAATATGAGAGAGTGCCTTTTTCTTCCCAAATCTTTGCATAAACTGGGGAATTTTATTTTGTTATGTTTTTGGTCAAACATTTTGAAATCTTGCCATTCTGGTGAAATTGTGATCATTGTCTTTATAAACATTCTCTTGTAATGAGTTGCATCGAGTATCTTCCGTTTGGCCATCTGTGTTTGTCTTTGAAATAAGAATTCTTTGCTCACTTTTATTTTGGATCCTTAATCTTTTACAGTTGATTTGCCGGAGTTAAGTTAGCTTCTTACCCATCATGTGTTGCAAACATTTAAAAAGTATTGTTTGTCATAGACAGTGTGAGTTTTAAGGCTCTGGCCTGTTCGTTGAACCTCAGTCCTGTGTGGCCGCCCCTGGAGGTCCTGGAGATTGCTGGCGGGGAACCCAGGAAAGGTTTGCTCGTCTTCTGGGCAGAGTGGTGTAGCTGTTTAAGGCTTTTGGAACTGGATTTCCCGTTGGGAGTTTTAGCTTTGTTTTGGGTGGGGATTCCCCCCTCTCCCATCACATGAATGAAAGTCAGTAGCAAGTAGAGGCTTTTACCTTCCAATCAAGTGTTTGGGGATGTGTGCAATATGAGGGACCCCAATGATGTACTTCTGTGTCTTTTATTATGGTGACCTTCTAAGGTTAAACAAATCTGCGAGATGTATGTTTAGACCAGTTTCTAGGGGAGGACCATCCATTGCTCCTCACTGAGCTTTGCAAGGTTCCGGAATGGGCACACTCTTACCCCCCCCCCCCATCCCCCAGTAGGTGTGGAGGGAAGTTGTCATTTCAACCAAGACATAGGTGTCTGTCATCTCCTGTGTGCCTGAGCTGGGCTGGATGAAAAGGGACCTGCGTCACGCTCCCAGCCTTCGGGCAGCTCTGTAATTTGGGGAATGAGACTCCCCACCACCAGTGCTGACTTGGTGGCAGCTCCCTATTTTCTTTGCAGCACAAAGCACGATGTGCAATTTAAAAAAGACACACAAAACACACCCACTGGTTTATTGTGTACCTCGCGCACTAAAGTGTAAGTCCCATGAGGGCACAGGCCTTCCTGCCATGCTCTCCGTTACATCCCAGCACCTCCCACACCAGCGTGTGGCACATCCTGCATGCCCCAGGGTTTGCTGAGGAACGGCATTCTGGGAAGGTGAGATCGAGGACTGCGTGTGCTGTGTCTCCTCCGCATGTCCCTCCCTGGCTTCAGGTCCAGGGATGGAGGCAGAGGTGATAAGCGATGTAAGGACATTGTGTCCTGGTCCTGCGGCCTCGTGAGCTCACACCTCCCTTTCCACTAGTACAGGGCTGTGGGGGACCCAGCTTCCCAGGGTGTAGATGGAAAGATCTTTGAGATTGAACAGCTGCACTCAGTTCTCCTTACCACCTCCCCAGGTCCGGAGCTGCTTTCTTGCTCAGGACTCCGAGATTCTAGGTCCATAGACTTGGTGAGGCTGAGCTGCCTGGAAGCCCCGAGCTGCTCCCTGGCCATATAGGGTGTGGATGACAGACTCTGATTAAAATTTGGAGAGCTAAGCTTCTTTGCCTCTTTAAAAAGTACATGTACTAATTATAAATCACCATTAAATAAAGATATATTTACCATCAACATGTTACAGAGTATGAATGTTCTTCCTGTTATAGATATACACACATACTATGTATATCTATGTGCATATATATGCACAGATATAAATACATATACATAGAGGACTGGACTGTACATAAGGCTTTGTAACTTGCTCTTCCGCTTACTATCAGATACTTTTTGATAAATAAATTTAAGGAAATTATAGATTGGAACTTGTGCTGCAAAAGAAAAAAATAGACAATGACAACGATGGTGACTGAGAAGCTAATAGAGACTTAGGAATCCATTTCTAGTACATATTATTCTGAAGCCTCATCTCAAAGATTATAGATTGATAGATAAATCTCTTGCTATTGCTGGGCACTCAACTTGTTAGCCATTTCTAGGTGATGTAAACAACTATTGGGACACACACACACACACACACACACACACACACACACATACATCCTTAAAGCTCCATTAGCACCTGAGGATAAAATTCTAACAGTAATTTCAAGCTCCAGGGTTTGCACTTTAAGGCATATGTCCATTTCAGCCCCCACTCTCCATTTCAGCTGTTGTACCACAGCCCTGGACAGATCTGTGCCCTTTGCCTTGCCATGGGTGGTGGGCAGGAGACTCTGGGCGCAGTGAGAATGGAGTTCATATTCCAGCCCTGCCACGGGCTCTGGCTGAGAGGCCTTGAACTAATCGCTTAGTGCCTCTGAGCCCGAGTTTTGCTATTTATAAAATAGATGCTTCCTCTTGGGGTGGGTGTGAGCATGGCCGTGAGAGTTCCCCATTCCAACTACTGACACCCAGTAACACAGAGCACTCCCAGGAGCAGGCCCCCTGCTCCTCTGGCTCTGAGGCTGCCCATGTCCGGCTGCTCTGTGCTGAGGTTGCGCCATCGCCCGTGCAGCGAGCCTCCTTCTCAAGTCCTCCTTTCTCCGACCTGGAGAAGCATCCAGGTCAGCCTCAGCCCCCTCCATGTGGGGCAGGTTGGGGGATGGCGCCTGCTAACCTGCTGGGCGTGCAGAGGCTGTCTTGTACAAGGAGCACTGCACACCTGCCACACAGCGCCTGATGGACTTTTGCATCACTCTTGGCACCGGGTCAGTCTTGGGAAGGGATGGCTTCCTCCCTCTTTACAGTGCAGCCCGCCCCAGCTGTCCAGTTCAGGTGGTATAGAGAGGGAGCAGGACAGCTCAGGGATAGGATGCCAAAGCCTGCTTCCCTCCCTGTGTTCTGGGTCCCCTGCTCTGCCCAGGGCTAACACCCTAACTGAGGTGGGCAGGAGTGGGATTCCAGCTCCCCACCCCAATGGGACTCTAATAGTGGGGGAGGTGGGGGTGGAGGAGGGGGCAGAATAACCATCGCAAACCCTAGTGCAGTGCTTACCATGTGCCAGGAACCATTCTTGGTCACTCACATAACACATGTGTGTTCATTGGTTTAATGTGGACAGGTACTGTTACTCTCCTGTTTAACAGATAGGAAACTGAGGCACAAAGGGATGAAGTGGTGGTGGAGCTGGTGCAGGGGATGCTCCCATGGGGCCTGGCTTCTTCCTCCTGTCCTCATGTCTGCCTCGCTGGTGAGCAGGCCTCAGGCCCGGCCTGTTGCTTCTCTTTGCCCAGGCTCTGCTTGGCTTGGGATGCTGACCACGCTCCAGTCTTCCCGTGTGGACGCCTGCGGGGAAATTGGTGGGGAGATAAGTGGGACCGTCCTGCCTCCCTCCAGGTTCTGGCAAAGACAGAAAGGCAGGGCACCATATTTTGGGATAGCTCCCATATCTCCGTTATTGCCACCCTCACCCTAGAGGTCCCCCCAGGTAACGGACTCTGTGGCCTGCTCCCTGGCCCTGCCACACTGGTAGGCGGGCTGCAGCCAGGCCCCTGCAGCACAAGGCAGCAGTCTCGCCTGCAGTGCAAGAGACTCTCAGACGCAAATGTGGAGGGAGGAGGGAAGTCACAGTATCTGTTCCAGGTTTAGCATGCGCTTAAAATACTTCACAGGCTTCCAGGCATTCCTTGCCTAAGAGCCTGCATGGCTTTTTACTGGGAAGACACTTTCTCCCGTCAGATTCAGGCCCGCAGGGCTGTAGGGGCCGCCTGTGTCCTTTTTCACACCCAGGGGCGGAACCGTCTCCTCTTGGCTTCTGGTTGAACCTGCCACCGCATCTCTGCTGTTGCCCTGTTAGCACCTCGGGAATCCTGTTTTCTCTCCTTGTCCCTTCTCTCTGGCTGAGCTCAGGCACCTCCCCGCTGTTCTTTACTTAGCTGGTACTCCAGATTAGCACATTCTTGATTTCCTCTCTCCAGGCGCTCTGCACGCCACAGCTGTCCACCAGGCCTCTTTGGCTCTTCCCGGCTCTGCCCTGACGTCAGCCAGCCTGCCCTCCTGACTGATCTGAAGGTCTTGCTTTCATTGCTTGCGTTGGTTTTCATAGCCATTCAGGGACTTCCGATAAGCATGCGCCTGGGTGTCAGTAACCAGTCTTCATGGGAAAATTTAATTATGTTTCTCTTAGAATTGAAAAGTGCTACCCTTTCCACCATGTACTTATTTTGTTAAATTGAATCCAGTTTGACAGATGAGGACACCCTTTTCAGAAACTTAGTTGGCTTCCCTGACACAAGCTGGGACGTGCAGACCTGGGACACCCATTGTGTGTGATTCCAAGGCCAAGTGTGTTATATACTAGGTCCATCAGCTCCTCTGCAGCTGGAGAAATGTGTGTGAGCCTGGAGATGGAATGTGCCTGGTGCCACATACACTAATGTTTCTAAGGCAGAAGGAAAGGAACTTGGAGTGTGTGGTCCGATTTCAGGAGGGGCTGGGGGGCGTGCTCTTGGGTTTGGCCTTGTTGCTTCTTCACTTAGCACAGCTCTGGTTGGTTAGAGCTTGGAGCTGGTTCCCAGGGGGTGGTCACCAGGCTACAGACAGAAACCCAGCCTACAGTCCTGCTGATGACTTGTGCTGGTAACCCACGTGCTCCAGCCTCAGCACAGATGTGATGGAGAGGCCCCTGTGTGGTGGCAGCTGTGCTGTGGGCTCAGGGACGGGTGCGCGGTAACAAAACACTCTCAGAGGCAGTATTGCATTAGTTGCTTACCATGGCTCTAGGAGGCAGGGCGCCAGGTGGGGATTAGCCCCCCTAACTTACAGCTGCGAAACAGACATAGAAAGGTAAGGACCTCTGCAAGGCCATGATGCAACCAGAAATTGATCCGTGACCTCATATTGCCTCTGAGTAATTTGACAACTTGGTTTCTTCTTCTTTGAGCCTTAATTCCTATGTGCCTGTAGGGGGCGATAGAGGTCTTTCCCAGTTGGCTGCTTTGAAAAAAACGATTGCTCCTGAATCCTTTGAACTTTTCAGTCTTACAGCACATTATCTCAGTGGGTTTTAAGTATTTTCTGTCCACCTTCCTAGGGCGTCCCCCACCCCCAGCCCGAGTTCTTTCAGATCAGGAGCCTTCTATTTGGTCTTGACATCCAACACAATGTGCGGCCCATAGTAGGAGCTCACTGAACGCTTGTGGAATTGCTCCATGCACATAAAGGCAGCCAGTGCCGCCTCCTACTCTGCACAGAGCTCGGGAAAGGAAAATACACTCTTTTCCTGGTCCATCCAAATGAATGAAGTTGAGGGTGGCAGAACCCAGGGCCTGTGCAGTGTCCTCATATGGCCACTAGGTGACAGTGTGACCCCATGGGGACCTTGCCTCTTGCCTGCTCAAGACTGAACTAACTGGGCACCTGTTGCCTCTGCAGTCTGTCTGCGGTTGGCGGTCTGAGACTGACAAGTCTCGGCCTCCATCACTTCTCTGAAAGTCATGTAGTGTAGTACAGCACAAAAGGCGTGGGCTCTGCAATCCACCCGCCCTGGACTCCAACCCTGGCTCTGCCTTCCCCCGAATCTGAGCCTGGGACCCACTGTTTCTTCGAGCCTCGGTTTCCTCACCCTTTAACATGGCGATTACTGTAAAATTAGAGAAGGCCGAGCATATCATGGACCCCAGCATAGAGGAGTGCTGGTTTATTGTTGGAAATCCCCGCGTTTGCCTTTCAGCGCCCCCTCTCATCCGCTCCATCTTGGCTGTCTGATCCTACTCACCAGGCCTCACTCGCTTTCCAGCAGCAGGTGCCTTAGCTCGCCCCCCAGCCCAGCCCACTCCCTCTTGGTCAGCCCTGATTCCCGCTGTTTTCCTCTGCTGTCAGCCTCCCCTTCTGCCTGTCCAGTTCCTGCTTAGCCCAGCTGCCTCCTCCCACCCCAGCCCTCTAACTGCCCAGAGAAGTTGGGTGTGTACTGTAGCGCTAGTCTTGACTGCCCACGGTTGGTCAGTCTGCGAGGGTCCTTATCTTAGTTATTTTGGCATCAGCACTGTGCATTTGGCAGACATTCTGTAATGAGAATGACGACTGCTGTTACTGAGCACTGCCAGGCACTCTGCGAGGCATTGTGCAGGATTTTTCATTTAATCCTCACAACAGATTTATCCCATTTATAAAGGGATGTGTCAGATGCCTCTTACCACAAAGAAGCCACGAGGGACGTGTGGTGGTATCAGCAAGAATCCAGGCAGGTGCCACCTCTCCTGGTTGTCTTCCTCAGTGTGTTGGCTTGTCCTCTTAGGCTGTTCCCCTATGGCACCAAGGTGACTGCCTCAGTCCCAGGGCCATAAATGGGAGAGGTGATGTATGATCCCTGCGCTCCCTTTAAGAGGCCTCTCAGCAGATCTCCTACAAAGTTCTTGGCCGACATTGGTCTGAGGCTTATTCCCAAGCCAGTCAATAGTGAAGGGCCTGGACATAAGGAAACTGGCTTGGACTAGTCAAGGTTCAGCCCCTGAGACTCATGAGATGCATGTGGGATCCAGGCTCCTTTAATGTCCCCGGCCACCTGGTCCATGAAAGAAGGGGGATGTGAATGGGGCTTGGTGCGGTAAATAACTCGCTCAAGGTCGCAGACCTCATAGGAACCTGGATTCTAAATACATTGCGCTGACCCCGAGGCCACCTGTTGGTTGAATGAAATATCACAGGTAGAAAGGACTTGCTCAGGATTTGGTGTGCTGGGGTTGAGGGGTCGTGGGGTTCCTTTGCTTATAAATTCTTGAGTCTCTCCATGTTGGATTGGGTTTCCTCAGTCTGTCTTGCTCCCAGACCTTCTTTATCCCTGTCTTTCAGTGCCTCGCTGCTGCCTGCCTCCTACAACAGACTCTATGCCAGTGGGTCTCAACCTTCTGGCCCTTTAAATACCGTTCCTCATGTTGTGACCCAACCATAAAATTATTTTCGTTGCTACTTCATCACTGTAATGTTGCTACTGTTGTGAATCGTAATGTAAATATCTGATATGCAGGATGGTCTTAGGTGATCCCTGTGAAAGGGTCGTTCGATCGCCAAAGGGGTTGCGACCCACAGGTTGAGAACCACTGCTCTATGCCTTTAGTTGGGTAGACTGTCAAGGCCCCACGGGTCATTTGGGGTTTCTTTTAGAGCAGACAAGGGAGCTAAAAAGCTCCAAGTCAGCATTTAGAAGAAGGAGCTGCCAGGGAAAATGCCAAGGAGACTGGTTTGGTAGGGGGTCAGTGGGAGTGGGGAGTTGATGGCGCATTGGTGGGATGCCAGCCGGCATGTGGCAGGGCCTTGGAATAGGCCCATGTGGGGCAGCAGCCGGCTGCCCCCTCCTGAGACAGCGCAGTGATTCGGGCGGCTGTTTGCCTTGCAGATGCTGCAGGACTGCCCCAAGGCCCGGCGCGAGGTGGAGCTGCACTGGCGGGCCTCCCAGTGCCCACACATCGTGCGCATCGTGGACGTCTATGAGAACCTGTACGCGGGGAGGAAGTGCCTGCTCATCGTCATGGAGTGGTAAGCAGCCTGCGGATCTGTTCCTGGCCCCGCCTCCCACTCCCTGCCCAGGCCCCTCACGGATTTTTCGGTGTGTGTGTGTGTGTGTGTGTGTGTGTGTGTGTGTGATGGTGAGTGGTGGGGTGTGTTCCCGAGACCTGACCATGGCTTTGTTTCAGCTTGGATGGTGGAGAACTCTTCAGCCGAATCCAGGACCGAGGAGACCAGGCGTTCACAGAAAGAGGTAGAAAGGGTCTGTTGGGGGACAGGCCTCGGGCAGGCAGGGCAGCGGGTGACTGAGGGGACCTTCCGCAGTGCCTGCCCTCGGCGAGGCCTGCTGAGGCTCCCGCCTCCTCCCGCTCGCTGCCAGGGCTGCCGTCTCCCCTGAGCCCGGGTGGCTGAGTTTACAACCCTAATGACACACCAGGTGACTTTCTTTCCTCTCCTCCACAGAAGCTTCAGAAATCATGAAGAGCATCGGTGAGGCCATTCAGTATTTGCACTCAATCAACATTGCTCATCGGGATGTCAAGGTACCAACTGCTCACCACCCGCCCCCTCCCAGCTCAGGTGCTGCTGAGGGCCCACGGAAAGGGTGCCAGGGTCGTCCGCCCGCCCCCTTGCTGCCTGGTTCCTGGCGACAGGGTGGGGTAGGGTGGGACAGGGTGCTCTTCTCTGCTCCACAGAGCCTGCCCTCTCTGGGCAAACCCCCAAACGCAGTCGGAAGCCCTGTGGTCCTCCGGTGGCACTGCACAGCCACCCCTGTGCTTCTCTGCCCTGTGAAGTCACTGCTGGTTCCGTCAGTAGCCTCTTATCTCCAAGCTCCGGGAAGGCAGGGAGCTAGTCATGGCGGATGGTGTGCAGATCCCGGGGGCCCGACAGATGGCTGTGGGTGAGGAGGGAGGGAAGTCATCTTCACCCTTTCGATCTCTGGTAGCCCTCATGCAGGAGTGCTGTTTTTCTGCCTCCCTCTGTAGCCCGAGAACCTCTTGTACACCTCCAAAAGGCCCAACGCCATCCTGAAACTCACCGATTTTGGCTTTGCCAAGGAGACCACCAGCCACAACTCGTTGACCACTCCTTGTTATACGCCTTACTATGTGGGTAAGTCCAGGGGAGGCCAGGCTCGTCCTCCCCCTGAACTTCTGTCAAACCCTCCTCTTCCGGCCTTGGAGCCACAGGCCCCAGGAGAGGCGTGTCCTCTGGCCCTTTGTGGCGCTGGTTCCGTGTGACCTGAATGGAGTAGGGCTCGTCAGAGATGGGCTGGGGCTGGGGTTGGGGTGTCCTAGGACACTATCTGAGGTCGCGGCAGGGTTTTGTGCACATGGGCACTTTCCCGAGAGGAGCTGTCACCTCCATCAGATGCCCAGTGGTCTGGTGCCCAGATTTGGCTCTGGTGCCCAGCTCACTGGCACAGGATAAATTCTCAAATGTGTTTGTCAAAGTAAATGGACATCGTGCGTCTGAAAGGCTCTTGCCAAGAATTACCTTATCTTAAGATTCTAGTCCTAAGTTCCACTGGGAGGAGGGTCTTTGCTCTCCTCCTTCAGCTCTGGGGCGGGGTTATGGCTGTTCCCCTCCCTCCTGCAGCTACAGTCCCATCGTGACAGGCTGATGGTCTGGGCTGGGAGCATCATTTACAGAGAAACTGGGGTAGATCTGCATGTTCAAGGGCCAGGCCCATCCACACTGACCTTTGGTTTGCAGCTCCAGAAGTGCTGGGCCCAGAGAAGTACGACAAGTCCTGTGATATGTGGTCCTTGGGTGTCATCATGTACATCCTGTGAGTGTGCCGGGAGGGACCCCAGGTCGGGGCGGGGCCGAGGTGGGAGGAAGCCTGCTCCTCTCTGATCGAGAGGAAGAGGTGAGGGTTAGCATTCCCCTTCTGGATGGGGATTCCCTGGGAATATCCTGCACGCCCCCCTCCCTTAGTGCTAGTGGGTCTGAGAGCTAAGTGATGGTTGGAAACTAGCCGGTGAGCGGAGAAATGTGTGGTTTGGGTACTTGGGTACTTGGTATGTAGGAATCAGGGCCCTGTCCTCTGTACTGTGCCTGAATCAATGAGTCCCCATTTGCCCGTGACCTTTACAAGAAGTCTGCTTCTCATCCTGTTCCTGGTGCAGGGCCCCTAAATAACACCAGCTCTGTCCCTCTCTCTGCTTCCCTCGGCGCAGGCTGTGTGGGTACCCACCCTTCTATTCCAACCATGGCCTTGCCATCTCTCCGGGCATGAAGACGCGCATCCGAATGGGCCAGTATGAGTTTCCCAACCCAGAGTGGTCAGAAGTGTCAGAGGAAGGTAAAGAGCCATATGTGCGAGTGTGTGCATGTGTGTGCGCGTGTGTGAGTATGCACGCGCGCGTGTGCATGTACGAATGTGTGTGCATGTGTGTGTGAGTGTGCGTGTGCACGTGTGTGCAAGTGTGTGCATGTGTGTGGGAAGGAGCAAGAGAGGGAGTGGGGCCCTGACTGTGTCCCTGTGTCCCTCCCACAGTGAAGATGCTCATCCGGAACCTGCTGAAAACAGAGCCCACTCAGAGAATGACCATCACGGAGTTCATGAACCACCCCTGGATCATGGTGAGCCCGGCGGCGGCCAGAGAGACCTGGGTCTTGGGGGACAGTCCCTGGGGGCAGGGCTTAGCCGGGACTCTGCCCAGCCTAGGTTTCACTTGGACCCTGTTCTCTCCCCTCAGCAATCAACAAAGGTCCCTCAAACCCCACTGCACACCAGCCGGGTCCTGAAGGAGGACAAGGAGCGGTGGGAGGATGTCAAGGTGAGGAACCACGGGCCGGGAGGGTGCGGGGTGCCTGGCGGTGCTGGCCGGGGAGGATTTGGTTCTGCATTCTCCCACCCAGAGGTTTCTGTTACAACAGGAACAGCGAGTCTGAGCCACTTCCCTGACCAGGTTGGGGCAGAGGAGTCTGTGTTCCGGCCTAAACTTGGGGGCTGTTTCCTACAAGCTCTCTATTCCCTGGGTCTCTAAAAGGGCCTCCGAGGTACTATCTTCTCATTTTGCAGACGAGGAAACAGGCCCAGAGAGGGGAGTGACCTGTTCAAGGTCACACAGCTGATGACTGGCCGGGGCAGACTTTCTGCGGGGCCCCTGGAGGGCTCTCGGAGAGCGGCAGCAGCGGTGGCGACTCAGTTGACCCAGCCCAGGGCTGAGGCCGCTTTTGGTCCTGGACCTACTGACCAGCCTGCTACTTCTCTCTGCTTTGGTTGCCCTCATCCTGCCTTTATTTGTTTTTTTAAATATATTTTTATTGATTTCAGAGAGGAAGGGAGAGGGAGAGAGATAGAAACATCAGTGATGAGAGAATCATCGATCAGCTGCCTCTTGCACACCCCCCACTGGGGATCGAGTCTCAGCACCTGCCCGGGATTTGAACCGTGACCTCCTGGTTCGTAGGTTGATGCCCAACCACTGAGCCACCCCCGCCAGGCTCACTCTGCCTTTACTTATGTCTCTCACATCTCCGTTGGTGAAACCCTTTCCCCAGGAGGAGATGACCAGTGCCTTGGCCACAATGCGTGTCGACTACGAGCAGATCAAGATAAAAAAGATAGAAGATGCCTCCAACCCTCTGCTTCTGAAGAGGCGGAAGAAGGCTCGGGCCCTGGAGGCGGCGGCCCTCGCTCACTGACCGCTCAGCCCGTCCTTCTCCGCTGGAGGACAAGCAATAACTCTCGACCTGAATCTGTTTTTTAAATGAAGACACAGGCTGCCCACTGCCGCCTCCCTCCTCCTCGGCTTGCGGAGCAGGAACCTCGTGAGGGGCTGACTCCTGCCTTCGGCTCTGGCCGCCCGGAGGGAGGCCCGGGGTCTGGAGGGCGTGCAGAGGACGGAGCAGATGCTCTTGAACCTGTGCTCAGTCTGCAGTTTTATGATTTGACTTAGGATTTTTATGAAACTTCTTTTATTGTCCTTTCCTCATCCCCCTCCCCCCAAACCCCTTCCTCTTGTTAAAGGGTATTTGTGGAAACTGTTGTAGGGAGTGTCCCTGTGTCGTCCCATCTGCCCCGTTTCCCCACTACAGCCTCAGCTCCCCGCTGGCCGAGGCGCCTGGCGCTCAAGGCCATGGAGGTCTGGGGCCAGGATGCCACCACCTCCTACTGGATCCCTCGACATCACCAGTGTGCCAGACAGATAGGAGTGAGTGACTGTGTGTGTGTGTGTGTGTGTGTGTGTGTGTGTGTACACGCGCCCGTGCATGTGTGCCTAGGACTGCGCATTTGTGGGGCCAGGGGCAGGCCGGGCTGCATAAGGACGGCCCTGCTGTGGTTCAGGAACCTTTTCCCTCCTTGGCCTGTCCCGCCCGCCTGTGGTGAGCCTGCCACGGTGCCTGGAAGCCCGTCCGGACTCGGAACCTGGCCTGCGTGCCTGTCTCTGTTAACTGGTCCAGGAGGTGGAGAGGAGTGACTTAGCACTGGCCCAAATCAGGAAGACTGCCCCCCCCCCCCTTAGTGCTGGTCCTAGTCCTCTGAGGCGCTCATCTACTGAGTAACCTCTGCTTCCCCTTCCTGCCTTTGTTCGCCCATTGCTTATTTTTCTTACATTTTTAGCCATTTCTCCGCAGGCCTCCTCTCAGCTCGCCGGGGTGAACATGGGCACTTATATGGGACATAGCTTCTGCGCTTTGCCCTGGGCCCTGGTGTTAGGCAAAGGCAGCACCACCCTGTGGCCTCCCACACATTTCCATTGTGTGGCCTAGTGGGTGGGGGGTCTTCACACCAAAGATGCCCCGACTCTGCCCCGACCCATTAGCCACTCCCCCCACCCCAAACAGCTTGGCTTCATGTGTCCAGGCCAGTGAGGAGCGAGGAGCAGCGTGGGGAGAGGCCCTCGGTGCCATGGTCCCGTGGGGTGGGGTGGGGTGGCAGTAATACTTCAGTTTTCATCTCCCTCAGGGCAGGGGGGACACTCAGGTCTTCTCTGCCCTGGGGAGGGCTCCAGTGCCTGCAGCGCCTCTGTGTCTGATGGTGTGTCCAGCACTTAGATTGTTGTAAATTGTTGTTTTGTATGAGCGAAACTGTCTTTACTAAACAGATTTAATAGTTGAAAGGTTTTCTTTCTCTTTTTTCATGGGCCTTAGCCCTTGACCCCCCACCTCTCCTCTTCCCATGTGGAGAGTGGTTCTATGGGCTGGGAATCCTGGGAGAGGAGGGAGGGGAGGAGACTGGACTGGAGGGACAGGAGGGGACGAGGGGACGAGGAGAGGAGGGCCTTCTGGGCGAGCAGCAGCCAGCGCCTGCCCTGTTGACGCCTGGCCAGGTGGGTCTGGTGCAGGGGTATAATGCTCTCCTTTGGAGCAGGTGGAGGTGCCAATAAGGGCTGGGGAGCCCATGCCCTTTTGCCAAATACCGAATCAGGAGTCAAGTTGCTGCTTGGCACACGATTCTTTCACCTCTTTAGCCACAGCCAGACATTGGCACCCTCAGCCTAGCCAGGCCGACTGGCCTGGGGGTCTAGGGAGAAGAGGGTGAGTGATAGTAATTTGGTTCAAATCCTCAGACCAGGGGAGCAGGTGGGTGTAGTTCCTGAAGGTTCCAGCAGGGGGAGGTAGGGGTCAGGCAGAAACAGGTCAGAGCTGGAAGGGGCCTCAGGGTGCATGTGACCCATTCCTCCCAGTTCACAGATAAAAAGCTTGAGGCCCAAAGTGGGACTTGAGATCACATGATGACTTGGGGTGTGGCAGGGCCACACTGCTCCCTCCCAGGCGGACAGTGAGAGTGCATCCTGGACAGTGTGACGTGTTCTCATGATCCTTGGAGCTGTGTGTGTGTGTGTA